>NW_020454971.1:98444-201616 GCF_003342845.1 Nothoprocta perdicaria | reverse complement strand
TTCTTTCTTTCTTTCTTTCTTTCTTTCTTTCTTTCTTTCTTTCTTTCTTTCTTTCTTTCTTTCTTTCTTTCTTTCTTTCTTTCTTTCTTTCTTTCCATAAGAAACACAGCTGAACATTTGCTACCAAGGTGCAAACACTTTCCCTCTTCTCAGGTGTCCAGATATATCAAGTATCTCCAGCAACTGATTGCAGCAATATAACTCATATGCAAAAGCTTAGGTTCTGTTCGCTCTGGGAATGCTCTGGAGGAGCGATTCCCACTGCTGGGTTTTGGTGCTTGTGACATTTTTTTTTTTTGCTGCAAAATATTTATCTTTGTATCTTTCTCCATGCTACTCAAAGATGAAGAGGGAGAGGAGAAACTGCTTTTTTATTATTTTTATTATTATTTTTGCTGCAGTTTTCAGGGAAAAAACTGACTGGAAAGCCAGAAGTCCCAGCCAGGCAAGTTCACAGTGCAGCCACGTCGAGATGCACGTTCCTAACCCCGCTCTAGCAGGGAGGCCTGCAAAATAATCACTCATTTGAGCAGCTGAAGTTCATCAAACGAGTGGCGGATTAGAAGAATAAAGACTGATGGGGAATTTCATACGGGCAAATTGATACATGATGGAAGAGGAGCTATTCTCTTTTCAGGTGTGTTCAGCAGCCCTGCTCCTGTAATCCTATAGCCCGAGATGATTTACATCAGAAGGCAGAGTAGTAAATTAAATTTACTTGTACTTGCCTATCAGTAAAGTGCTACTTGTGGCTGGGGGAACATGTGGTGTCCCTGAATCATGGGGACTTTCCTCCAGAAACATCCCTCTTCCAGAGGGTTGCTGTTCTGTGCGGCTCCCATCCTGTTTGACCCAACAGCATTTAGAGGACACGATTGAATTTTGTTTTGCTTACACTAAAGGAAGTTCTAGGGAAAAAGAAAAAAAGAAGAATTGTTATAAAAAGACATTATGCAAATAGTGCAACTTGTGTAGAGTCCTGGATTTGTCACTGAGCATCTTAATGAACACAAAAATAATGTTCACAAATGACCAGCTAGATTAACTGCTGCTTTCCCTGGGTGAGGCTGTGAGAAGAGACACATGAATTCGAACCAGACCTTCAAAAGTCCTTGCACAATATATAATATTTGTAGCCAGTCCTGCCTTCTTCACGGTGATTTGTTCATATGCAGTACAGGAGCAGAGCATGCAAAAGTGAGATTTACCTTGAATGTCATTGAGATGTTCTGCTCCACAAGAATCTTTGTTTGAATTTCAGTTAAAACCCCATCAGGTGCCTTAATAGCATAATAGTTTTCCGGAACAACTTTAAAATTACAATCTTTGATTAGCAACTGTGTTTGCAGAATGGAGGGTTCCTCAGTTCTTGCATGATGTCCCCTTACAAAAAATAAAACCTGGGTCAGAACCTGTCGCTGTGCATTGGGTAGGAAAATATTAAGGTTGTTTCTGTAAAAATAATCGCCATTTTTTCTTTTTGGTGATATGAAGTTTGTTCAAAGTGCTGGCATTTGGTGGGCTGAAAGGAAAAAGTAGGACTGAAAAAATATTTTATCTAAGTTGTAAAGGAGCTTGGAACCACACCACAAGCATCATAATTAACTTTAATAATTATAAATGTAAATGCAGACAAGCCACAAGGTTTTAATGGTGTGCCACATGCTTCTGCTAATTATTTTAGAGTTTGGACACATTCAGTGCCAGCTAATTATAAACCCTGCTATGGAAATCATCTGTTTATATTAGACTTATTGATCTCTAGTGTTTAAGCAATATGAAAAGGGAAATCTACAATGCTCTACCATCTGCTTTGTATTCCTAATTGCTTTTAAAGAATCAAATATATAAATAGTCAGCTTTTTATATGCTGGGCTTCAAACTCATTCAAGGAGCAGGTTTTGCAAATCTAAGGGAACAAGAAAAAGATGGGAGCATTAATTTCTTCTCTGCTCCCCCCAACATTTTCCATCCCTGTGTCCCTGCAGGTCACTGACTCAGCATGGGAGAGGAAAATGCTCCTCTCCCATATTGGTCAAGCCAGCTGAGAAGTTACACGGTTTATCATTTCCATCTTTTAATTGCACATTTTCTTTTACTCCTTGCCATCAAACACACCTTATGGCCATGCACATTTCTTGTTATTCCACTTAATGGATACACAAGAAGAGGGGAAGGGAAATTAATGTTCAAACTAACGATCTCCTCCTCTGGGAAGTATTTGGCTTTATGGCAGATTAAGTCTATTGGGCTGCAGGATGGATATTTGGCTTTTTTTGTGGGAGGGGATTCAGACTCATTATTTTTTATTAGAAGTATCAATACTATATTTCTACTCTTTCACCATTATTTCTTCATAAAATTAATGACCTTTTTTTTTTTTCTTTTCTGAGTGAAATGATTGTTTCCAGTGCTTTATTTGCTCACAGTGTTACTCTTGTCTGGATGATCTCTTTCGTTAGGTTTGTTTCCTATTATTTGCCCCATTAAAACTGCATTAATAAAAAGGTAGAAGGTGCTCTCAGAGCGCTGCAGGACTCCTGCAAGGTAAATGCTCCCAAGACCCGTCTCACAGGTTGGAGAAAATGGAGCAGAGATGGAGTGATTTTGTGTGGCCTACAGGTGAAAACCTTTGACTTCCCAACCCTCCAGGTCAGCCCTGCGCTTTGCCTTGCCCTCTGGGCTTATTTTTTCTACATTTACAATTAATTTAAGTGTATGGGCTGTTGGGAAAATTGTCCTTTTTCTGCAACTGGAATTTGAGACTCACTCTGAGGGGTTTGCAGCCCCCAGAGCCGGYGTCTCCTCCTTGGGTTCGACACTCCAGCCGCGGCGCTTCCGGAGGATCCCGATGCCAGCCCAGGATCTGCAGGAGAGCAGAGCCCCTGGGCACATCCAGGGGGAATTGCCACAAGTGGGTGACTGTGGACGCCTGCGACGCGGCACCTCCCGCGGGACAGGAGTGTGTCCTACGCGTCGCCGTCTCCCTGAGAAATTGGGAAGCTGGGCCGGGTCCCCAGCTAGTGTCTCTTGTCGCAGCTCTGCTGATATCCGTGGAGCGGTGCCAGGCGGCACCAGCTGGGAGTCTGGCAGTAGCCGTTGGAAATTAAACAAGTTAATGCACTTGACTGCTGCAGTTAAGAGGTCCTGAACCTCTGCRCTTCGCCTAGTGCGAGTTTGCTTCTACCTGCTAAGGCTGCTCTCTGCCAGCACAGCCCAGGTTCCCAGCCTCACTTTGCACCAGGTATAAATATTAGCAGTGGGGCATGGCAGAAGAGAACAGGTCCTTAAAAGCCCACCTAAGAGCGGGTGTTTTCTGGCTCCAGTCGTTCCTCCGCGTTTCTGAAATGGCATTTTTCTGTTTCTGCTGTTTGCAAAATTGCTCTGCTTAGCCTAGTGCCTTGCAAGGAAAGTCTGCCGCATATGGCTTTATGCTTATTCTTTTCTACTGCACATGCACARCCTTATTTTACTCTCTCTGCATGTATACTAGTAGTGCAGGCTGCTATTATTATCTGAGTTTATTATAATTAGGGCTCCCAGTTTTCTGCAATTCAGCAGGGGAAGAAGTGCAGCTTCAGATTTCTGTTGCTTTAAAATTCCAGCTTCTTCCCAGAAGTGAGGGACCGAGCCAAGAAACAGCACTGGGATAGGCTTTTAAATATCCTTTCTAGTAAATCTAGCGTTTACAGTGAGCAATGGTATTTTTGAAAGCTTTTTGAGAATTAGCCCAACTCCTGGTCGCACTTTCAGATAGCAATCATCTCTCCCTTCAGCCTCTGAGCATAAACAGGAACGCTGCGAGGAAGCACTGCCCCTGTAGCATCATCTGTTATCCGGGTGTCCGTATCACTGGGCAGCAGCTGAGAAGAGTTTGGGGGAGATGGTTTCATCTGGGTCACGCTTGGTGCAGAACTTGCTGTGACAATATGGGCTCAGCTTGCAGCGGGACGGTGCTTACAGTGCTGGGATGACAGCAGAATACAGACTTGGTAGAAAAGCCTTCCATCTTTGCCATGCTAATGCCATCTACTTCCCGTGATAGCATCAGTGTGCCCGATCGTCATTAGCAACGGCTCCTAATGAACCTCCTCCGGAGGCACAAGCATCTTCCACTCCAAGGGATAGGCCTAGGATCAATGAGGTTGGTTTTCCTCTGCCAGACAAGAAATGTGAATATGATGACCTGCTCTTGCAGAGCAAGCTCTTAGAAAATGCCCACCCAGGCTGGGGACAGCGTATCTACTTTTACTATTAAACTTTTTTTTTTTTTTCAGACCATAAATGTTTCATCTTTTCTGCAGTACTTTCAGAGAGCTCTCCTGCCAGTACTCCCTTTATACTCTCTGATGGCTAGGAAATGATAGGAAAATGCCAGATGTAATTGTATATCCAGTGCATTCCCAATCCTTTCGCTTGTGGCCTCGCTCCCACTGGACATGGAACCTGCAGAAGCCAACAGTGAAGTTGTCAGGGATGAAGCTGCTGTTGGGAGCACAGCTCTAGTCCAGCCTCAATTACTTAGGGCTTTAGWAGATCGTGGAAAGCACTAATACTTCCCTGAAAAGTGGCTATGAGCAAACAAATTTAGATGTCAACTGAGGACTTTGGTGTCTCATAACTCGTGCATCACCACATCCAGGCCATCTGCCTCCATTTGTTTTCTGTGTCCGTCGTGTTACATCCCACCATGCAAAGAGTGTGCGAGTCACCACTGACTCAGCCAAAAGAGAACCTCCAATATATAACCTAGATTATCTAAGATTGCTGTCTAGAAGCTCTGCCAGCATCACAGGGAACCTGCAAACCAGGCTGGTGTCAACAACGTGCGCACTGCAAGACTGTAGCCTCCTAGGGTGGCAATACGATAGTTTTAGTACCACGATGTATCAGTCTYGTTGCACCTGAATGTCATATTCCCTTTAGAGAGAGTTGATGGGTTTTTGCGTAGAGACTGTCACAAAAGCAGTAAAACCACTTACTGTTGGCAAGAAGCAGGCGCTATGCGAGAAGCAAACTCAAGTGCTGCAAGACAACAATTGTAACAGGGAATGAAACAGTGCTAACCTGCATGGCAAGTTTCAGACAGATGCACTGGGAAATGGCAAGGATATTAAACTCCCCGAAGATAAGGGTTGTAATAGGAACTGCAGTGACCCTCCAGTACAGTGGGGCTTCTATGGTGCTATAATTAGGGTTATTACGATGAAGTCAGGCATATAAATGTTAACATTCTGCTCATTAAAATAGTCCTATTCAGAGAATTAAGGATTCTGCATTTTACATTCATAAAGTGAATAATATAAACTTAACTCGCGGCTTCTTTGATTGTGTGTTGGAAAGAGTTAAAATTCTCTATGTAGATCACTGAAGTTTTATTATGTAAGATGACCTTAGGAACTGTCATCCCCCTTGAATTTATACAAAGAATTCAAAGTAAAGGTTTTCTAGGTTACACTTCTTTTTTCAACCCTTTGTCCTGTCAGCTCAGTCCTAGATATCTTCATCTGCCGACATGCCCAGATGTGCAATGAATGTTGATTTGAGCTGGCCCCTCAACCCCTCCCTGCTGGTGTCATTAAAACCAGGGAGGTAGCTGCTCCCCTGGCATCTTTGGCAAGGCTTGGCTTTACACTGCGGACTAAATTATTGATGAAGAGCACTTCTGTCGCAGTGTGTTTTACCCACCTTTAAATGAAACAGTGCGGATAGAGCTGTCATTGCCTCCTCACTCCCCGCAACTTCTACATGACATTTATGATGTGGTTCAGATTGCACTGAAGCAATTAATTTCCAGTAGAGCCTGCACTCAGAATGAAGTTCCCTGACAATTACCCAGAGCTGTTTTTTTTCAGCGAGGGTACTACACAGTCATTGATAGGGTATACAAAAGAAAACATCACAATATACTGTAAAGGTTTGTTGGTCTTTTTTTCTCAATCTGTTACTCCGTGTCTGAACATGGTGCCTTTCACATCCCTTTCACGCTGGTACCTTTTATTAACAATGGGGAGGACTCCTTGTGCTCAGACACATGCATTGGGGCTGATCCTACTGTGTGCTCAATGTCCTYAGATCCCTGCTACAGTCACAAGGACCCACATTTTGCAATCTGTTCAGAAAAGACTTGCCCAAAAATCCCTGGCATTTTGGGTAAGACAACCAATGTCTTCACACTCATTGCCTGTCTGCACCCTGTTTTTTTACATCTACATTCAGCCACTAAAATGATGCTGGTGCTGTACAGGCTGCCAATTTCTTCCTCTTTTAGGCACTGTCTGCACATGAGGATGGACCTTTTGGTAAGCAGGGAGTGCTCCTTACTTAAGATTTGCTTACAGTGCAGAAGAAGAGAAAATAATTTGCTTATGTATTGTTTCCATCATACTTAGCAGTCTCCTGAAGACCTCAACAGCAACGAGTCCACCAACGTGTGACCAGAAAGACTTGGTATTTGCAACTGAGGGGGACAAGACTGCCCTGGGCACTGGGATGTATTGGCTGCTTCTCCTGAAATGGCTCCATCCGCTTCCACCTGAGCACTTACCAGAGATGGGCAGAAGTGTTTCCTGCTTTCCTGGGGTGCAGCACAGCTCTGTCCTCCCTCACGACGGCACTGGCAGACTGACATGGGCTAAGGCTTGGAAGTGGCACCTGTGTATTATGGTGACAGGCACTTCAGGAGCGCTTAGACAAAGCTACAGGCAGGATATTGATGAACAGCCTAATGTATGGGCTTGTACTTGTGTGTTCAGGCTCAGAGGTGAATATTCTGACAACTGAAACATTTTGACACCAGTACTTATTAAGAAAATGCGTGAAGTGGTTTGGATGAAATCAAATGTACCTCTACCCAGACTGTGAAACAATCCGTGTTGGAGATTTGGAGAGACTCAGGTATCTTGTCCTTCCTACAGCTCTGGTATTCCCGCTGCACTCCACACAGTGAAGGATCAGAGTAACCCTCTGAAGCCTCATCTGATGTGTTTGAGTTGAGGAGATGCCTAGGTGCAAGCATTGGACTCGGCACATCTCCCTGGCAGAGCTGCATGGATTCAAAATCCTCCCTCTGAGCGTCGTCTTTTCAAAATTGTAGCTGTCCTGCAGCTGTCTGTGTATTTCTTTTCAATTACACATGTATAGATTTAAACTTCATTTGAGGCCAAACTATTGGAAATGGTCCAGGCATAGGGATTTTTTCATCCTTGACTTGACTTGACTTGAACTAGAAATTCTAATCCCTCTCCCCCCAGCCTGTCTTACGTTAGGTTAAAGTGGCAAAGTGTTTGAAATATTTTGAAGGGAAAGTCACCCTCCTTCTGCTGGCAAGGAAGTTCTTCCCGGTTGCTTCAGTGCTGCCCTGTCTAAGTTGCCATGTGCATGTGTGCAGATCGCACGAGGCACTCAGAGTTGTCAGCCTGACTGAATTCCTGCAAGCTGCCTCCAAGTGTCTCCTTGGTATTGTATCAGAGGGCAGAGGAATAATCCTGAACTTGTTGGAGCCTGAATAAGTTACTGAAAGTGAGTAAGAAATCTGAAGTCTCACATTTAATGACTTTACCATCATTCTACAGTTAGGGTTAAGCAGAAAGGCTTATAGGATTCATTGCAATGAATGCAATGAATTTGTAGGAGAGCAAGAAGCCCTTACTGAGCACTTCACACTCCTGTAGGCCTGGGTGTGTTTGTATTTATATGTGTATATGTGTATCTCAGATCTCTTCGGTGAGGCATGAGGACAATCTTCCACATGAACTCATTCCTCTTGAAAAATTTTGCTGCTCTTGTCCCAAGTTTATCTAATGTTTCATCTGCTTAGGGCTAAGGTATCCCTTTTGCCCTGTATCTGCTAGCACAAACACCCAGGTTTTCACTGTATAGACACGTTAGTGTCAAGATTTTCCTCTTGGCCAGGGTACTCTACTCTGGGGGTCTGGAAAAAGCTAAAGCAGCACCCTGTATTAGCTGTGTTTGCATCAGAAATAATTTGCTGGTACAGGAAGCTGCTTTATGTAGTAACTTGCTGGTAAGCGTGTTGCTTTGCCTATTGTGATTGGGGTTTTTGCAGTAAATGCTAATACCAGATGGCAAATGGAAATCACTTTGGTTTCTACCTTCTTGGGGGTAGGCACCGGTAACATGCTAAATTTCAAAAGACTTGGAATTTGACTAGCTATTAAAATATGTGTCTGCTTGTGTGAATTCTTCTGATGTGTTTTAATGCCAGCAGGCTGGCCATCAGCTTCCCCTGTCCTGCCTACCAGCAATGTCATGTAACCCTGATGTTTATTTTATGTGCAAACACATAATGTGCAAACACTAATGCATCAATCAGCCTTTAAAAACTTTGGTGTTTGTATTTAGCCATCTAAATAAAAATAGCTTCATTTTCAGAGGTGCAGAAAAGTATGGGTGATGAGATAAAGAAGGAAGGGATCACCGAGTGACTGAAGAAATGACCAAGCAGCAGGTGATGCCGGTGGAAAATCGGCTTTCCACAGGACTGAAGCGCTGGGGAAGCAGAGGTAGTGACATCTTTGGGACACAAGGATGCTCTAATGCCCTAGAGAAAAAGCTGGGATGGCCATAATTCATTGGGTGACATGTGGGGACAGGTACAAGCCATTGGGTTGAGGGCAGAGCAGGAGAGAGGGTAGGGCTTTATGTAGAAAGACTCAATGTAGGAGGAATGTGGTAGGAAGACTTGGATAAGTTGTCAGGTGGTTCTGGTGTGCTGCAGGAAAGGGAGAAATGTGGGGAGCTGCTTCCAGCTGCTGTTGAGGGCTGGAATTCAGAGGTGGCGGTGAGGACAAGGCCGGACACTCTTGGAAGAAGCAAGTTCTTCTGAACCAAAAGAAGAACTGAAACCAAACTGGTTCTGAAACCAAACTGAACTTTGATTTGCCCTCCTAGAGCTGAAGAAAACAGAGATCCAACTTTGATAACTGATATTGACAAAAAAAAAAAAAAAAAAAACTCCAGTGGGTCAGCTTTGAAATGCCACCAAAATGAGTATGTATGATCTAAGGCATATGTTTCTTTATCACTATTACCTACAACAAGACACACTCCAGATTTTTGAAGAGAAAAGGTTAAAATTTCCTTTTGAGTGAAAGTTAATTTACTTAAATGTACGTGAACAAATTCCCTTGTCTCCTTGAGAGCTGGAGCATGACTTTCTACCCTGTTGCAGTGTTTTTTGCTTGTTTGTTTTGTTGTTGCTGGTGTTGCAAAATACTCATGATACTAGTGTTAAAAAAACGCTATTATGAAGTAGGGAATTAGACCTTAGTATGTAAAATGGGGAGATGATGTAATTTGAGCAGGAAATCCTGGGACATTAGCAAAGCTCCAAGTGCAAATTTTAATATGGCTTTAACTGCAGAGCTGCTCCAGAGGCCTCCAGAATGTTACCGTCAGTTAATTTGGAAACCTCATTTGCCATTTTGGCTCTCTAACAGCCACCGTCATTAGCAAGAGTCTCAAGGTTGAGTTCCAGAGCTCTGCTCTGCAAATCTCCTTTCCTGCAGTTGTTTATGTTTATGGAAATAAATGGGCAAAGACACCGTCCTTTGAAAAGGTGTTTTCCCTTCTACTAACGTGTTAATGTTTTAATCCAGTCATCTGTACTCCCATAAGGCAGGCGAAGGAGCTTCAGATGTGAGTTCTGCAYCTTCCTTAATGACAGATTTCTTTGGTCAGAAGCAAATCAGGCTCTCCCTTTGTCATGCTGGCTTATTTTTCAGTCTTGCTGTCTTTCCACAAGACAGCAGTGAGAGATTGCTATGAAACTAATTAATGTCTGACAGACAGATCGAACCAAATATCCAAAGGATTCAGAGTASAGTTCATTCCCCCTTACAAAACTGAATACCACAAGGCAAGAAGCAGAGAGATGACATTATTATACTAACAAATAGCTGAGGGAATTTTCTTGCTCATTTTAGCCAAATTAGACAATTTAAGACAATTATGGTTAAACTCCCCTCCCAGGCTGCAGCTCAGTTACCTTGATGTGTTGGTAGTTGTGAAGAGAAACATATGAAATATTACCTACGAGGGAAGCTGTGTGCTTTAGTGGACCTCTATTGTCTCTCAGAGTGCAACCACAAGGGAGAAATAAGGGTCATGTGTCATATATGCATAGCCAAAGTATAGAAGATTTATGACTTAGTGAATATGTAGATATGCTAGTGTTCTTGACCACGCTGGGGAAGCTGTCCTTGAGCGTGTCTGAGGTTTTACAGTTTTAAAAAAATACTTCAAAGAGGGAGAGAGACAAACAATTATCCACACGCTGGCTGGGAACACTTGGGCAGTGTTCTCTGCAATCGCAAAAATAATGACTGCTCGTCCTGGTCTCTTGGGGGGGGGGAAATTTCCATATTTTTGCTTTCGAGGCACTTTCAAAGCCATTTACTGCCATAATTCATACACCGCTGGATTAAGAACCATATGCCTCTTAAAATCAGCAAGAGGCTGTGTAGCGGATTTGCTGATTTAAGGGAAAGGGAAAAATAAAAATAAAATAGGCAGATTGAGACCTAGTTTTACTTCAAAGGCTGTAACAATAGCAGTTTGTAAGTCCAATCATTAAGAAATAGTTCTAAATTAATTGGATGCTATGTAACAATACAGATTATCAAACCACTGCACTTGATTTCTATAGGGAATGTAGTATCTCATGCTCTCCACTTACCTATAGCTGTTGATTRGACATTGAGAATAGGCCACGATTGTGTACAGAGACTTAAGCAGTGCTTGGATCATCTGAGGAACATTTCATCTGAGCAATAGCTACTGCTCAGTCAGAAACAAGGGTTCACAAACTGTGAGTGATGGTGTTTTTCTGCACAACTTTACAGCAAGATGCTAATTCATGGCACTCTTCAGCAGATCGTCATTGATTTTACTGTTGAGCAGTAAAACACCTTTCAGCAGGGTCAGTGCTACCAGGCTGCCGTTGGGCTTATCTAGTCTGCGGGCTGCAGCATCTCTGATTCTGGGCTGGCTGCTGTACAGGCCAGTATGTGAACGTCCTCTGGACCTAGTGTGTCTCACACGTGTGTATGTCAACATATTTATTGTCTATTTACTGTCCATTTATTGTCTTTATGATCTCAAGGAAGGCTCTTCACCTATGAGCCATGTGTGAAGGATGGTGAAAACGCTTGCCTGGGTCTGCAAACTGCCTGAGAAGGAACAGCTCCGGAAGGGTTAGATTGCTGGGTTGGATGACATCTCAAAGGACACCCATAATTTTCTCACAGTTAACAATTTCATCGCATGTGAAGGTCCATGGACCAAGCTGCTCATCTATTTTGCCTGGACCGAGAGGAGATAGGGACCTAAGGGTGTCCTGAGCGCACTGTGCTCTTGTCTGTCAGCTTACCAAAAAGCAATAGAAGGTGGTCAAATGCTGAAGAATTTTGATGTGTTTGAAGAATATCTGTTTAGGCTTGTTCTACAGACACAACTGCTGAAAAATGAACTTTTTTTCTTTTTTTTTTTTTTTTTTTTAATGGGGTAGGGCAGCTACTTTTTTTATTGTAAAAGGGATTTTTAAACCCCTGCATCTGCTTCTAAGGGAGAGATGCTCTTTCGATAATCTGGATGAGTCCTGAATGAGACTGAAATCAGACTCGGGCCCCCCCGGAGCTGGTCATTTTTCATCATTCATTTCTCTTCTTTGTGATGTGAAAAGCTTTCGCATGGAAGCACAAGCTACCCCTCCAGGAGCCTCCTTCCCCCTCAGCAGCCGCCCAGCAAGTTGGAGGACGTGGATTGAGCAAGCCCCCCAAATACATGCCTTGGAATTCACTTTTTACTCCTGTTGGAAAGAGCAAACAATCACAGGCCTGCAATAATGTAAATTTTACTTTCATTATGACTGTACTCCCACAAGCTAATTACATTTCAGACACAAAGCTTGTCAACTTTCCTGCTCTGTGGTGATAAAGGAACCTGCTGGGTAAAATAGCCACCACTCATGTGTTATTTCAGGAAATATCTAGCCTACTGTGGGAGAGAGTTCTTGTTTTTGTATTGAAATACAGAAACAAAACAGGAGAGCTCTAGTGGGTTTACAGAAAATGTAAGTGGCTATAATGATCAATATGATTGGGCAACATAGTTTAAAATTAATCATAGTCTTTGTTTAAGGTACCTGTCTGGGTTTGCCTTGCATGTTCTTTTTCGTATTTATTGAGAATACTGACTGAAACTGAGACCCCTTTCACTGGGATTTCAGCTGCTCTGTTTCCCTTTGCAACTGGGGTGGGCTGGAGCCGTTCCAGGGGAGTGCTGCAAGAGGGGCTTAGTTTCCAACTATTTGTTACTACCTGTGTCCTAGAGGCTATCACCTTAACCAGCTGTCTGGGGAGAAGGAAGCCTGTGACCCGGCCTTCTGCACCGCAGCGCTACTGCAGCCAGGGTAGTTCTGCATTTGGAGATTTTTTTTAAGCCATCTGGTTTTTGGGKTTTTTTTTTYCTATGTTTTTTTTCTTCATTTAGGCAAATGAAAGCTCTCATGCTATCAGATCTGCCAGCTGAAATGGGAAGGTGGCAACTTGCAGCAAAGACGTGGTGGAAAGCCAAAGAAACCAGSGGTGAAGGCAGCATCTTTCACGGCATGGCCATTTCTATAATAATCTGCTGGGTGGAACATAAAGGCACTCACTGAGATAGGTTTAGCGACCCAGCTGACAGGTGCTAACTTGTTTAGCTGCTGTGCCTTGATTGCATTTGATTGTGTGCCCATAACCTGAGCAGATTCCAGAAAGGAGTCATGTTCTACTTATGGCAAGTTCCTTACACAATCCATTATGCTGCTTGGCCTGTGGTTTGGTCTTGATGCAGTATTCAGGGGGAGGAGGCCACCCAAATAAGTGTGGGTGAGGTTTTTAAGGGAGCGGGTTCTTTCCTGCAGGACAGGGCCATGTGACTGGACCTACCATCAATTTATTTTTGTGATTGCAACGATGCCTTCAGCACTGGGCTGTGTTTTGGAAGAGCCCCCCTGCCCAGGTCTGCGTGGCCCTGCAGCTTCTCACGCTCTGCATCTGGAGATCTGCATCACAGGGTTGACAGCTGTGGAGATGTCACGGTGTCCTGCTGGAAAAGTGCGGAGAAAGACAGGGAGATGAGGGCGAACAGGAGAGAAGAGCTGAATTCTTATTTAACTACCCCCCGTAAATGAGCACCACGAACTTAGGAGGATACTTTTTCTGCTCAAGAAGAAGCTGCTGTGAATCACCTTTAGYGAACAGTTAAGCTGTCACATTGCATGTTTCTGTATGTCACATGTCGTTCCCATTCAGTTCAGCAGCACAAGGCATGAAATAACATTAGGGAGGCTGTACTTGGCTCTGGTTATTTAACATTAAACCTTTGCTGATAGTTTCAGGTCTTCTCCAGGTTTCATCATGCTGCTGATCATCTGAGATCTAATAACTCCAGCTCAATAATGCTGTGCTGGAAGATTGTGAATCCAAATGCAGAAGGACACTTCTTTCTCACTCAGTAAGAATAATAGGAACTGATGTTTCTGTACCTGTATGGATCTGGTCCACGAAACAATACATGTCCTGATGTTTTATAGACTCAGTAGCAGTGAATTATGCCCAGGCTGGTCTCTGGAAACACTTTTTTTTGTTGTTTCTCAGAAAAAAAAGAAAAGTCGAGGAATGAATACATTCACATCAAGGGCTGCTGAGGAGCCCAGTGAAAAGAACATGTTATAATGAAGTGAGCACAAATACTGCAGACTTAGATACCCTTTCTCTTTGAGCTGTGTTGGTGAATTTCTTTGCTTCCCCCTGTCTCAGTTTCCCCTCTTGTAGCTCTGAATAATTACATTAATTCCTCTGTGATGTTGATGAAAGAAGCGTGTTCTGCATGACAAGGATGCCATAGTACGAGTAGCAGTGGAAGTTGTTCCAAAATGGGCCCGTACTGTCTGTGTTACTACTTGTTTTTTCATTAGCACCCAGTTGCAAATGAAACTGGGTGACCTGCATCTCTGCTCAAAGTTCTCAAGGCCTGTGCACACTTTATGTCCCCTGTAAGACCTCAGAGTTGCGTGAAAATGATGCCTTGGCTTCTGCAGGTTCTCCTCTTGGGCAACAGCCTCCCTGGAAAGGCTTCACTGCAGCTGTATGAACATTTGCACAGCTGTTCTCAGGGGGCTGACTAACCTTTCCAGTTAGTAAAATCTGCAAGAATGTCACAGCATCTGATTTCTGGGACCCAACGAGTCCGATGCTCCACTTTGCTTGGCGTGACTCTACCGATTGCCGAGGAGCAACCTGCATTTCTGCCACTTAGGCATCCGCCCCAAAGAGCTAAAAAGGTAGGAATGCAAAATAAAGTTTACTCTCATGTTATTAGATAACTTTGTTCTTGGTGAAGATAACAAGCATTCACCTCATATATGGATTGAGTCTGAAAATTTAGGGGGATGTATAAGTATATTGCTAAATATTTCTCAGTTAACACCTTTTCTCATGAAGTAGTTGTTCCTCTGGATATCCTAGATGCTTAAAGACGATATGGTCCAAGTGGTGAGGACATGGTCATTTAAAAAATTACTGCACAGTAATTTTTGTCATACATTTTCATGGCTTTTTTTTATTATTATTATGCATCTTASGCATCCTAAATACAAAATTACCTGCTGCCTTGGCCAGTTGAGTAAATGATGCATACATACATACATGCATATATATACACAGTTATATAKAGAGAGGTAAAGAATGAATATTTAAGAAGTGGAGCACTATGTTTTCAATGTGAGGAACATAGTATGGGTTTTAAAAACCTGCCTAATTATGCACTTAACCAAGACGTGAGGACAGTTCCTCTAGAGCCATCCTGGCCTGTCAAGTAAATAATATGCATTTTACAAAAAACAACTAATTATGGATTTACCCATGGGACTGTGAAAGATCTGAAGATGCAGGTAAGTAATATGCACTTTATAGCTAACCGTGCATGGGGAATTTAATTCAATTAAAAATGTGGTAGGTAAAAAAAGAGGGAGTAAATAATGCCTATAATCTCTGAAAAGCCAGGAAATTCAAATCGAGTTAGCACCTGTGCCATCGTGAAAAATCAGTCTATCAGTGAGAAATGTCCACGAGAAGGATACAGGTGGATGGAAGCTTTCTTGTTGACCAAAGTCTCATTAATCTTACGGACTTCTCAGTGGTRCCACGTGTCTGCTCGGGCAGGTAGGGCTGCAGACTCGGTGCTCACCCATCTTTTAGGTTACACRGGGGTTGGAGGTGCAGACTGCCAGCTCCTGCCTTTGCTCAGGTTTCTGCATTTTTCCCAGGCCCTTATTTCAATAATATGTATTTCTCAAGGTGCCAGAGGAATTTTCAGACTTGCTTAGAGGATTTGGAGATGACTTGCTTTAARTTGGCATTGTCCTGTTTCTGAACCATTAGCTAAAAACAGAAAGCCTTCATGGTGGCACATATATCTCTTTTCCAAGCTGTTTTGCTGAAAGGAAGGTAAACAGTAGCATAGAGAATTTTATAGGGTCTTGAATGAGCAAGACATGACTGCAAACTTGCAAAGAGCCAAGAGTGCTCTGAGTATTTTAGTGTCGCCCCAGGCTTTTCTATACACAACTGCTTGGAAAGTCATACCTGAATAAGACTGAATCTTGAGCAGACGACCTTTTTATTTGGCAAGCCAAGGAGATGCAGATCTGAGTGTAAAACAGGCTRCCAAAGTAGTCAGGATGTTTGCACACGCTTGCTGTATTAAACCAGTGATCACTGATGCTTTACTGGGTGAATCTAAGAGACTGCAGACAGTTCTTGTCCATAGGACAGAGCGTTTTAAGAGAAAAACAATGAACAGCGAGTTCATAGTGGCATATTCATGCCCCTTCCCAGGCAGCACAAAGGCTTTCCTTTGGTCTTTCCCTTTCTTTCTAAAGACCGGAATACAATATTGGCAGCTAAAATTCACTAGTTCTCTCTCACACGTTGCTGGGTAATACACAAATATATTGTCCAATGTTTTTCTCCCCCAGTTTTAAATACCAAAGTTTGTGTTCTGCATATAAATTCCTGCAAGCTATTGAGATCACAAGTATGAAATCTGAAACTGCTGGTTCTATGATGATAAAGGGACATGCTCTTTAAAGGAACCCATTTTTTTGCTGCAAGCAATGAACATGCTATGTGGAAAGAGACCTAGATTTGAAGCAGAGTCTGAAATGCTGCAGGGACTGCATTACATCCTTCTAACGCTCTCCTTCCTTTGGTCAGATAGAAGCTTTTTTTGCCGTTGTTTATGTGTTTATTTTGAGAATGTTAGATTGGAAAACTTCTATTAACCTCTTTCATCTTGTCTCTTTCTCTTCCCCTTTCTTTCCCCATCACTCACCTCCCCAGCATTTACTTACTATAGCAGGTCTGCTTTGGGTCTAAAGAGCTGCACTGTTTAGCAGAAAAAACATCTTCTGTAGCTTTTTTCTTTTTCCCCCTTACMAATACACTATTTGTTATGAAGTCCAAAGGGGATGTGCAGTATTTAAACCCTTACTGAAATCAGATGCAGAAATTTATTSCTAGGAAATCAAATATCATGCTAGGAGGGACTGGAACACAGGCAAATTAACAATCTGACTCGTATGTCAACTGTCCTATGGTCTCACCGTTCTGCTCATGTTTCTTACCCCCCCAAAAAGGGCTGTGATCACCACGAACCCCACCGAATGCCATTCATTGCGTAGAAATAGCTGCTTTTACTGGAGATAGTTTGGAAAGCAGAGGAGTGAAATGAGCTCGTGGCAAGCTGTGAGAGTCTCGGGACCAAATATTGGAAATAAGATTCACCGCAGCTTTTGAGAAGTGAAAGATCGCGTCTGCATTGAACAATTTCTTACCAGCAATTGCCTTGACCGTTGGGTCACCGTTGCAAAAATAATATGATAATCTTTACATTAACTTCAGTAGTTTCCTTTGTGCCAATTGCTCCTATTGTTGCTGTGCTCAGCTAAGCTGGCACGAAGGGAGGTGTATTAGTGGACTGCTTAAGAGGAGACTTGCTTGAGTTCTCAAGCAAGGTGAATAGGACTTGGAGAATCTGACAAAAACGTTTTATCTGAGCTGTTCTCTTAATTAAATTAGTCCCATTCCAATAGCCAGCTGAATAGTGATGTCAAGGAGGAGACAGCCACCTTATGAAACCTCTCCTGTAAAACTTACTATATTTTTAGATTCTTGGATTCTTTCAGTGCCATCTGTAGCGCACACATCGCATTCTTCACCGTGCCATTACCTTACAGGAGGAGATGAAGAATAAGAAATTATTTTATCTAGGTCAGAAAGGGAACATGCTAAGAAAACTCCTCTGTAAAAGGAGAAATCAAGCCATCACACAGCAGTAGGAAACACACAGTCACTTCTATTTAGAAAATTCCTTAACATGAACTAATTGTGTAGCACCCTGTCTGGATCATGGAGCAGCTGATACGGGTGTTATTACTTGGTTTAAAAAAAAAAAAGTTTGAGTTAGTTTTAGGCAATTTAAGAAGCCTATCTGGATCCTTGTTTCTTTGATGCCTAATGGCCAAATCCTGCTCGCTCTCTGTGTGGGAATTCTTCATGAATTGGCACCTTTGGCTGCATGATTAAGACCCCATGGGATTTGGCCCCGGGAACCTTAGGAGATGGGTGTGAAGGTTTTGCAGGTTGTCGAGAGGAAATAATGTTTTAGATTTTATTTCTTTAGCTTTTTTTTTTTTTTTTTTTACCATAGGTACATGAGGAATTCACAGGGAATCAGAATAAAATTTCTCAGGGATTTGCCTGAGGAAGGGGAGAGCTGTGCTCGTGCCGGGCTCGCCGGGTACGGTAGAGCACGGCTGCCCTCTGCTGCTCTCGGCCTCGCCGCGCCTCGCTCGCGGAAAGGCTTTTTATTGCTTTAGTATTTTTAACAAAGGTAAAAACCCTCAGGAAGCCGCTAACCCTTGTGATGCCCAGAATGGGGGGCAGCTGTGCCAGGCAGTTAAATAACRGGCCGTAGTTTAAGCCCAGTTAGAGCCGGTACCAACAGTCAGCTCCATGGACACACAGTGTAAATAGTGTATTTTTTGAATGTTTGCACTACTGAGTAATTTTCAGAGGTGCATTAACAAACTCTGTGCATAATTCCAGGCTCTATTGCTCTGAAGAGCTTAGAAATAATTTTAGCATATTCCTGTAGTGCTAAGGTCAGTTGTAGATGTAGCCCCTTTATTTTTAACATAATTTTAAAAGAACAAAAGTCTTATGTATTTCCAAGGTGGAGTTTCTGCAAAATCCAGCAATTCTAATTTTAACAAATTATATTAGCTATTAAGTGCTTGTATTATTTTGTTCTTCTCCATATAACTTAAACTGACAGCAGCTTTTATAGAATACTAATATTCTCTCATGCACATTACATAGCTAAAGCTACTAATTGCAAATCACATTTTACACGAGCTCTGAAAAAGAAGCTACAACACTTTGTAGGATATTCTTTAAATAGCCTAGTACAATATTAAATAATCATTAGACAAAGATTATTATAAGAATCAGCTTGCCAAATTACTGACTTTGTATTTTCTGTGTCCTTAATCTTTCAGTTGTTCCTCAAGCAAAACTCCCACTGAAAAAAATGAAGATTTAGGTTTATTGCAGTGAAGTGAAACGTGCATACGAGCTATATTGTAGCTGTAGCTCCTGTAAAGGAAACTATTATCATATGTAGTATTATCTGGAAATCAGATGCGGGTTGTATAATATGGACCTGCAACTAGGAAGCTTCATGGCACTTGGCACTTGGCAAAGTGGTCTGAGTAAAACAGTAACATCTAAAGTGTCTTTTCAGTTAAATTGGAAATGACTTTGAATTCYGAGTTTACAATGAGGTAGCAACATCTGCTTGTAAAAGGCAGTTCTTTGAATTCTGGGGCAGTTACTTCCATGGAACCCATGGAAAAAAAAAATAGCTTGTGATATCCTGGTACTGACTAGGAGCACCTTAAGTGGTATCTTGCACCTCTTCTGATGCATTAAAACTGCCTCCTTTCTTTGCCTGTCTGAAGTTCAGTGCTGTTCTGCATAGAGCCTTGAGCAGTTAGAAGCATCACCACCAAATTAATGCTGTGAAGAATCAATACAGCTATAATTTAACACCACGCGAGTCAGCCCAACGCTGGTGTTCTGTGGAAGCGACGGGAAGGAGCGTCCCCCAGCTGGCRCGATACAGCCGTACCTCCTGACACCTCTGTTCAAGAGCGTGTGTGTTTTCTTGGCTCAGATCTGTGCTTTTTTATGCTCCGCACCACGATGTAAATCAGAACTAATTTAGGAGTCCCTACAGGAGAAATGGGTATTGCAAAGGTCTGCAAATCAGGCCTGAAGTGCCTTGACAAAGCTGTGTGTGGTAAATTTGTGCACATATATCTTCCCTGTATCTTCTCCTGCTCCATGCTATTGTTCTTTTGCTTCCACAAGGATTGCAACTCACCTAAAATCTCAAAGATAAATCAAATTCATAACCTTAAGTGGATCTACAGTTCCATAGAGAACCAACCTGACAAAGACAGTGAGGCTAATACAATTGTAAGACAGCTGACTAGCCTAGGGGTTTCCTTTAATGTTACTTCCACTGCAATCAGGCATTGGCACAAATTCAGACCTGATACAGGCTAGAGCTCCRGAGAGCTACATGAAATACTGGGCTAATGAGAACGCTCTTAGCTCTGCTTGCTACATTCCTGGGGAAAGGTAATGCTTCCCACTGTACCAGGTACCAAAGAAAGATGCAAATCTATGGCCAAGTTGAATAAGATGAAACTTCATAAGAGCAAGGTCTGTGCTGAGAACTGGAAGAAAGCGGGAGATGCTGTGATCTTGGATCTCAGCTTTTCTGTGTGCCAGCAGGTGACTAAGTATGAATGTGGAAGAGAAGCAGTATTTATCTTAAAACTATTGCACTTTTCATTTCTAAGCCATACCAAGTATCTGAATATTCTTCCTAATGCCAGTGTGTTCTGTCTGTGTGGACAGTAGATTCTTAAACCAGATCTCTTGCTTTTATGTCTTATACAGTCAGAATATTAACAGCAACATTTAAAACTGGAATTGTTTCTTGAGTGTTGGGGTTTAGCCCCTAAATTGAAATAGATGAACGAATCCAGGTAACTATTTAATAAGCTCTGCTTTCCTATAAACACCATTTCTGTCTTTYTAAAAGGTTCCCTATAGGGAGGCAAGGGTCAACTGCACTCCCAAGAGCCAGCACAATAATATACCATGAATCATCTAGTGAACTGGCTATTGCTTAAACCSCTTCCCTTTCAGTTCTGCTGTCCTTCATACATCTCACTTTGGGCAGTGAGGCCTGGGGAGGAGCTGTTACGAGAGCTGCCAGCAATGTCATTCTGTGAAACGTCAGAGAGATTTTCAAAAGTGCATCTCAGTCAGTAYCACCTAGTACCATAAACATCTCCTACAGAGAATCTATCACATAATGTGCCTGACAGTGACTTATAAGGTATTAATATATTGCAATACAGCTGCTCTGGCACTGGTGAGAGCTAAGAAAGTAGCTAGCTTCAGCTAAGCCACGGAGACATAGCTCTTGTCTCTGTTGTTACCAAGTTTGTCAACTTTTTCCTCATTCATAAAACTGAGAAAGTGGCAAAATACTGTCTCCGTTTTCCTTAATAGCAAGGTTTTCATCTGTGCTGTTTTTTCCTTTCCTAGTGGGTTGTGAGCAGTCAGAGCATACATGTTCTAATCCTACAGAACTGTAGCTTTGCTAACTTAGTGTGGATTGCTGCAAGCACAGTTTAGGAAAGTGAGTTCTTTTCAGATATTGGAAGGAGATCTGTACTCTGCCAGGAACATCCGTGGATCTGAAGAGGTGCTTGTGTGGCACAGGGCAAATGTTGCAAGAAAACTTTCAGAAAAGAATGCCCAGCCAGAAATGAAGTGTGAAATCTGGTTCTTTGTGCACTGCACCATTCTTGTCTTCCGCACGAACTATGAGCTAGGTCTGTAAGAAGTCCCTATGCAGGACACCTTTCCGTGTCTCCTTCTGCCCCAGTCTCTGCAAAGACCAGATTCAGCAAACTCACTTCAGAGCTCTTTCACCGCTGGCTTGGCTCTTCCTGTGGATTAGTCTGCACCCAGATTCCATTGCCCATTTTGGCTGTTAACTCATTATATCCACATGGGATGGCCCCATCCCAACTGAATTATTATGCATGCTCCCTTTTTTCAGATGGTGGGGTGCACTTAATTTTCTCTCCTCCTGACTATATTCTAGTGTGACAGATCTTCCTTCTCCATTTTGAGGTTCCTTCTGAAAATGGTTGAGACAAAATGTCTATGGTCCAGTGTAGCAGGCAGTGGAGTCMAATATCAAGGAGGGGATAGAATTCCTCAGAGTGTATCTCCAAGACTCACACCAAGGTCTATTTGCTAGTGATCTTGCTTTGGAATTATTTCGCTTATCTCCAAATCTCTTTGAAAGAATTATCTTTTTTTTTGAAAGAATTATCTTTTATGCCTCTCACGTCACATATCCAGATTTTGCTGAATTGCTCTGTTTATATTTAAAACAGATCATGAGTTATCTTCAGAGACWGATTTTTTTTAGCCATTTTCTCAGCCACCTATACAGGCTGATCAACAGGCAGCTTATAAAGGACTTACTGTCCTGATGATGTTTTTATGAGCCAGGAAAAAGGATGTGACAGACGAGAGGGAAGAGGAGAGACCCACTGCTAATGAGGAAGTCCCCTCACATGGGTGGAAGTTCCAGCTGCTACTAGAAGGCAGTAGGACTAAATGGCAAACGTGGCAGTGGGGTAGGGCTAAAGCAGAAACAAAAATACCAGCATTTTGGAAGGGTAGCAGTGTGAACATGGCAGACATTCAAAGCCAAGAAACCTTGATTAAATTGGGTTATCTGTTGTTTTTCCAGGAGGAGATATGCGCTGAGCTGAGGATGTCCTCACAGCTTTCTCCGAACYGCTTTGCCCTGTGTCTGTCAGTCTGCATGTGCCCAGCAGCTCTTGTCTCATATGCAGATACTTTGGATATGGATCTTTTAAATAGCTACGGATATTTTCCATGGCAAATATTTGCATGGATATAGCTATTAAAGACAAGATACTTCTGTTGTAGACCTAGAATTGATTCTGATGACAACCCAAGAGGCCAGTGAAATTTTATATGGGCCAGCAGCCAGAAATAATATATATTTGGCCATTTTAAGCCCCCAGAACTTCTGACTAGCCCTGCAAATTTCTAAGAATCATTGTATATACATTTCATCATTGTATATACATTTCATATGCAGCTTCCTGTGTTGAGAGGCTATATCAGAAATTAAACACTACAAGTACCCAGAAGCAATTATAAAGTGAGTAGATTATAGTGGTAATACTGTAAATGGAAATTCACTGAAATGTCAAGGTATTTGCCATAAAAWGTAGCAATAATATGATACTAAACAGAATACAGAGAGCTTTCAAATATTAATACCTTTATTATTTTCTCTATTAATATGATAAAGTTCAAACAATCATCACCAAGCTGATCAGGGGAATAATAATATCATTACTGTCATCTGCTGGAGGGAGCTGTAATGGTTCTGTCATTCTGTCCTGCTGGAAGATCACTTAAGAACCGAGTTGGATTCTGACATAAATCCCAGGAGGTAAATGACAGGACATTACAAGGCTCAGAGGATAATTGTAAACTCACATGCTAATGACTCAGACATGTAAAGATACCAATCATAACACAAATGGTAATAAATAGYAAATTAATTTTTCAGCTTGCTTGGCACTGTCTTTTCAGAAAAAAACAAGGTAGTTCATTGTATTTGAAGGCTTAGTGAGCTCTGCTTGCTATTTTTATTCTACTGTTATTGCCTTTATAGTGATCCCTACATAATGCCACCTCTCAAGGATGGTTTATTTAATGACCTAATCAGCAGGCAATTGCTATAGTTTTGAGAGGATGAAGATACCTTTTCCTGCAGAAGTGTCTGCTGTGCAAAGGCAGCTTGTGAGCAACACAGACCARGAGGCTCCTAAAATGCAGATTGGTGCAGATAGCTTAAATATGGTTGTAAATCTGTAGCCGTTCTCCTATGGAACTGAGTGATATCTGCAGCTCTTGAAGTCTCCATAGGCAAGACCACATACACTTCTGCAGTGACAGCTGTAGAAAATATTGTCAGCTTTTTATTCCAGAAATTCTGAGCCAAGTCCTGCCCCCGTTGCGTGCATGGTCCTTAATTTAAGTCTTTGGTATGTCCTTACATTTCCGTATGAATGAATTCTGCTCTCAAGTTCATTGGCGTGAGCCTGTTACATCTCACTGACTGCTAAGAGGACGCAGCTTTGTCATTTGCTGTGCGTGCTGCTTTCCATCAAAATGTATATCCTGGGCTTCTCCTTAAAACAGTGTCACAGGAGGCGCTGGCAGCATGTGCTTCATATTAAGCGTGCAAGGAAGCGCTCTCTTGGGTTGAGAGCGCGGCGCAGACCGTCTTGTGGGAGCAGAGCCGCGCAGGTAAAAGCAGAAATTGGTCCTTCGATTTCTTGAGGCCACGCAGCGAATGCAGCAAGGTCTTCATAGAAATTATGTGTCTATGGGAGATTTTCTCACCATGATTATCTTCTTCTTATTTAAGACTCTCGTCTAAAATGTGGAGAACAAAGTACGGCCAGTCCTATTTTTCCTTGCTTCAAGATCAATAGCATAATATTGTATTTATGTATACTTTTTTTGTTTTGTTTGAGGTATTGACAGTGAAATTTCCCAATCAATATGTGATTTTGTTAAAGAAAATATGTAAAAATGCAGTATTTATATTAAAGATAGGATGAATATATTAACTACCTCATTACCTAAAGGTACAGCTACCCCTAAAGGAGCGTATTTCAGGTATCAGGTTTAACATCAAGAGCTTTACTACTTGTTAAAGACAGGTTTGGGAGTAACAGGGCCTTGGGCATTGCTGGGGGTCATGTTTGTTCAACGTGGCAGTGTCCATTTCTGCTGCATGGTGGAAGAATCTGTTGCTGATAAAGGACTTTATAGGTATGTTTTAAAAGTTATTTTTGTTTTAGAAACAAACAAAAAAGATTCGCAGAAGAGCAGCCTGTGCATTTAATTATAATGCTGAATATTAATTAATAAAAACCAGCAAAACTAAGTTGCTGGCTGCTGTATAATTAGGTATCTACACCCATCAGATCAAAGTATGTAAATGAACTACATTCTAATAAGCCCCACTGTTTAGCTCGAGAATGATAATGAGTCTAATTTGCCTGCCTTAACTTAGCCAAAGCCACTAACTATGTGATTTTCTTTTCTTTGTACATTTTTTTGAGTTGGTCCAAAAACGAGATAATCAATAATGGGGAATAGTCTCCTGAGTGACTCCCGCTAATGCTAATGGGAGTTAATTGCTTATATTTAGAGACGAATGTGCATTTCTGGCACCCCAGTGAATATAAATTACACAGCAGCAGAGATTGCACAATGGGCTAAATCATCCCCACCCACCGGAGGAAGAAAGTTCCTTGGGGAAGGCTGCCTGCTTCCTTCTGGGAAGCCCTCCATGACTTGTCTTGCTGCTCGTAGGAAGGCTTTGCTGCCCTGGCAAGCGCAGCCTCCCGGGATACATCAGGCTCAGCAGACCCGTGACCTGWGGACATGTCCTCAGTGTCCTCAGGACCTGGGACAAGAGGGGCCTGGGCAGCAGCCAGCACGTTGCTGCTTCGTGCTCACTTTGGAGAGGCACAAAGCCGGGAGACTCGCAGAGGAGCTGGGCAAGGGGGTCCTGTATTTTTATTTGACTGCCCCAGCTTCAGTCTCCTGTGCAATTTTTTCAGCTCTCTGCTGAATTATCACAGAAGAGGGAAGTGTCTTGTCTACGCTCCCACACCCTTCACTATCACCGTATTTTGCTTGCATTTCATCAGCTTCTTAACTTCCTTGCACTAGCTCCAAGGCATGGATGAAAACGCTGCCGTAGACTGTTGGCAAGAGCAAGTCCCTGAGGTTGCTGRCATTGGGCTTATTTACCCTTAGCTGTGCTGGCTTCTGCTTGCTGTGATCCAGGTCTGAGGGGCTTGGATAGCAGGGCTGGAAGAAGGACAGGGGCTGGCAGCGCTGGTGGCTCTGGGCGCTTCGCCRCGTGGTTCTGTGTTCATCCTTCTCCATGTGGGTGGTGCTGCCTGGAGGAAGGTCATAGCCACAAGGCCTGGAGTGTAATGTCTTTGGASATGTCCCATGGTAAAAGCAGCTTCTGCGCGGTTGTATGCAAGGAGCCCCTGATTCTCTCCTTGCTCACATTGACATGTTTCTAACAAGGGGAAACTGAGGTTTTAACATGATTAGGAATTTGGAGGATCCTGTTTTGAATGGATGTTCCGGGGCTCTGGATGTTAACTCCACCATTAAYGTTATGTGGGACTGAAACTCTGGCACTTCACTTAGTCTCCAAACATCCTATTTAAACTAAATTGGGCCACCATGCCTGTATCAATTCTTAAACAAGAAACAAGACAAACAATTTAGCTGAGTCCGTGAAAAGTGCTGTATTATCTTAGCTTCAAAATAGGCCCACTGACTTATTTGAAGATGAAATTTTGCATATTGTTACTCTTTAATTTAGGCACTTCAGCGTTTAAAAAAATTATATGGCTGAGTTATTTACAGCAGAAGAGAGGGAGTTGTGAGTGTAGATGAGCTTCTTGTCACGATGCTTTAAAATCCGTAATGGGCATAATGGAGCCAGTTGTACAATGGTAATTTGCAAAGCCCCATTGATTTCAATGAAAGTGCAATGAAGATGGGTAAAGGTATTGGGAGGTCTGGTGCTTCCAAATGAAGAGAGATTAAAAAGGCCAATAGGCCAATATTAGCACAAGGAACAAACACATATGAATGGCATTATATAGAACGTTTAGGGTACGTAAGTCCAGCAGTAAGTTATCTGCAGTATAGAGGAATTTTATGCCCATATTTAACAGAACTCCAAAGTTCTTGTGTTTTGACTTAAGACATTCGACATAAACCTTTTTTTTTAATGAACTAAATTTCATAGGGATATTTACTTCCACCCATTGCTTTTCTGAGTATTCATTATTCCTGTTTTTTTTTTTTTAAGAGCAGGAAATGTTGAGTGCTCCGAGTATGAGGCATGTGTGAATGAGCTGGGGAAAGGAGCAGTGGCAAAGAAGTGAACAGAAGTGCCCTATTCTCATTGCTTGCAGCTTGGCCAAAGCAGAACTGTTTGAGCAGAGATTGTCTACTCCAACTGTGTCTCTTAAGCTCAAATTTTTGGAAATTTTTGGGTGGATTTTTCTGACCTGAGAATCAAGCTGGGCAAAAGGAGATTTTAAAAGCTTGGTGAGTGAAGAGCAGATGAAGTTCTCAAGGTCTCTGCTGATTACCGGCTTTAGAGGAAATGWGGCGGTGGTTTTGGCAGAGAATTAGTTCCTTGCAAGGTGGTTGCTCACTCAGAGTCTGGAACTTCTGAGCATGACTGTTCACCCTGTGGCACACTGAGATGAGGCTGCTTTTGAACTGCTGCTCTTGACGGGGTGAGTTTCTTACTGAAGTGCAGTTGACGTGGCCTCTTTCCCTGGTCGGTCACCAGTGAGGGCTTCTTCTAGCCTTTCTCTGCTGCCTTCTTATGTGCATCTGGCTTCTAGTAGGAGCTGCCTTGCCAGAGGGTCTGGAACTTGGCACCTCCTGCTGCTCAATATGAGCTGAATTGAGACTCATCAGCCCCCTTTTCCATAAGTTTTCCTTCCTAAGCAATCATGAAGTCACTTCACACAGTCTACTTATTATTGCTTAATAAATCTTTTCTCAGAAAAATATCCTGTTACTGAGAAGAAAGGAATGATGTGACTTTGCTGTGACATCATTTTGGCAGTCTCGAGACCACTCCAAAGAGAAATGGTGTTTCCTTTTATTCTTCTGTGAGGATCTTCCCCAAATATGACCAACAGCAGCTTTCAGGACTAAATTGTTATAGATTATGGAGATATAAGTCAGTAAAAAACTCCTTCACTTATTCAGAACAGCAGGATCATCATCACCAGAAATAATATTAGTAGCAAGGACCTGGAGGTGCTCATTTTGTCATGCATTGCAGTTGTGTTGTCTTCTCAGGGATTCAGCGTTCAATTTTTATGTGTCCTGCATCTTAGTCCTTCCAAGAAGTGGATGTCTGAGACTGAATCTCTGTGCTTACATGCGAATTTTAAGAAGATGAAGATACTGTCTCTGGTTTCTGCAGAGCTGATGTATAGATCAGGATACTGATTTTATATCATATTGGTGAAACATTCTTCTTGGACACTTGCAGGACTATTATATTATTCTCCATTAAATCCTCTCTTGGAACCATTTTAGCAGGAATCTGCATATAACCTTAACAGCAGCAAGGCAGCTGGTGTGCAGAGCCCATCAGGTTGACCAGGATTATCACAGTGGACTTTTTTTTTGCTCTCTCCTGTTTGTCTGTAATAACATACTGTGTTTTGCTCTATATTTCAGTTGTGAAAGCTCTTCTAAGTGTATGGTTTGCATGGCACTTAGCATAGTGCAGCTTTGATCCAGGGTTGACAACCTGTAAGGTGCAGTTGTTGGCAAGTATATATTGCAAGTTACATAGCAAGAACGTTAGCAAGTATAGAGCAAGTAGAGCAAGTGAGTGTATGGATATGTACATGAATGTGGTGTGTGTGTATGTGTGTATATATTTATTTGTGCATATATATGTGTGTGTACATGTGGCATGTATATAAAGATAAGCATTTACACAAAAAATGCTAAAAAAAAGTTGAAATCTTTGTGTTTTTTTTTTCTAAGAATCTTCCAAAAACCTTTCATGTTTTGGAAAGTTGTAATTTCTTTACTGAATCTTATAAATCCTATGTTTCATTACTCAACTGCTATGAAGGCCTCAATTTCTTCAGCCTTAATGCTGAGCTCTACCTTCCTGGGGCAGTTCATGCAGTTCAGGAGGAGCTTTCCAGATTGCTTGTGAGAGGTAGAGCAGGAAATCCCATTTAAAAAGTCCCTCTCAATCCTACAGTTTTTTCTGTGGGAAGGTTTCATCCTCTCATGATAGCAATGATTGAAACCTTTTATTAGTAGCATAAGCGTCACTCTCTCGCAGACACTGCCAAGCTACAAAGGTTATTTTCTTACTGTAAATCACAGATTTTCTACATGCGTGTTGTAACATTAAGCCAAGTAAACTATCCTGAAGTACTAGAAACAATTTCTTTCATATCAGCCTGTCATCATATGTTACCTTTTTCATCAGCGACAGAAGTACAGGGAGTTTTATATCTGGCATTGAACATGAAAAGAGAGTAATCCTGCAAGGGAACAGAAATCAGCAGCAAGATTCATTTCAARGTGTTCTGTGTCTCTACGTTTCGAGGACTAAAACCATCAAAGCAGCTAAATAGTTGTGTCACTGCTACTTAAAGTGAACCAGTTCTACATGACTGAGCTATAGACTTTGTGTAAAAAGGGCTTGAGTCCCCAAACATCTCATTTTTAGCAGCAGTGTTAACAACAGAAGTAATATTGCGTTATTTTTGTAGCTAGCCAAGTGTATGTAGATAGCTTTTAGCTTCTAGCTTCGCTTCTGCAAATTGTGTTATGAATAAGCCATGCAGTAATGCATCCATTCAAACAAAGGTATTGAAATAAAGCAAGGAGATATTTGGAGAAATGTACTTGTAGGCCACTGCCTTTGAAACAGGAGGCATAGTTTGGTTAAAAAGTTTTGGAATATCCTGTAAGACTGTAGATATTTTATAGCCATCTTAAGGATTTGATTGCCTGTGCAGCAAACTATACATYTCTGTGCATCTAGATACCTCCTAGTTTGGTGAAACTGTGAAATGAATTTGAAAGATATTGTCTATTTACTTCAGTATATTAGTGAGTGGATATAAAGAGGATAAGAAAATTATGATAATTCAGGCCCTATCTCTCTTTAGGTCTCTTTCTCTCTCTTTGTCTTTATATATAAAAACATAGTTGAACTTGTCGGATGACACATTTATTGTGATAAATCCATTGACTGAAGTAGGGATAACTTGTCTAGAGAGCTGACATTCAGATCTGAGATGGAGTGGTAAGGAACTGATTTCTGTGTGCTTCAGCCTGGACGTAAGAGCAGTTTCTGAATCCAAAGTGTCTTTCACCATGAACTGTGTTCTTGTTCTTGCAAGTAACGCGAGCTCTTTGTCTGACATTGGCAGCACTAGTATTGGATTTTACTGGATTTTACTCTCAATTGCATCAGTTGGACTGAAATAAGTGTCAAATCCATGATCTATTCTCTTATTTACACATATTTTTTCTTTTGGTTTGGTTTATCCAGGAAAAAAAAAATACCAGACCTTTAGAGGTGAGTTGTAAGTTGCAGTAAATGGGTTTAGTTCCAGAGTACAGAAAACAGTTCTTCATTTTCTTATTTCAACTTATTCTCCCTATTTCCAGCTATTGGCTGAGAAATAATGTTTCCTAGTTAAAAGGGAAATAAGACAAAGCAAAAGTTACCTAAGAAAGTTGATTTTAAGGTATTTGCAGAAAGCTTCCTGCACTTAATCATTACAGTAGTGCCAAACCCCCAAATACTTTCCATGTCTATAAAGCTTCACAGAGTGTAGTTCGGTCATTTTTCAGCCTTGCCCAAACCACACTTCTAAAGGGGCTTGACCCAAAGCCTGTCAGTGGATTTCTGGTTCTTCTTTGGTTTCAAAGAGCTTTGGATAGGTCTTTTGAAAGGCTTGTCCAAGGTTTTGTCCTTGGTATCATCAGACATCTTCATGAGTGAGAGCAATAGTTGAAAATAAACATATTTTCATACATTTTTATCAAGTGAAAATTCAAATGATTCAGTTAAAATCCTAAAGCTTTCCATGTGCTAGAGCTCCCACCTGCACTATAATAAGTAAGTTCTGCCTAGGAGGTCTGCTAATGTAGCTCCAGTGAGAAGTGCAGCATTTTTRCAGACGTGCCTGCAGTTGGCTGGGTGTTCTCTATCCACTAAGTACATGGCATGTAACAAAATGATGTGGGAAAATGTTTCTGTAGTGAATCTGATCTTAAGACAGTATTAGACAACTTGCAGGCTGAACTGAAGAAGTGCCAAGGCACAGAAAGAGAGGAAGCTGACAGAATCCTACAGGGAGCTGGTTAAAATCCACTTCACTTGAGTGGCCAGACTAAGAGTACAAGAGGTCAATATATCCATAATTATKATTACAATTTTCTCTTTAAAATATGCCAAGTTCTTAAGGAAAAAAAAGAAGAGTTTCTTTAAAAAACCTTTTAAATTACARCTTCAAAGCATTAACTTGTCTAGTAGCTTCCTAATTTCCCTAAGGATCTAAGAAATAGGCATTAGGATTCCTAGAGCTAGACAAAGACTTTTAAAATTCTTGCTTTTTAATATATGAGCGTTTTATATATGTTACAGAAAGGGGGCAGCTAATTTTGTGTAACTTGTAGCTAGTTATAGGATCCTGTATAAAAGTKCTGGTGGTTAAGGGAGAATACACTATATTTTCATCTTCAGACTAAACTTTGGCATTTTGAAGAGATCAACATATTTCCCTTTTGATTATCCCTTTAGAAAAATATTTTGGTAAAGAAGGACTTCTGATTCTGAGCTTGGAAAGTTGCATAGCTTGTAAGTAATATCCATCTTATTTTTTCAYCATATTTATTGACTTTGGCAAATGAATGAAGCATACTTCATATTGATGACAATTAGGAAAATATTACTGATCCATTATGCAGCACTTCAGATAATTGGTTTTACCAGATGAAGTAAATAATTCTCCTTACTGCCTTGTGAACTTGCAAGACAGGTATTGTATTTCCCGGAGTAAGGCTTTGGCAGCATCAGTATTAAAGCATAGGATGCCAAGTTCTAATTTTCTTCTGGTTATGCAGGGCAAGGTAGGGAGTGTCCTGTGATGACTGTACCAAATGTCAGCCCAAGAGGTTCGGTGTGACACATGGGGAGCTACCCGCGGTGACACTTGTCACTAGTCAAAGTCCACAACGAGCTGTAAAATTAGGAGCAGTGCTGCACCTTCACATCAGAGCATATTCAGTGGCACACAAGGATCACGTATTCCTGTAGGAGGAAGGAAAATAGTGTTTATGGGGAGAACTATTGCATATCTGACGACTAAATTACGAATCACTCGTAAGGGGAACCTTTCTGATTTAATACGAATCATTTCTGATTTTTCCTGTAGAATAAAACACAACAGTATTCAAATGCCATGGCAAGAGATAACTTGTTAATTGAATACAAGTGATGCCAAGGATGCTATAGAGGTGGAACACACAAAGTTGGACTAGATGATCAGATCCACATGGATTTGTCATTACCAGTGGATCACCATCTCCTTGTGTCTGAAGTGTTTAAATAAGAAAGTGACAATATGATAAGGAGTTGGGCCTGGAGGGAAAAAGTGATGAGTGAAGCATTCTAGTCAAAAAGAACTACATCTGACATGGGAAATTCCATAGTAGACCTCAGAACAACAGACAAATTCATCACAATATAGAAGAGGCTGAAATCATAAATATTTCTGCTCTTTGTTTGGACAAAAAAAGGGTGATTTGGTTAGAGCGCGCATTGGTAATGAAACACTTTTCACTCCTACCATAAGTGGTGAGGATATTAAGCAGGAATTACTGTGTGTGGAATGGGAGGACTTGTCCTGTGTGATCAAGTGAACAGGAGCTCTGCGGAGACACTGTGGCCAATAGGGCGAACAAGATCCTTGGACATACAGAAAGGGAAGCTAGGAGAGAACAGAGAGATTAAGTTACTTCYGGTTTTGGAGCTCCTGTGACTGTCGCTGACACACTCTCTTGAAGCAGTTCTCCATAATTCAAGAGAATTCTGATGAGTGGAGAGTGTTCAGAGAATAATGACAGGAAGGATTAAAGAATTGGAAATAATTCCTCAGCAAGGACAGAGAGGGACTCAAGGAGCTTGTCCTTGTACATATGGTCTTTCCGTCTCCTTCAAGTACCATCCTTTCCATCCTGTGCTCGGAGCTGGAATTAGAGGTGCTAATAATGACTCTGTTCCACCACGCCATCATCCTTGCTGGTCGTTGATAAGGGGAGCTCTTGCTGTTCCCCTGACACAAAGGTCAAYACAATTGCTGCTTTTATAGCTTCCCTTCTTATTGTAAGAACGTGTCAAAATGAACCAAGTAAAGCCAGAGTTACTCGAGAATAAAACATTTCTGGACTTTCTCTGTTTTCCTCTTGAGGCATTTCAGTTTTGGAGTCGAATCCTCTGCAATACCTCAGAAACCATGGTTGCTGTCCTTACAACATATGATAGCTCTGCCTACAGGGACAACATYACAACTCCGGGCTTTTTTGGAGTCCTGTTAATTTGCACCACGTTAGGCTTGGGCCACCGTATAAAGACATTGTTCACTGAACATTTAACTTAACATGGTTTGTTTAAAAAGCTGATGTTTCCAAGGTCAGGGTTTTAGGGCTTTATGTAAATGCTGAATAGYTTTTATCAAAGTAGATAGGAGAAAATAATTTTAATCATATAATTACCTGTCATTTGAATGTTGGCCATAATGGTGTGCTCCTCAATAGAACTTTCCAAGGTAGAAGGTATCCTGATTAAAAGGTATTATAAACTCTGTATCTGTTTATTTTAAGACTGCTAGGAATGTTTTAAAGCCTACGTTGTATTAAAGCCTACGYTTAGTACAATACTTTTGTGATCTTACCCCATTGTTATGAGAAGCTTTAGCTAATGACATATCCTAATGGAACACTAAGAATTTTCTCTCTAGATATAATGCAACAAAGGAAAAAGCATCATAGATGTCCTTGTTTGGGGTTGATTTGGGCTGTAATTTGCTTGTCTCTATTCTTATGCAATGAGACATGAGATGTTAGAAAAAAAAGAAAGCTAATGCTATATAAGCTATTTATTTAAAAGGTTAAAAGCCAGTATCATACTGAAATCTAGACAGTTATGTAGAAAAATATTTRCTTTTTTTCTAAGGTGCTAAATAGAAGCTCATATTTATTTGTCTTTGAAAATATGGAAATGTAAAGAATATTGATATAATACATAATACTAGTGTGAAATGGCTTTTGGTACAGCTAATCTTCTGATGATGACAGATTTGAGATCATGTTRTTATCTACTATTTTGGAGTATCCTTGAGAACCACAGATTTCTGAACTGCATGGTGAAGAAATATATATATAATATTAATTGCTTCAGGAAAAAAAACCCAGCTCCTTTAAAGCATCCCAAAAGACTCTATTCTGAAATCAGTTACAAGCTATAAAACACCATAGGAAAGAAAAAAATTATATTATTTTTCAAGCTACAAAATGCTATGAGAAAGGAAAAAAATGTTATTGTTGGTTCTGTGGTTGATAATAGCAATTGAGGATGTAGTGAAATGGATTTGCACAAAACTCTGATTTCTTAAATGTGGTTTCAATAGTAAGGAGCTCTGTATTCTGAGAAAACATGGGAAAAGAGTAGGAAATTGTCACATAAACTAAACAAAATATTCGACTGAAGTACAATCTCCCAGAGTAAACAGCCATTACTAGGAGAATGGAGAAGCAATCACATCGGTTAAGTGTTTTGCACTTGTCAATTCTCCTTGCATTTTCCATCCTTAGCTTTCTTTAAAGGGGCTGATGGTCTCCTGCTACTTGTACTGGAAGAGGACATTAGCCATAAAGCACACGGAAGGGAACGTGGTAGGCAGAGAGAGAAGTGGCAGAAAAGACTGAGGAGACGAAGGAAAGTTCAGCTCCGTGCTCTACTGGAAGCAGTCGTATTTAGCTTCTATTCATAGGACCTGTCGCCCTATTTCAATTTAGAAACAATTCTTTACTTTTAAAAAATGTTACACGAGCGAGGTGTTTTGTCATTTTTAAGTCATATTGTTCATTTAAGGAAAGAAAGATTTTTTTTCCTGACTTAGAGCATAACACAGCATTTATTTTCTACATATTTTCTACATATTTATTTGGGGGCATATTTTAATAATGTGACTGTAGCCCTGAGAATATGAACTCATAATATTATGTATTAAAGTGTTTAATACCTTTTGGTGTACTTTTAAGTAAGCGAGCCAAAGTCTCTCACATACTCCCTGCTAGTTCTTGTTCTGTGGACTTGGGAAGCTTTAAAGCTGACTCGGTTGCCATCATTTTGTGGCATTTATTCGAGTGTTCTCTCAGCCCATGTTAAATGGCACTTTCTCAAAGTGCACGTAGGCCTTTTGAGACAGAATAACCCACAAATTCAGAGCTCTGGGCAAGGCATCAGGGTGTCCAGAGTCTCTTGGATACAAACCTGTTCCAGAGCCAAGTCCAGCCTGAGCCTGCAGCATCTCCCTTGGTTTCCGTACTGGTCCAAAGATGACCACAGAGCAGGACTAAACTTGGAGGGGAACCGGGAAGCGGGGCAGCTTCCCAATGTGGTGCCAGGGGTGCGCCGGGGTGGTGGGAGCTCCTCTGCTCTTTGCAGAAGCGATGGGGCAGAGCAATCGCCCTCCCCACAACGCTCCTTCGCTKTAATCCCAGCTGCAGCAGAGTAGGTGCTCACATCCTTCTGCCAGGGAAGCGGGGGTGTAGGTGGATGAAAGAGGCAACAGACTAGAAAAGAAATTAGACAGATAAATATGAGTTTTAAGTCTCTAAATGAATCTGCCGGCATCCCAAGCAGCACAGTAATCCTGGGTAAGCTTTGCTCTTGGCAAACATTTATTCAATGGCCATTTAATAGCTCCTGACTGACAGCAAGTCTGTAGTGTAATCCAAGTCATTCCCTCCTCCTCGAGAAGTCACTCTGGAGAGATTCCCTCTCACGCTGACTGCGAGGGAGAAGGGATAGGACTGTTCTTTTCAAAAATTCCACTTGAACTAGGGTTCAAGGATAAATATTACCTCCCCTCGGATGTGTTAACTATTTTTTAATGATGTGATCTGATATTTTAGCAGTGTGCACAGTGCAGCAGAGCTTCGGGTTTGTTGTTTAAATATCTTTGATGGTATGTCATAACAAATTAGTTTCTAAATGTTGCCAATTTGGCAGACAAAGCTGATTATTTCCTGCAATCACACTGCATATGTGCACAAGATTATAATTAATGACCAGGGATGCCAAGCACACTTTAATAATGATCCTTCAGCATTTAAGGGACTGTTAGTTATTGGCATTTGTGCCTTGTGTTGCAGAGGAAAGGGGCAATGAATACTGATAGATCTATCAGTGTCATAGAATCCAATAGTTTCCTGATTTTTCTTATAAATTGGAGGATTCAGTGGGAGTTATTGACCARGCAGCTGCAGTGAATATTAACAGTGTTTGTGCTGTTTTCACTGAAGCAGTACGAACTCCTAATTAGATTGGAATTGCTCTTTTGGCAACTTTGCAAGGTGGTTTTCCTTAGCATATTGTCCATTTTGTGTAAGGATTATAAGAAAATCAGTGATGGATTTTTGAAGAGCATGAGAATGTCAAGACAGCRGAGAGCTGGATCAGAATAAAAAGTGCAGTGGAAAGGCACAATGGATGTTAAAAAAAAAGATGAAGCTTGAAGAATTATCCGACAGAAGCAGGACGTGGATCCAGCTGCAGTACTCTTCACAGGACGCTCACTGAAACATCTCCTCAGGGATGTTCACTTGCAAAGCACTACCGTAAATTTTGGGGCAGTGAGAGGGYGAAAAATCAAGGTAACAAGCTGAATCCATTAGCCAATCCCTAGCCAAACATTTGKTCAAATATCTGCTCTTGGGCAGAAGGAGAGAGGCACCAGGAACAATTCTGCTTTCGGTTGGGTGAATGCTGGTCCAGTACTGCCCTGGCACTGAAGAACATCTTTTAAACTGTAGCAGTTGTTTGTGACGAAGGTGCCCAAGGGAAGCTCTAGATAAGCATGGGCGTGTTCTGAGGAGAGGGTTTTCTTTTGGCATTCCCAGTCTTGAAGGTTTCACAGAATCACAGAAGGGTTGAGGTTAGAGGGGACCTCTGGAGATCACCTATTCCAATGCCCCTGCTCAAGCAGGGACACCCACAGGGGCACCCAGGATTATATCCAGATGCTTTTTGAATATCAGCAAGGATGGAGACTCCACAGCATCTCTGGGCAACCTGTTGCAGTGCTCAGTCATGCTCACAGTGAGGAAGTGTTCCCATATGCTCAGGTGGACCTTCCTGTGTTTCAATTTGTGTCCTACTGCTGGACACCACTGAAAAGTATCTGGCCCCTTCTCTTTGTACCCTCCCTTCAGGGACTTATACACACAGATAAGATCCCCCTTCAGTCTCCTCTTCTCCAGGCTGAACAGTTCCAGCTTTCCCAGCCTTTGCTCATATGAGAGATGTTCCAGCTCTGGAAGGACCTGCATTTCCTTCCCACTCTTCTCAACTTTGCTCTTGTCAAAGACCACCATTAAAATGTAAGGATCACAGGGATGGTTGTGAAGGTTCATACGTCTGCAAGAATATGAAATCCTATTCCTTAGAATTTGACATGCCCAGCAAGACTAGTGCAACTTTTTAGCCTCTTTTTCTCCTCTTTCAGGCTCCCTCTGTGAGACTTTCGTTCCCTCCTGCACTTAGGTTAATATAAATGTCTTTTGCCCCCGAATATTTTCTATTCCTTCAGTGTTCAGCAAAGGCAGTACAAAGTATGTCCTGAACTCAAAAGAACATCACAAAATGTTCCTGCCTTCTCTCCATAGGAACAAAGTGATGCATCCTCGCACTCTTCCATTAGAATCTCCTAAGTGGCATTTGCTTCAGCTTTCCAAAGTGGAAGGATAGAAGRAGGAAAAGGAGATCTGAAGAAGGATGAAGGAGAGGAGAGAAGGAAATTTGTTACCTAAACCTTTTTGAAATCTTTGAGAGGAATTTATCAAAAAAGCCATTATTAATTTTGATGTCCATTATTACCTCATATAATTGGAAGTATCTGAACTTACTGTCTTGCTATCTGAAACAGAGATTTTCAGAATATTTCTGTACTTTCTCCATTCTTTCCCAGGCAAAAGCCTGACATGTGGTCTCTTTTATTGGGATTGCTATAACTAAAGCAGACTTCTATCATAAAACCTGAATATGTCTCTGCACCTTCCATATACTGATTAGACTGCTAAGGTTCACCAAGACTCTTGATATTCTATCCTTTAAATAGACCTTTAAATAGTTGGGAATAAATGTCCTTTTTCTTTTTCTCCAGATTGAAATTTTATGGACACACTGTTAACTATAAATAGTTTCCAATTCTTTCACTAATACATCTCCATCTATTTGGATAAGATCACCCAGATCAACTCCGTTGTTTACTAAAAATCTTAAAAATCCAATTCTTAGTAAAATTGTTATAGTTCAAACTGTGAAAAACTTTAAAGTTTGTCATAATTTTTTTCTACTTTTTGATGTTATTTTTAAAAGTTATTTTTAAATAAAATGCTTGCAAAGAGGACAGTTGAGCTCACTAGTATTTAGCAATTTGTCTCTTTAAATGGATATTAAGAAAGCCAGTTTGCACATTGATACATATGCCTTAAATTAAAATACAGCTACCTTAGGCATCTATGAGGTAGAAMTTTTGCATAGGTCGTTTAAGTAGTGAAATGTTATTTGGTCCTAATGCAGTGTATTAAATCAAAACCAGTAAATTCCAATCAACATGAAGTTAATTTTTACTCTGGTTCAAGTAATTAGACACCTTTTAATGAATGGTAACTTTACAGACTAGGCAAATACCTTGGAGATATACTGAGGAAGCAACCGTGCTCGACTCACTGAGAGGTAGAACCACAGGTACTTTTTGCCATCCATGGTGCAGGAAGGAGGGGGTGGAATTTCTGTCTTAGGATTAGGCAGTTTGCTTCTGTTGTTGGAGGCTCCCGCTGATAGGGGTTTATTTTTATATTMGTGTGCTTACTTACACATGATGCTTTTGCACTTGATTGTAATTACGTCTGAAGATCGTTGTACTAGAATTGATACAAGAGTTGTAGGTAGGAGATGATGAGCAGCACAGGTTGGCTGTGTGGGTTCACAAATGAGGCTTAGTAAAGGAAGGGTGAAAAAGCACAAGACACCAAGCATGACTTCTGGCCTGAGGACTCTTACTACTGTTGTAAATACTGATGTATCAATCTGTGTAACAAGAAGATGTAAAGAGCATCTTTATAAGCTTAAAAATCTTCTGGGATGACTTGGATGCGCACAGAGAAGAGCTTGGCTGTACTGCAGTGTGAACTGCCAGTCGGAATCGTTCTGGTTGGGTGCTTCTAAGAAAAGCAAAGTTGCAAATTTAAAAAAGAAAAGGGTAGAAAACAAAATCATCAGCACCAAAAAAAAAACAGGGGTCATCCCTTGCTGCAGACATCTCCAGCCAGAAAACAAAAGTCTTAGGTCTCCTGAAATCTAGGTCTTCCTCCACTTCTGCCCCTGCTCTTTGCCTTTGGAAGATCAGTTCACCTTTCTGCATCTCAGCTTGCCTGTTTGTGAAACAGATTATACAAATACGGCGCTCTCGACAGTCAAAAYGTTACTGATTTGGAGATCTACTGATAAAGAGCACTGTCGAAAAACAATGTACCGTTATTATTCAGTGATGCAAGGGGGCTCAAATCTCCTTGGTGATGAAAATTGTTGAATGTYGCTCTATTATGTGAAAGTAGGAATATAATTGAGCTCCAGCATAAACAGAGGTGTTGGCGTCTGAGCTGCTCATGCTGCTGATCAATAGCGGCCTTTCCCTCTAACCGTTGCAGTTGGTTTACGGCTTGGGTGTGGGAGTTATTGATCTGCCTTTTCTTCCTAGTCTCTTTGTGTTTCTCCAGTTTTAATTCCTTCTGGCTTTTTGCTTTTAAAGAGCTTAAAAAAAGGCTTGAAAAGGATTATTAAACTGAGCTTTGAGAAAAGAGTGCTTAAAGCCAGCATTTACCCCCAAAATACCCCAGTCAATAAACCTGGTGACCATCCCAGTTTATCAGCGAGCTGCCGAGTAATGCAGGCAAATTGGAATAATTTATGGCTGATTATGAGGGATCTAGCAATGCCCAAGCTTCACTTTTTTTTTTTTTTTTTAMGGAATAAAACCCACTCCTGAAGTTCTAGCCCAAGTGCTTTTACTTGCCATTGTAGATGCTGGAGCATTGCAATAATATGATACGTCTTGAAGCAGGTGGGAAAAAGCCTTTTTCTGTATGTTCAGTTTGCCAATGATCTGGAGGGGGAGCCTCGGAAGGCCCAGACCGTTGCTCCTGTGTCCAGCTTACCAAGGCTCAGCTCTTGTAGCGCAGTTTCCAGCTGAAAGGACCAGGCCTGCTCCGCTTACCCAGCTGTGGTGCTGCTCCCAGAATATCCATCCATAACTTGAAATGATGCTCGGGCCTCATTTCGGTGGAGCAACTGTTAAAGGCTCTTTCCTAACCATAGCTCCTGCACTGGTTTTGAACTGTCCTTGCAGGGTCGATGCTCTCTAGTTCTTCAGCAACTTCTCTTGGTGCAGAGACAGCCAAGGCCAAGGGGAACACCGGGGGCTCCATTTCCCCTTGACTTAACCTTTTGCAACCTACAAATGACAACGGTCTTTTTCATAACTAAGCTTAAGAAAGGCCTGATGTCATTGCTTTGTTATCATGCTGAGAATCTCCTTTTAATGTTGAAACTGAACTGAAAGGGGACGCCCTAGCAGTGCTACAACAGACTTTGCTTTTCTCACACCTCCCTCTTTGCCTCATTTGTACCCCCTGCACCCCCCTCATTTGTTCTCTGCCTTCTAGTACGTTCTAGGTTCTCTTTAGCAGGCCCTTGTTCCCTCTCACCTGAGCAGACTCTTCCTTCTCTCCTCTCCCTTCCTTATTTCCCATGGAAATAGAGCTTATATGACATACAGCCTGCCCATACCTAGCTGCCAGTTTACTTTGTCAAACTAAGGTAGAGGTAGCAAACAAGTATAAACTCTGTTTAGAATTTGTGGAGAACTTCTTTGATGCGGGTGTGACAGTGCTACGAAAAGCAAAGCACGTATTGAAACAATCAAATTAGGATTTAGGTGTCTAAGTTTTTAACTTAGTTTTTAACCCACTTGCTGATTGAATGATGAGCGTCCCTGTTGTGAACATCTGGCATTTGTCTCCATGGCTTCTTCAGCAGCCGATAGCAGGAGCTTTTAAAGTGCCCCTTCCTCTCCCTTGCCCACTTTCATCCCTCTGAGCAAGTATTAGGATGGCTTGTTTCCAGAACAAGAAAAATATATGCCATGTAAAATATCTGTGGTTTTCTAAATGGTTTTCACATCTCATTAACTTGATTTTTTTTTTCCCGTTGGTCACTTTGGATTTATTACTTTCAAGCCATAATTTTTAAAATTTAATTTTGACCTGGCATTGCCCTAAAATTAAATTCTGATCTACCCTCCACCTGAAATGGTCTGGGGAGGAAGCCATTCTGCATTATATTATCATCCTATCAAATTTAACTAATTTAAAGGTGACATGAATAAAATATTCATTAAAAATACAGTAACCATTTGTCTGTGATCTTTAGTAATGGCTCCATTAACTTTCAGTTGACTCTCAGTTGAAAATAGCAAYCTCTTTGAAAGCTTCTCTGGAAAAACCTTGATTTACATGAAGATTTTAGGCTCTCTTCTTACTCACTTCTCATGTTTTTTAAGTTCCTCTTTGTTTCAGTGTTAATCCTGGCACTAGACTAAGATACAGGCCTACAAAGTAGCCTGCAGCTACTGATGTACTAGCATATTAAAGCAAAGAGATAGRGGATTGACAAGCCTCCTTTAACAAGGCCAAGGAAAATATTTCTGGGGGAGTTCAGCAGTTGTTTGGGGAACTAAAGATTGTCTGTTTAGTTAAACAGCCTCTCACTTTATGTTACTCTGGATGCTTCAGTCCTTTTGACATTCACAAAGTCTAACTGGAAATTCCTGAAAATCATGAATTGATCTACTCTCCAGAYCAAGTTGCCTGTTTGCGATTCCAAAGGAGCACAACTCTCTCAATTCTGATTTTGTAGGTTTTTTAGGCTTTTTTTTTTTCCTTCCTAAAAGTCTAGACAGTCTTATGGTCCATACTGAAGGTTTTCCTTGTGTGTCCCAGTTGCACTTGCTGCAATTTAGGGAGGAAATCCAGGGAAAACGGCCATATTTGACCTGTCCTCATCCATTTCTGCTGTCAGGGCTACCTTGTACATTGTCAGACCTGAGAGGAGTTAGAGCCGTTTGAGGCCTCTGTAGCTTTCTCTGGGAGACCAGCCTTCTTGTGGGTCATGTCTGATCATGGCCCTGCTTGTACTCTGTGACATACAGAATAGCTGCTTTCAAGGCAAACGTCTTAATGTTGCTGCTGAAGCAGCACATCATATTAAAAGATACCAAAATTTGATGTGATTTASTCTAAATTAATGAATAAACACTACAGAGCAAGTTGTAATTGTTCCTTAGAACAGGAGAGTTGCATAGATTGGATTTGTAGTCTGTCCTGTCTGCAGATTTGTGTGGAAAGGTATGAGAAGGAGTTCTTCAGATGTACCCAAGGATGTTTTCTTCTGTGTAATTATTTTAAAGTGATGATTTCTGATCTTTGACATATGATTCATTTAGACTCCAAGAAGGGAAAATTCAAAGAGTCTAAGGCACATAYGTAAGTGTAACTCCATGGCTCCTTCTCACATGTGGTCCCACACTAAGGAATTCAGCTAAACTGTGAGATTTTGCAGCTGTCATCTGGAAGGTGCTTGCCCGGCTGGGCACTGAAATGTTGTAAATGAGAATAGCTCTGGCCTGGATGGAGTGGTGCTGCTTTTATTCYGGGTAAGAATCTAGCACAAGTTTGAAAGCATTTATACCAGAACGCAGGAAGAGGGTATTATTTTTCTAAATGATTTTTCAAGTTGTAGCTGGAAATCTCTGCTACGTGAGTTTCTATTAAGAAACAATTAATTCTATTGGGCATTTGAAGCTCAGTTTGTGGCCCCGAGGAAACACTCAACACTTAGAAACTCTTTCAAGTAACAGGAGCAGTATTACAATAGTATGAGGGGATCATAAATAACCATTCTGCACTCTCTTGGTTTTTGCCATATTGATTGTGAGATGAGGGGATAATTTCAGGGGCTTTTTTCCTTAGAGACTGTCAGATAAATGTTTTTCTCTCTTTTTAAAGTTAATAACCTAAATCTGTTGATTCCACTGGGCCTGGGATGTTGTACATATTTCAAATACTTGTCATTCTTGTTTCCCTTTAAATGTGTGAGTATACTGGGTTATTTTAAACTGCAATTCAGTGTTTCTTTCTTTTTTTTTTTTTTCAGACTTTAGTCCCTGTAGTCTTAAAGATTTTTAAAGCCTTGAAAAATTGTTAGAAATTATCTGAACATTTTGCTTATCAATACATTTAATTTGAGCACAAATAGCACTAGCAAAAAGTAGCAAAAAAGATTTTTCACAGCCCAGTGTRCAAGTCTGAGTTATTACAGTTCTCTGCATTCAGCTTCTTACTGCTGCAACAGCAAGATGGGCTGGGCTGCTCACATGGGAGTCAGTAAAGATTCCACTCAACACGGCTGAGTGTAGAAGCAGCTGCCACGGTGTCCTTGAGAGCTGTGTCTGAGCAGGGATTATACAGCTGAATGAAATAGGTGACACACATTAATAGACAATGGGTTTTCACGGGTTTTGTTTGTGTTTATGTTTTCTCTGTAGGAATGCAGTGATTGCCATTGTATTTGGTCCAGCGCTGTGCACACAAACGGACGGTCTGTGCCGAGCAGCCGTGTCACGCTCCCCTCCTCCGTTTTGTACCTGCASACAGGGGATGGCTCAGGAGCCACCAGCCAAGGGCTGAGCAGTCCTGGAAGGGACTGGGAACCTCCCGTGAACATCATCAGCAAGAGTAGCCTTGGAAATCCTACAAGCTGTTTTGGAGAGCTGCCCATCAGATTGAGAAAGACATTGAAGTTTTCACGTAAGTTCAAAATAAAAGTGTATTTTAGCTGGGAAATAAACCACGTGTTTTTTCCCACCTGTATTTTGTGCATTGATGAAGTGCTCTGTTGATATGAGAGGCAGGGGCACGGGCATTCAAGAATCATTTTTACAGACTTACCAGAAGGTGAATTACACAAGCCTCATCCACAGTCTTTCCTGTTATTTCTGAACATTTCTCAAACTTAAAAACAAGAAAAATAAAAGCAAAATGTTCTGTCATGAGTTTAACCTCTGTAGGTGTCAGTCCATTTTTAAGGAGGCCAATGAGAACAAGAAAATCAAAATTAAAATTAGTTCAAATACTTACTCTAGGAAATGTTAGAACTTAAATGAAATAAAATGAATTTAGAAGGTGCATCCCTTGATCATTGCCTTAGGACCAGCCAGGCAAACTTGGCCAACATATTCTAAAGGGTTAACAAAAGCAATGTATAGTCAGAGAGGTACAGTAGCAATTGCAGCAGGATTCTGAATTAGGTTTTTTTCCAGATAACTTTTTGCTTTTTGTATCTTTCTTGCACACACACAAGAAGAACAGCAAGTGGATATTTCTCATGCTATGGCAGTGACAATTTATGGATCCAATAATTTCTCACAAGCTACTTGAAAAATGTTTCTTTATCCAAAGGTTAACTCCTTTAGGAGTACAAACCTCTACATTTTCTCACTTGCTCTATTAGTTGGTACAACTAGATTCACCGGAGTTATAAATCTATCAGTTTTCTAGTCTGTAACAGAATAATCCCTGAAATCTTATAGATATAAATGGAATTGCTAATTTTCAATAAATCTGCAGTAACAGGTAATAGTGTCATGGTCCCCAGTTCCAATCATTTTTGCAATAATAAATGAGACTATAGAGGACTCACTTTTGGCCATAAAATTTACTGTTCAGGGCACATGATTTTAGCCTCCAAAGTGCTTAACCAATTCCCCTCTCTTTGCTGTTGTCRCTGTTGCACTACAGCATCCATTTCTGGTGTAAAATCAGGGCCATTTTGGACCACACAGGTTATTTATAGGCCGATGTCTTGTAGAAATGGAGAATGTCTTTCTAATGTATATTTTCAACCTGACAGTATTTGGTCCAGCAGGGCAAATTCAGCCTAATTTGGAAGAGTTAAAGGATAGATGAAATTCACCTAAAGCTTTTCGCCTCCCACAACCCCAGCCTGAAATCTGAATCTGAGGTTAAACAAGAAGGTGCCGAGTGCTGCTGTCCCTGCTGTGCTGCACCAAACCAGCACTGATGCCTGTGAAGGCTTGCAAAGCTTATGCTCAGGTGACTGCTACTGCTGCTGAGAGTTTCTGGAGCTCCTTAATTCTCCCCAAATGCTCTCCAACTGCTTCATTTTGCTGGCTTTCATGGCTTTCCATCCTGCAGAACTCACTGGTTTGGTATGTGTGTGGGAGGGCTTTACAGGTAGAGGCTGGTTTGACATTAGGAGTATCAAATTCTGTAGATAGATCAACAAAGTCTAAGGGTGCGCAGTCCGAAGCCTTGTCTTATGGATGGACATAATGGTAAGCAACTTAATGCTGGATTTGGTGGTAATTTAAGCCACTGGACTGCTTGCAGTCTTGCAGTTAGCTAAATACATTCATAGTATACAAAGACATGCATACATCTATACAGAAAAAAAGACTCCAAGAGGGAAACACTAGGAATGGATATAATGGCCCAGAGAGCTATAGCTGCTTGTCTAAGATGTTAAAAATGGATCCAAATGTGGAATCTTTATCTATGGAGTCCCAGTTCAGGGATCTGCCTTCACAGCTTCAATTTTCCATGCCAGCAAAACTATAATGAAAATATTAAACATGATAAAAACAAGCTGAAAGAAAAAAAGCCAAAGTTGTTTCTTTGAGCTGTGTCGATATTCAGCTCTGGGTAGAAGAAACTCTCTAAATAGACATTTAAACTTATTATTATATTCTATTTGCTCAGCAGATAATCCTGGCATGCTTTATGAGTTGTGTTCAGGAGAGAAGCAGTCAATTAAAATCTGAATCTCATGCAGTTATGGGAGACTAAAATAACTTCATATTTGTTGTGTTTTAATGAGAACATACAAACCACAAGAGCATCTGAACTCAACTTTAATTCTTAAATGTCGTGTGCTTTCTCTGCATACGTTCTATGGCCTGTTTTAAGCTTCAGAAAGTACATAAGCAACTTTATTTTAGTTAAAACATGTAAAGTTGATAGATCTTTAGGGGTAGGATAAATGATATATAAGAAGCCAGCTCATTAGCTGRTAAGAGTCGGAAGAAATTCATTAAGTTGGGCAGGACAAGATCTTAAGCTGTTTACTTAAGGCTTTTTCTTGTTGTCAGAGCTCATCTATGATGAGCAAATAGGTTGGTCAAGAAGCYAACTTCTAAGGTATGTATCAAAAACAGATCATAGAAGGCTCTGCAGCAGCTACCCTCAGCCTTCTGTTCCATACCAGGAACTAAGGTTCATCTAAATAATTTGAAGACATCTTCCTGCAACCACTAGCATCAGTTTTCTTTAAGTGGCAGAGACAACAAGACAGGTAGAAGAAATCCAACTTACACAAAATATCTCCAGCCATTAGCTCACTCCACGAGCAATTCCCTTCTTTGGCTTTACACTCTCAAACACTTGGCTATGGTTCACAGCTAATAAGCAACCTGGAATTTAAGTGCACACATTATCCTGACCTTAGATATTACTTTGCTATCCTGATTTGTCCAGAAAGTGCTGGAGAGAGAAAAAATTTCAGTTACGTTGAATCATCGTAGGCTGCTAAAACTAGGCTGCTAAAACAGCACTAGCGCTGCTGTGGACCAGGGGGCAGAAGGCACGTGAGTGGGTGGAAGGCATGGGACATGCTCTGTGGTATCTTCTGATCTAGTGTCTTCAAGAAAGAACCCACTTTGCTTGCAGTGAGACCATAGCACAGTGCAAGTCAAAGTGCAAGAGGTCAGGGAGAGTGGGACATCTGCTTTTAAACTGTGTAGTATAGAGAGATCTGTGGAATGGTAAAACAAGATGAATGCTGAGTAGGCATCTCATGCACAGCTACGCAGTGGAGCTGAGTTGCTCCCTCTTTGAGCGAGTGCAGTGKATTGCCTTCAGCACAGTGAAATACAGCTGCTGTGGGCACACAAGTTACAACTTTCAGCCAAGAAGTATATAGGAAACCTGGCAGCAGAAATGCTTGAGCCTTAGATGCTGTTTGGAAACTTATTAATACTGTGCATAACAAGTTCTTGTATTTTTGGAGAAGAAGCAGTTTGCACAGTGTTGCACTGGTGTGTAGAGTTTGTGCTTTTGGCAGTAAGGACTTGTGGCARCGCCGTTCTTTGGGTCCATTGCCAATGGCAGGGTCCAGGGTCCCTGGCTCCTCTCTACCTTCAAGTCCCCATGTCCCTTCTCTGGGAGCCAGGATGTGGGTGTAATTCTGGTACGTGTTTTTGGTTTCCTTACCACTATATGAAGTTGTAGCCTGGCTAGGATACATGTCCAGGCAGGAATCTTGGAGCCTTCTTGCATTCTGYATTGAAGACAAAGGTTTTGTGGGGTAAAGTCTGGGGACTCTTCACCCTGTGTGACGTTGTGTAAATCACTTAGTGCCTCAGTTTCCCTCTGTTAAATGAGGACATTGGCTTCTCTGTGAAATATTTTGAAATCTGCAGATGAAAAATGACAGATATAAGAAGTCAATAGCTCTCTTAAAGTGGATCACAGGCAGTTCTTTTCATAATCACATATTTTCGGCCTCCTGCCAGCTGAGCTCTTGTGCTTTATTCCCAGAAACAGTTTGGCAAGAGAATGGAAGCCACTAACCTGTACGCCATCAAATATGGCCTAGCACATTGCCAGGACCTTTTAACAAGCAATGCAAGTGTGACCTTTTTGCTGCTTGGAACATTCTTTTGATCTGCTCCTGTACTTCTACCATAGCTTTCTAATACTGTCGAGCTTTTGCCAGGTTGCCTGAGATAATTGTGTGAGTCTTCTGAGTTGGTTTTTCTTTTCCTGTAAATGTTTTCTCTTTTTTGTCACATGTCCCAGCCACAATATTAAATATTGGTAACAGGGCAGATGCTGTAAAAATGCTTATTCTAGACGTCAGTAAGGAATAGAAAGGCCAGACTACATGTGTAGGTACTTGCATTGGCATGGAGTGCTACTGATTGCACTGTACTTTTTGCTTCTTTCGGCTCTATAATGGTTTCATAGGAGTTTATACATCCTAACACAAAAATGCTTAGTTAAAAAGTATTTTATAAAAAAAAAAAAAAGAAAAAAGAAAACAAGAAAGATATTGGAGATGCAAAATAGGTCAATATATTTGTACTGAAGTCATAAATGTTTGAGAAACGCTGTTAAACTAAAATCTCTTCCCATTTATGCCAGGGAAGTGCCACTATCCTAAGTCCAGCTTATCTTTCGTGTGGCAGGGGTCTGGATTCAAGCATCTTCACACAAGGAAGAAAACRAGATGGTGATCAAGTGGTGGTGAATCTTTAACCGAAACTCTTACAGAGAATGTAATTTTCTTTTGCAAAATTTCTTGTGCAATCCAATTGCACAAGACAATTTTCTTGTGCAAAATCCTACATTCTTTCTTATAAAAGAAGCAGGAAGGCATGGGAAGGGAAACACTCTATTATCTTCTCAYCTCAAAATGTCTTCCCATGCCAAGGAGATTTTCCAGAAAATTAAAAACCGATCAGGTAAAAGCCCAAATGGTGCCAGCAGGAAAGGGGCTGTAAAGAGTAGGCAAGTTCAGAGGGAACTTGGAAATGAAACAATCAGAGGAAAGTAAAAAGGATACTCTGTTAAGAATATTCAAAATAGGATGCAAATGAGAAAATTGTTGAGTTGAAAAGAGAAGGGAAACTGATCACGAGGAAAAAGCAAGAAATCAAAGGTAAGGGAGCTGTGGAGGTGCAAGCTGCTTCCTCTTCACCTGGGCTACAGAGAGGGAGTCGCCCCAGCACTGCCACCTTCCTTAACTCCGAGGGGTGCTGCCAGAGGTGGTAGAGGTGCAGGTGCTGGGAAAGGGTGTTACAGGAGGCAGCAGGACATGGCCACGCAGGCAATGTGTTTAGTCAAGTGCTGGAAGGAATTTGAGACTGCAAGAGCTGAGTCAATTTTGTGTTTTATAGACACATTACGACTAGTAAATATTTCAGAAAGCTGAGGGCAACATCCAGGCAATCACTTTTCAGTACTTCATGCTTTGTTTGAGATGGTAATTCAAGCTAGAATGTAGATAATGTCCTGGGAAATAGTTTCCGGTAGGAACAAAAAGCAGCCCAGTCTCTGGAAACGGAGGTCTGATGTTTGCAATCAGGATCTTGCTTATATAAAACTTGTTTTTAGGATACCTTCATGTACTGTTGGAAGTCAGGATGATATCCGACCCCCTCTTTCACTCTCTACATACCACTTCCATAGTTAATGCATATATATGAAATGTTTTTTGGKTTTTTTTTCTTTTTTTTGACATAATAGAATGTGGCATGTAAGATTTTGGTAATTGTGTGCTTGGCTGTCCAATTCTGTTTATTCCTGAAAGAAGGGGTAGGTTTATGGAAAAAAAAATACAGGATTCTCATTATTTTATGTATACACAGAAAAATAATTGTTTTGATTAATAGGCTGAAGATTTTAATAGAAGGAATGGTCTGTCTAGCAAGCTTCAAATCCTTCTGAACATCTAGAAACTGCTCCTTGGGATAATTTCATCATTTTCAGAAGAAAAAAAAAACAGATACAGATGTCTTTTCACCTTCTATCCACCTGTTAAATAAACTWGTCATTTCTACAGCCAATTCAGGAAAGGAGATATCAGATCCTTTCCTTGGAGACCTAAGTGTAACCCTGCAGGTCTCTGGGGTCAAGCTCATACCTTCTCAAAGAGCTCCCAGCACAATTTGATAGTCACGGCAGTCATTATCAACCAGCTTGGCATAGGCCTCCAGGGTTTTCCCATTGAGCAAGGTCTGAACTGTGCTGCCCATGCCTCCTCTCACCAATTATAAGTTCTGTACAGTTTTTTAAAAGACTGCAAAAACATATCAACATCATTCCCTTCCTTGTAATGAGGAAGCAATTTCGCCTTATTATAACTGACTAAATATGCATGGGCTGACCCAGTAGGACCCTCATTCACCCTTATTCTTTCCCTCTGGAAATCATATTCCATTTTCATCGTTTCCATTTCAAATTTTTCCTCCTCCCCATTCTTTCTCTGCTCTCTCTCTTGATCCCATTCTTGTTCCATCTTTATCTTTCCCATGCTGAATTGCCACTCTCCACACTCCTGCTCTCATTTCAACTTCCTTTGTGTTTGATGCTCACTCGTATCCATTTGTTATTGCCTTCCTTGTGCCTTTTTATCATCCATAGTGGCTTGCTACCTATGTTTGCAGCATATTGGCTGTTCAGGCTCTTGTGCACAGCTTCAATTATTTGAGGGTTATTATTAATACTCTTCTCTATATTCAAAACATTAAAGAAGAGGCCATGGGTGTGAGAAAGCAGAGTGGAGTGTACCCTGAATGTATTTCTGTTGTGCTCTTCAAGAGGAGAGCTTGTACTTGGTAGCATCCATTGCCCCAGTCTGGTTGTTATAAAGATGGAGAGGTTTCTCTCCAGCTTCCCAGGAGTTATTTCTATCCACGTTGTCCTGATAGATCCCAGTGCAGACCTGTAGTCCTTTTCATGGGCTTATATGTAGTTCTGGCTCTGTTCTGGAAAATGACATCTGGATTGTAAGGAAATGTATAACTTTGTGAAAATCACTTCTCGTAGCATCTGTTGAGATCTTTTAGCAGAGCATGGAGAGACCTGCTTTTTAAGTGAACAAATGATGCACATGCTTCTTGCCTGTTGTGCCCAAGGGCTTGGGCTGATGACAAGGCTGGTGATGCAGAATAAAACAAGGAGACTGTTAACTGTCTCAGAAAACATTAGCCTTGAAAAGCCTGCTAAGCTCTGATGTTAACAACAAGAGAAAATCATGGACACATCAAACCTGTGAATTCTGGTGACCGCTGGAAGTAATTCCCAGTTGGTCTTTGCTTGGTCTTGGCAATACCTTTACAGCCATGAAAATGGCTTCAAAAGAAAGCTCTTYAAGCTCTTTATCTTGGGTTAACTGACATTTAAATCAGCTGAATATCAGACCTGGATAGCAACACAGGAAAAGGGATGGATGGTTAGCTAAGAAACACTCTTAGACTACCAGACAAGCCCCACTAGACACGTATTGCCAACAGGGAGTGTGGTGTGAAACCCAACAACCATGTGTGTGATGGGGAATAAAGAACTGAGAGAAGTGACATGTGGACTAGAGAGGCTGAAAAGCACTGACCTTAGGCACTACTTCTACCTGAAACAGGATGACTGATTACAGCTAAACCACTCCTGCCAGTTATTTGCCCAAGCTGTGCCTCACTTTCTCATGGACAGAAGAGTCTTCTTTTTGTTTGACCTGAATCTCTTCTGCTGTAATGCATGCTTTTTGCCATGTCACTGCGGGCATGTATGGGGTGTTTATTTATTTATTTATTTATTTAATCAATTTCATGAGTAAAGAACATACAATCATAGTTTTTTATGCAGGAGAGAGCTATTATTTTCCGAGACCTTTCTGCAAAAGCTGATGAGCCCAATATATACTGGCCAGAACTGCGGCAAATGGGGAAGTGTGGTTGAGGAGTGAAGGCATCTGTGCTTTGGACTGTGTATGCTTCTTGTTTTGAGGAGTTTAGGATGAAAAAAAAAGAAGATGAACCTGGATATTTCCTTTTATTGTGTTCCAATACTTGTGTTCACGTGCGCAGCTGAATTCTTCCTGTGCAAGCAAGCTGAACTAATAGAGCCTGTGGAGTGAGCATCTCTTAACAGCTTCTTATTATCATCTGTCTCTTCTTGAGATGCATTCTGGTGTGGTGCACGTTTAGTTCTGCCTACTGGAGAAGTAACAAAGGTCAAATGAAGGTGAGAACACTTCATTCATAATTTTTATGAGTTATTCAGAGCCACTGTATCATTACCTCTGGGAAACATATGTTTTCTGATAGTAGTTTAGAAAAAATTCAGCACATCTCGGCAATCTCTCATAAGCAATACAGATCAGCTGTCACATTTTGTCATATGGTATCAGGTTGTATAGTGCAGTGAATTCACTGTAGTATGATATACTATAGCCATTGAAGATCCCATCCTGATCATTTCTGTGTCTCTGAATGTAGCAGCACATGAAGTGTCTTGCTAGCAGTCAGAAGTACTTTGGTATATGCACCTTAGAGTTACAATTTAAAGGTTTTCAGAGAAAAATACTTTGTCACCCTCCTCCTACTAGTTTGAGTATCTGGGATATGAGATGTAAAATGTTGTTTTGGATTAAGTAGGTGCCTCAGAACACTTAGAATCTTACTGGCCCTTGGCTTATAAGGCTGATAAGCAGAATATTTTTCAAAAATAACTTTTGCCTCTTGCCAGGGTATTTGTAGCTGCCAAATTGCTATTGGTTTCTCTGGGGAATCCCAGGGACTGTGCTGCTATAGAAGAAAGACATCTGCACATAACTCCCCACTGCTAGGTTGTGAGCCAGGGGACAACAGATATGACCTCCCTGTCATACCCTAGTCCCCGCAGAGGAACAATGAAGAGAGACTGTATTTCCCTGTAGGATTATAATAGCTTTTCTACAGGAGAGCAGGAGCACAGAGCAAAATCCGGGGCTGCACTGCATGCTTATCCATAATGCTGCGTGGAATCTGGCCCTCATCAGCAAGCAAAGTCTGTCAACACTGTTAATATCCAYGAAGTGCTCTGAGGTCGCTTGCAGGAGGAGGGGAAGAGAGTTAGCCCAGCTGTGAGTTTCTAACTGTTGCAGCGTGGTCCAGCTTGCCAGCCGGCTCAACTTGGGGTATTTTTACTTCTCCTGACACCCTTTCCTCAGAGGCGACAAGGAATAGTTACCAGGATCAGGAAAAAGCCCTAATACCTGATTATCTTCTCCYGGCTTTTCTGGCACAGGGTAGCCAGAAGGAGTTGCCACCTTCCCAGAGCAAATAAGGAGAGATCCAGCATTTACCAGCTTCTCTAASAGCTCAGCAGAGAACTGTTTAGTGCTGCTGTTTCCACTGCCATCTCCGATTAAGGCTGAGGATAGGGCTGGGTGGGTGTGATAGAAAAATGACTTCAAATCTGGGAGCCAGCCGTGACAGCTGGTGCCTTGAACTGTGGATTCATTTTGGGCTTAATTTAGGATATTTATGTTATTTAATTCTGAACTTCTTTTTAATGCACGGGTAGAAGGTAGGAAAAGCCAGACTGGTTCAGACTGTCTCCATCTTTGGCAGAGAGTTGACACCGATAATTGTGGTGCTGTGCAACAAGTAATGAGGAGAATAACTTAGCCAAGCAGCCGACTGCATCTCTCTGCCTTGTGTTCTTCTACCAAAGAACTGAACATAATATTGCTTTAATTTCATCATTTCCTGCAGAAATGGGCTGGTGTACATGGCAAATAGTGCAGTGAGCAAATCCTTCTTGATTGTATTTCACCCTAAGGAATAACAAATAACGTGTGTTAAAATCCTTTTCACTTTGTATTTGAAGGTGCTTCAACTTGCAAGTCAACGACAGGGCACTTGGTTCAGACGAAGCTCAAATGGARCAGAATTCCTTTGCTATAGCTGTGTATGTATCTCAGTGATCTCTGAATCAAGTCACTGAAAGAGAAATCTATGTAGAATGATGTGTAGCCTAAATTAGGACAGGAGGGTATCAAAACCATCAGCTACCAGTGGCATTAGATTGGATGAAGCATCTAGAACCCGTATTTGCAGCAGCTGTCTTGATGTGAACGTTGTCACACAAATAGTTGCCAGCAGAATCAAGCCATCCTCACCTCAGATCCTGAACATAAGGATCACATATTTTAGTAGGTTTAGGTTTCCTAAACCAAAGTTGCATGTGGAATATGGTCCCAATCCCCAATAATTCTTGAGTAGTGTTGCCTGACAAGTCACTTAGACCCACTGAATCCTTTCCCGCAGCCGGGCGATGCGAAGGAACCATCTGGTAGATCTGCTGTACCTGCTGTGGGTACATTAGAAGATTATGGCTACAGCTGAAGTTTTCCAGACTTGCAAGAAAATCCACCTTTGTCCCAGCATTCATCACATGAGAGAAAACCCAAAATGTCAGAGTTTACTACCTCATTTAAAACATCTGTTTGGCATGAAGAATTTTGTTATGGTTGAGCTAGCTGACAGAAGCTTGAAGGAGAGGGGTTTGTAGTTTCATGGTTTCATCTGCACTTCTTTGCAGCCYGAACAGGGGGGAGAGTGGTGAGACCCAGATATTTGGAATGGCCCCGTGGCTTTGCTTGCATCCCTTGCTAATAGCAGCCACACAAACAATGCAAAGCTAGAAGACTCATCCCTCTGTTGCCCCATAAGGCTGGCCTTAAAAATAATTCTTTACACGATTCTGTCCCGTGCTGTGCCAACTCTGTGGGGTCCCACATATACAAAAGTGGTTTGCTTTATGATGAACAGATTTCTGAACCTCAGCAGCCTCTTGGTTTTTCAGTCTCCTGCTGAATATTATGAGATTTGCAGAGCACCAAGCCAACATAAAAGGTGTTATTGCGGATTCTGGAGCAAGATGAAAACCTTTTGAAGCCATACATTCAAATGCTTAACTGCATCTGCTTTTCTGCTGCCACCTCATCAGTAGCAATTTGGAAACTGTAACCACAAAATAACTAGCAGGCCAAGTATGTAACCAGCCTATCCAAATGATTTCAAACCACTGGTTTCTATAGATTCTAATAGCCTAATAAATGGAGTTTTGGTCCTGGGCTAAGTACAGTCATATGTAATTGCAGCTATTCTCACATTAAGCTGCAGGGAAGTGGCAAACCCAATTAGATTAAATCCTACTGTGTCTCCTTGGGATTTGTGGTAGACATTTAAGCAGAGAGACATGTCACTTTCACAGAGCAATTTGCTTGTACCTGTCTGCTTAGATTTATTGTGATTTGTCCTTGTTTTTGTGTGTGTTTATTTGCAGAAGCTGGCTCCAGATGCAAAAGACATCAGTGTAGCTTGGGAACATTATTTTTAATTAACTAGGTTCAGTTTCTAGTAACATGCTTGAATTGCTTCTGGGCTAATAATGGAGTGTGGAAAATAAATATTATTGCTCTGAGATTTTTTTTTCCTAGTTATAATGATAAGGAAAGAGGAAAATTTCCTGTGCCCTGGCATGGAAGTTTTGTTTGCCATGAGCCTCACAAAATGAGGCAGCCACTCAAGAGGGAAAGATGCAACTGAGTTTTCATAATAAGTCTGAATTGTTCATCTTTCTAAAACCCACACAGTAACTGTTTTATACTTGAAAATATTAGGTTATCTGGTAATTTAAGTGAATTTATTTTTGTTTCTTGCTGAACTTGAGCTCAACTGGACAAAGTTTATTTGACCTGCCAACGGCAGGAGCAAGGTGTAATGCAGAATGAAATGTGGGTCCTAATCCCAAGAAGGGCACTTGTTTCTCCAAATCAGGCTTAGTTCTGTATTCCCCTGAACCTCCCTATGCATAGAAAGCACAACCTCGCTACCCTCATTTGTATGCTGCGCCGGCGCCGGGGACTGCGCAAGGAGAAACGCTGGGAAGGGCTCAGGAGAGGACGTGCAGGCAGCTGCTTATTTCTTCTGCAGCCAAACCTTCCTGAGAAGATATTGCCAAACTAAGAAGACAAGCTCCTTTTTCAAGGAGAGTGAGCAATGCAAGTTGGCAGCAAGGAGCAGACTTCAGAGGCCCTGCAAGTRAAGGGCTCCATACCTCCAACGAGTGCTAGAGGAGGCTGAATCCAGGTGGGGAAGACACTGGGAGCAGGCTGGGCAATGGGATGGGGACAGGGCTGCCACCAGCTGCTCCCAGACCCAGTAGCCGGGCACGAGGCTGGGCAATCGCTCCCCTCTGGTCTCGGGGGCTCTGCGTGGCTGTGGTGCATGTGAAGGTTGATCTGTGTGGGCCTCCTTGATGGAAAGCACRTCCTGGCTTAAATTAAAGCCCAAGCTGGTTAGGGAACAGTGAGAATAACATGCATGCATGTCATAGYGAATAGGATGGTTGTTGTTTGAACTGAAAAAAAAATAAAGAAAGAACAAGGCAAGAACAAGAGAGATAGCTTTATCTCTCTGGCATGACGGGGTATTAGTGCAATTTATTCACTTGGCATGTGTTGGGAGAGGTGGACACCTACTTCTGCTRTAACAAAGTTGCTAACAGCATAGGATAAAAGAATATTATTGCTCACAATTTTCTAGCTTCTAGCTGCTCAGAAGATTTTTGTGTTGCATCTTTGCCCAAGTCTTTTTTTCTATTTTGTGAACTTTGAGGAAAAACAATTCAGTTGTTTTGGAGAAAATAGAGGAGGGGAACCAGATCCCTAGAAGAATTCCCACATCCTTCAGTGAGAAGGCCTAGTACCTCCAAACTGAAGCACGACTCGTGTGGGTCAGGCAAGGCTTCCCCTCTCTCTKGGCAGGTTCACCCAAATTGCTCAGTGCAAACTATTCAAAAACACCTTCTGTTCAATATTGTCTTAGTGTTGGCTACCAATATTTCAAGGAAAATTGCAGCAACCATGTTTCCACCTTTTGCAGCTCCTGTGTAGAGGMTGTGTGTGTGACATCCTTCCCACTCCTGAGCCCTATCACTGTGGTTGCATGCCAGGGAGTTCTTTTCCTCTGTTTTTTAAGGCAGAAATTACCAAGTCATCCACTCCTACATTAAAGAACACCAGGATTTCAAAATGAAAAACTTCTGCAGGTAGAATGAACTGTCTTTTTATTTATTTATTTTTTTTTTTTTGTAATAAGGGCTTTCATCTTTTCCTGGTTTTGTTGTTGTTGTTGGTTTTTTGCTACCAATATGTAGCACAGAGGGCTGAAAATAAGCCTGATATCTTAAAATAGAAACCAACTTTAAAGAATAAATCATCTTTCTGTGAATGTTTCCAACTTGATAAGTCAGAAGGATAAAAAAAAAAAAAAAAACTTAAGAAGAAGTTTATCCAATTGATTTGATTTGATTTAAAATCAAACAGTTGATTTTATTGGGAACAGTTGATTTTATGTAGGAAGTCACACAAAATTCAGATCATTTTAAGAAAAGGTCATTTAAAAACACCCATGTTCAGAGAGGAACATTTCAACATGGGTGCCAATGCCCTTCACATGCTGTTTCCTCTCCTTTTCTGCCCTYGTCTTCTCCTTCTTTCAGGACACCATTTTGCTGGAATCTGCCTCATTTTGCAGAGCACTTATTTGCTTTCCCTGGCAGGTSCTTTCCATTTTCTTTTCCTGAGGAGCTCTGCTCACAACATCCCACTTGTGCTTTGATTCCCCAGCTGTCACACTTGGTCTGCTGTGTAGGGTGGTGTGGAGAGTAGTGCCCATCTATCCACCTCTCGCATCGTTGAGAAACAGAAGCCACCGTGTGGACTTCTGCCCTACAAGGCAGAGCATCCGAGCTCATCTCCGTCAAAGTTGCTGGGTTTGCAGTAGGCCACACAACGCTCCTCCCAGATTTTCATGCTAACAAAACCCTGTGTTTTGGTGTCTGCCCCAGTGATACCAGTTAGTGGCCTTTTTTTGTTCTTTTTTTTTTTTTTCTTCCTTGCTGTCCAGTGTATAGAGATATTGTCCTTCAAAACTGGTGATTGCAGCAGAGGAAAGGTTTGGTGGTTGGCTGTGGTCGTGAACAGTAATACTGATTGCATCAGGGGCAGAGTTGTTTTTTCAGATGTGAAGGGATTAAATGTGACATTTCACAGCATTGCCCTTCCTCTCATATTGTAGGAGAGGCAACATTTGTTTGAAAGGTTATATTAAAACTAGAATTAATAAAAAAAAAGATTTCCAAGAATCCTTTAACAATGTTTGCTATAAAAAGATCCACTTGAATGTGAACAACTCCCTACAATGTTTGCAGCCTGAATTTTGAGTATTGAAGATGAGAGCTAGATGTTGAATTAAACTAGGAAAAAAATCTCTCCATATCATTATTTGTCTGTGGATCAAATGCCAAGTGAGAAAGGAAAAAAAAAAAACAAAAAAAAAAAAAAAAAAAAAAAAGAAAGAACATATGTGATTTCTTTAAGATTCCTTATTTAATAATCTTGAGCAATACCAGTGATTTTTAGATTTTTTTTTTTAAACTAACAGTGTTACTTGAAAGGGCAACCTGAAAGTAAATATTTTTGACCTTTAAGCTAAACACTTGATCATGCAAAATCTTCCTCCTTTATTTATTTTTTTTCTGGTCTTTTAATAAAGCCTATGAGGGCTGCAATCATTTTAATATGAGTTTTCAAGACTGGGTATGTATTATTACTAGTCTGCTAGTCTAGTCACCTGCTTTGCAAAAACTTCATCAGGACTTGGGGGGCAAAATGAGAGCTCACTTGATATTCAGCCTTATCTCGTGTATTAACCTTCTTAGTAGTGTCCAGCCTGCATTAATTGCAAATGATTGTGACTCTGAAGCAGCTTCTTTTGTTAAGAGAAACAATTTTCCTAGAGCAGTATTGAGATTGGTAATTTTCCGTATTGCAGTCTGTAGTTTGCAGTGTTTTATTTTTTTCTTAAGAAAACCAATAAGCAAAGTTATCCTGAAGCAAAACAATTTCCATTGGTTTCAAAACCTCCATTAGAAGGTGTCTGCTGGCAGCAATGGCATCAAGCAATAGGTAAGTAGTTGTCTCACTTGAATGGCCTCTACACCCCCTGCGTACATAAAACTTATGACTTATGAAATGCTCAGTCATTGAATAAAACTAGTAATTTATGGCAGGAACCATTAATCAGAATGATGGGTGCTGAGTGAGTGGAACTGATTTACTGGGGTGGTGTCTCTGTTCTGCTCTCTGTAAAACTATTGTGAGGAGCTAAACTCTTATTAGCAAAAGGTTCCTAAYGGATCCCTAAAGCATCAGCATGGGGGTATGAACAAATCGGGCAGTTCYGTTGCAGAAATGAGACTTAAGTGGTGCTTGCTAGTAGGTTTCTTCCAGCAGTTAATAAAGCAGATTCAGACTGCTGCCTGGGATGAGTCATGCTGCATGTCTAATAAAGCAAGTGCTCAAATAGAGTGTGAGATCAACGCCAATTAGTTTCTGCCCTTTGGATTCAGCTGCTCCCCCTCCTTACGCTAACATGTTGCTGCTAACTAGGCCTTTGTGTAAGCCTTACGGCAGCCCTGGGAAACCCAGGCCATTCCGAGCATGTTTACACCACCTTCCCCAGGGAGCTGGGAGCTGCCCTGCCCGCGCTGTGAGCAGATGGGTGCTTGCTCTGCTTGTGCTCCAGCCTGGGGACAAGCTCTGCAGCTGGGCCTCAACCTCAGCGCTAAGGCCCTGGCTGCTGACTCCGTCCACGGCGTATTCAGAGCGGGAAGAGACAGCGCAAGTCTGGGATTCTCTCCTGAGACCAGGCAGATGACGCTGTCTCGAGGATTGCAGCTGGGGCTTCAGCAACTCTGGTGACCTCTTGCCTCTGCACAGAGCTTGATCTTTCAGGAGCTGGTATCTGGGAGGTGGCCCCTSTGTTGCTCATGTGCAGAGCAAAACKCGCATATTTTGAGGTTACAGAAGTGAGAGGAGGGAGGCAGGATGCTGGATTGCTGCCTACTGGTCCCTCCTACCACAATCAGTGCATTGAAAATGTGTTTGAGTGGAGTGCAGTGCTGCCCTGGGCTTCCTGGCGCGCGCTGCAGCTCTGAAGGAGCAGCGGGTGCAGGTGGCACAGCCCTGCGGCGAGCGTGGACCTCCTGGCTGTGCCAGGGCACCGTGCCAGGGCACCGTGCCAGGGCATGGGCAGAGTGAACGCAGGCTCGTGCAGAGAAAGCCATCGTGGATAAAACACAGCGTGGAAACCAGGCACTCCTGGATGAAGACACTTAACCAAGGATAACTTCCCCTATCACTAGCAAAGACTCTCTTTTTATCYGATCTTTGTGTTGACGGTTGTGTCAGTGCTACCCATAATGACAAGACTTTGGGAACACGATTATACTTTTATAACTGTCTTGCAAACTAGAAGGAAGCAACACAAGAGATATTTATTCAACAGTCTGTATTTATTCAACATTGTTCTATTGATTATCATCAAATCACAGCTCATAATTTTGTGCAGTGAGAACTTTATGACTGTGATGATCTGAAGCATGTCTCTGTGCTTAAGAAACGAAGCTGCTTATTTAATTAAGTACTTCTGGCTCTTTGGATTTAATAACTCTAATTAAATTGTTACGGTTATGACATGCATTGTGATTATGCCGACGGTCTCAATTAAGATTATGAGAAGTCCTTACAAGCACGTGGGAGGATGCATTGCCTTCCTCTTAAATGTTCAGGAATGTGGAATTGGAAAGGACCTCTGGAGTCATCAAGTCCAGTGCCCTGGATATTTCAGGGACCATATTGAATAAAACAAAAGACTATAAAATTCTCATTTGTCACAGGAGAAAATTACTGAAAGYCAGAAATGATAGTGAGAAAGGGTGAAGTAAATAGTACCACTAACAAAATGTGCTCTGTTGAAGCTAGCTGTATACATAAGATGATATTTCTGTATCTTCAGGTATACTTAAAGAAACATTTATATTATAATCTMTAAAAGGAGCTCAAAAGAGAATTCTCTCTTTTTTTTTCCCCAGAAGTGCTACATAGGAGCACCTTCCGTTGCCTTGTAGCTGCTTCATTTTTGTGAAAAATACCTCATAAGACAKGTGGTTGTGTAAATGAAGAGCATCCAACTTGCATTTGAAAATTTCCGTGTGATCTGGATCACTATTTTTAAACATATTATGGAAACTGTTGCTAGCTCTGTTTGCAGATCCCACCTCGATAAAGAAATGGGTGCCTATGGGTGCCTATGACGTTTATCAGTGATCTGGTACCCTGTTCTCACCAGGCAGATGTTAGGTTATAAACCTRTGCAATTCTGTTCTTCACAGTAAAATAATCAGCTGTTATTTTTTCTGTGTTAGTAGCCTTGTCTCCTGGAGGTTGGTGTGAGAAACCCTCTAGAAACACGAGACATCTCTTACCCTTTCTGCTTCTACTGAGAACAAAGTTACACTCAGCTAGCAGACAGGTAACTAAAGTTCAATGAATCACAATGGAAGACCAGATGAGACAAAGGTTATTGTTTGAATCAGCGGGGAGAGGGAGAAAACTCTTCTATGCTTGCAGTAATAGACAGGTGATCCACAAGCAGGAGCTGTAGTTGCAGAAAACCTTGGACAGAAAAATATCCCCATACAGATAATGCAAACACAAACAGCAATTGGATGTCATGAAGTACTGAGCATATTTGCTCTGTCATAGCCAACAGTGAGTAAAGTGCACTTGACATTTCCAGTTATACCACTTTACAGCATGTTGCAACTAGAAATATATTGTTTTCCTACTCAGGAAGGACCATATGCTTTATTTAAGATCTTGTCGTCTTTCTTGACTCCACTTAGAAGATGGGAATGCGTGCTAATGCTAAGAGTAAGTGGTGTGACTTGGCCCTAAGGAAGCAACAGCAAAATTGAACACAATAAATAATGTCTCCTGTCATCAGAAATGTGGGTAGAAATGTGAATGTCAACGCGGCAYGGAGGTCTGACCAGTTCAAAACCGATAACTCATCAAATCTAGTTTCTGCTCACAAACTGTTCTGTAATAGAATATGAGAACAATTTATTTTTCGAGGCCTTTGCTTCATCCAGTCACTTGAAAAATAGCAATGTTAGTGCAGTGGAAAGGAGGTCAAGAGCCGTGTCTGATCAATGCACTGTTATGTATTGTTGCGTATTGATCCATCCTCAGGCATCTTATCTTGTCAAATGCCTTGTGAAGGGTGGTGAGACAAGAGTGTCAGCGAGACACTTTGGCTTGCTCCAGGAGAAGGCCTTAGGTGGTACATCGATGCCCAGGGTTGTCCTTTGAGAGACTGCATATCCACTTTGTGGAGATCCCACAAGGAATTACTGCAGATGTTATGCTCAGTAACCCCTCAATACAGCTAGCAGAGGAGTGCTGGAGTGATCTCTTGGCACTTGTTTACAGCCACCAAAATCAGAAAGGATTCTGCTTCCAGATACCTGTATAAACAGAGTGATTATGGTCAGGAAATCTATGGAATTGTACAAAATRTCCCACCCTTCCCTTTTTGATGACTTTTCTTCACAAAAACTGAGGTTCAACACAAGTGCCAGGACTATTCATGGTCAGGGCTTCTTTCTGATGTGAACAGTGTGTGCCTGAAATTTCAGGGACTTCGTTTGCCACAAGAAGGCTTTAGTCGTCTGCATCTTCTCAAGTGGGCCTACTGTCCATAAAAAGCATCTCTTGCTCCCTAAGTGAAGTCCTAATGGACCAGTCGATAAAGACRTTATCCTCTGTCTCCTGCTTTAATGCTGTTGCGACAAAAGCAAAACTGTCCTCTGAGAAGCTGCTCCTAATAGTCCATGTCTCATGCTTGCTATAAACCAATTCGTTGGCTGAGCTTGAAGGACTAATTGCAATTCAGGCTATTCTTGTCCCCTTGGGAGTTTGCACGGAGCACAGGGGTGATGATAACACAGCAGGGTTCATACTTCTGTGCTTCCACACACAGATTTCTTTCCCATTTAGGAGGAAGGCAGATCAGCTTCTTCCTTTTGACACTTTGGTTGTCACACCTGATGCAGAAAGCAAAAGAGACAACRGCCTTATGAAACTTAATGGATTTCTGCATTTGCTGCATGGCAGTTTAATCTTTTCCCTATATTTTTATCCTATATTATTGTACATCTCTGCCTGCTTGACACTGATGTCTTAAATTACCTCCCAAGATGTATCTCCTCRGGCTTCTTCAGTTTGCAGTTCTGCATTGATTTAGACACAGGGCAGCTTTCACTGATTTGGAATCCTTTTACACATGTCAAACATGAAACAAAATAATAGTCTAAGCACTCTGTCCTAATCCATTACCCTGTTTGAGGCTGACAGCACATTTAAAGGAAATAATTTCCACTGGCGTATGAAAGATGGAATCTTTTCAAACTTTATTTTATGTCCGTCACTAAGTTCAGCAATACTTTTTTGATAAGTGTGTGAACTGCAAGTGGTAAACCTGATAAAAGTGATGCCAGCACTGAAAAGAAAAATCAGATGTAGGCGTAGAGATTTAAAGTTGCCATCTAGAAATTCAGCCAGGCGCTGTTAGTCCCTTTAATTTTTGCATACAGAACTTATCTTTTAGTGCTGTAACTCTGCAGGGTCTGCTCGAGACAGAGAGATGCTGGTGGTCATGGCAGATGACCCTTATAGTTCTGACTTATGAGGTTCTTTAAAGAGAGATGCAGATTTTTGCAAGTGCTTTCCCAAGATAAAGCTTTGATGACAGTACTGGGAACTGTCTGGTACGAAGACCACACAAGTCTTCCTTAGAAAATGATATTTGCTGGATTTATACGKCCCATTACATACCATTGCCAAAGAATCACGTAAGATCCTTGAGTGTGTAGAACAGATGTCAGGGTATAGATTGTATAATTTAGGAAAGTTATGTTAAAATTTGTATTCRTATTGATAGATAGAAAATGGGTTGATTATTTTAAAAAACTTCATCTTATGGATTTATTGCAGTCATGAGATTATGTATAACTTCAGACTTCCTACAAGAAGAATGTGGGATTAATTCTCTTACTTTTTTTTGTACATATAGGTGAATTCTTGACAGGAAATAAAACCCCTGCAAAACTTGTGCCAACACTTATTTACGTAGTTCACCTATCATCTGTGGCAAATTATTTATGTTTCTTTTCCTTGTGAAGTCACATCGTCTTGTCTACCTGCCACATGCAGCAAGCAGCTCTTGTTGCCAGTGCACCTGTACCCTATTTACTATTTTCTCTCTCTCTCTTTTTTTTTTTTTTTTTTAATTTTTCTTCATTCTTCTGGTTTGTGCTTAGTAGTAAAAGTTTCTACTTTGACAGATACTCTTCATCCTCCCCTTGGATTTCTGTGAAGGTTCACAGGACTGATTTTGTTTCCCTGGTTTGCCCCTTCATCATCTTCTGTATGTGTCCCTGTGCTCTGGGACGTCTTCTATGAAGTGCTGCACGTTCAGCATGATCTTTATGCTGATCAAAAAGGCTCTCTTTCCCACAGACATTTTGTTCCTTGTGATGTGTTCTCCTAGGCAGGTCTCCAATCCAGCTGGGGTAAAGCAGAGCCGCTTGTCAGCGAGTGATGAGCGTGCACGAGGGAAGTCGAGGCAGCAAGGGGAGAAGCAGCAAGGTGCACTCTGCTCATGCTTTCCATTTGATGAATTTCCTCTACTGATTCCTTTGCTTATGTCAAATGTAAAGTCCTTGCCTGAAGTATGAACATTCTGCTTCTGGTTTGTCCTTCATTACTAAAAGATTGGCTGGTTCTGCCAACACATTGAAGCTTACTCAAACAGCCCTCACATAGTCCGTGCTTTCTTTCATATCCAGATAAAATATCCAAGTAAAAACCATCTTCACTTTTAAATTTGCTTTGTGAAGATGCCCATGAAAACTTTCAGAGAGGTTATTTTGTTGGTGTCCTGTGACTACCTGCAACTGCAGCTACCGCAGCATCCTTGCAGCTCTCCATCCCACGCTGCATCTCCTGCTATTACACACTGCAAAGCAGTGCAAACGTGGGTTATTTTTTGTTTAATGATCCATAAGATTTAACCCAACCTGAGTCTAGCAGTAGGATCTCTAAACTATGGTGATGCAACTGACAGTAGAAGCCTATAATCATTTTCTTAACTATAAAAACATTCAAATTTGCTGACAAAATTCAGGTTGGAGATTTAAATTCTTCTGAAGTTATTCAAGCAATTCCAGCAGGGGGCAGAACTTATTTTTAACTCCTTATTTAATTGCTTAAAAAGACTCTTCCAGCCTGACATCTCAGTAAGTTCATATCGAACGTCATCCATGTATAGATGAGGAATGCTTTCTTTGCCAGAACTGACAGAGCTTCGCCAAATGCATGAAGTGGCAGGCAACGTTTGAAGAACTGCAGCAGATTAAAGGCTGAAAAATTCTGGAGGCTGCCATAGATACCCATGGGGTCATTTCTTCGCCTGATTGTTGTTAGATCTCGACTAAGGGCTGTTCCTTGTGAGATGATGCCTGAGACCATTCACTTTCCCCCCAAAATGAGTTAGTGCTTTTAGTATAATGGCGAGCAGGGACCACTAGAGGTCTCTGCTCACCATCATATTACCTTACAGTCAGGTTTTGCTCTTCTGCAGCTACTTTGAGGCAYATATTGATTAAAAAGCATGCACATGATGTTTACAAGGTAAGGAGGCAGGCTTTGATCATTCAGCAATCAGCAGCCAAGTCTGAATGCGGATGCTGTCCCCGAGGGAAATCTGGCCACAGGCCTACTTCCTTTTCAGCAAAAATCACATGTGGGTAAACTTGTCAGATTTTCTATAAGAGTATTTAATGTGTTATTAGGATCATATCATCGGTTCTGACTTGTACTTTTTTGGTTGTGGGCAGTCTCCTGCTATATGTAAGAGGAAAAAGCAGAGAAATACAAGGTAACATGCTAAACCAGGTCATCCAGGTTTGACTGACTGGTACGTTCACCAAATCTGGAACATGAGGGCCTAGAGGGTGTTGAAGACTTCTGGGGGCTGCATGACTTAGATAAAAYAAGTTTAAGTTCCCAGGTTTTCATACAGGCATCTAGGAAGTGTCACTTAGACACTTAGTGCCTGCTTCACTACTCTTTTCTGTGTGTGTTCTTCTTTCATTCGTTCTTCTCAGTGAAAAGAGAGAATTAAAATTGGCTTGCAAAATACCCAGCTGATATAAAAATGAGAATTTGAAAAGCTTTTCAATTCTAATGGTTTTTAAAATCTTTCCCCCAGTTTTTCCCCACTGGACTAGACTCTTATAGAAAGYCCTCCTTTGCTTCACTTGGAAGTTTACATTGGATTCGGATCCTTTTCGAGARATCCTAGCGGTTTTTCAAGGTAAATGGATCCTTTTGTAATTCCTGGGAAAGAAGAAAAAATGGAGCAGATTATATCTCTGCGTTGCCTTGTGGCAGACTAGAAATAATTGTGTTTTAGAGCCATTGTTTTCTGAAACGTTCTTACAACAATAGTAATGTCCTTATGTCAATCACTGTTACTCTCTTCCCAGAAGCTGGTTGGCCCCTGCCCACCCAGCAATGACAAATGTGTCTCTAATTGCAGCAAACTGAAAATTGCTAGAGGATATCTGGCCCTGCGTGCGCTTTCCAGTTCCAAAACAGCCCGTGTGAGAGARCTGAAGTAACCTGGGCATTCATTTAAGATGATGTGCACTTGCCATACATCAGTGCAAAAGAATGAGGGTAACTGGATGGAAAATAACCTGAGTGCCCCATGGGTTTTTGAGCCTATTAGGGAGAGGTTGGAATTTGCTCAAGTGAGAACAAGAAGAGAGACTACACAACCTCCTATTAATGTGTGGTTTTATCATACAATCAAATGACATACTGGAAAATAGTACTCCTGTGCAGTCATAATTTTTTTTTTCTTTTAGCAAATATTTTGACTTTGAGGAATATTTCAGTATTGTCTTCTCCAAGGAGATAGAGATTGTCTTTGAAGAAATAGCTAAAAGTGGTATATAATTAGCAGTGTCTTTTAGGAGAAACAAGTGAAATGTTCAGAGAGACCGTTCCTTAGTGGATTTGATTATAGGTGATGCTCTATTTGCTTGCCCAGGTATTTGGCATTTTGCTTGTTCTTTTCCTTATAACCTATAGTTTCAGAAAACAATTTTAAAAAGTATTTCAATGATAACAGTTTTGATAAGGCAGCTTGAAGAGCAGCATCAGTTCAAAGGGATGGCTAAATATTTAAGAAGTTTACATTACGGTATATATTGTGTGAAGCAAAGGCCTTCAAACCAGGAAAACAATTAAGCACCTGCTTAAATCTAGGAACCCAGTTGAGTTCAGGATCCCTGGGGCAAAGCCAAGTTTGCCTAGTGCCCTGGAACTGTTGTAGGCACCTTAGTCCTGTTCTTAAAAAAGCACAATGCTAACTGTTAAATCTGTGGACTCCTGAGATGTTGTTTCAGTTTGGTCCTCTGTGAGCAGGAAATTAGAACATTTGCCTGACAAATACGTTTTGCCATTTTTTTTYCCTCTCTCAGCATCCTCGGTGACCATCCTTCACACTTCTCCAACGAGCTGTTTGCACTTCCCCATCACAGTTCAGTTCTGTGATACCCACTTCAAAAGAGCACATTTAAGTGCATTCCTGAATCTGAGTCACCATTTGTGGGTAGCCCCGTGTAATAAGGATTTATGGAAGATGTGGAAACTGCTCAGTGATCCGTGATCCTTGCCTGCATGTCTTTGATATTACAGTTGGCAGGAGAAATGACAATTCTGTTTTGCAGCAACTTTCATGATTTCCAGATTTATTTTTATTCCAGACTGAAATAAAAAAAAAAAAAGCTATTTTTTAAAATAGTGACGCAAAACTATCTGGGTCAAAAATACCAAGTGTGCTTTATCTAGAAGGGAGGCTCAACCTGAACCCATTAAAATGTTGTTATCTATATTCCCTGGAAAATATTTCAGCCTTCCTGAAACAGTGCTTCCATTGAAACCTTCTAATAAAATGACTCTCATCAACTCATGTTGGTAGAAGTTTCCTCATACACTTTACGGGATTTATTACCATGCTTCAAGTGAAGTATGTGGTTAATTTTTGGTCTAAACTTCCTGCCATCCTTCTAGCCCTGGTCAGCTGCCCCTTGCTTTGCTCTTGTCTCTGCTTATTTTGTCACTTCCTCAGGGAATGAAGCTTGTTTGTTTAGTGTGTTGTTACATGCACTCTAAAGCTGCTCATACATGCTGCAAATGTTAGCTGTCAACATGTTCTTTAATTTACTAATTAAACTGGCCAGTTACGTGGAAGAATAGCTCATTTGAAGATACATGCATGACTTCTTCAGGTGGGAAATTCAGAAGTGCTCAGTGTTGTATGTTGGAAAGACACTCTGAGTATTTGTCATCATCTGTCTTGATGGCTGTTCATATTATTGGGGAATATGGCAAGCACTGGTTGAGCTTAAAATGGCCTGTGGACCATTGAGGGCCACTATCAAGCACTCGTCTAACCAGCCAATGCGTGAGTGCACAGACAACATAAATGCTTATGTAGCTATGGATTGGTGCCCCTATGGCACAGTGCAAACTTTGCCTTTTATTATGATAACATCCAGGAAAAATATATTTAGGAGTCTGCTGTCAAAGTGAATGTGGGGAGGAGTCAGGTGGCCAAGTTCAAGCTGACTGCCTTCAAAATTTTACACCTTGATATCTAAGCATTAAATATTTTCTTAAGTGTTAATCTGTCTTTATCCTGTTAAACATAAAAGGAGAGTGCTGTACTATATTGAATAGTGCTGTTACACTTTGATACTGTGTTGAAACATTAAGTCTTCGTCCAGTAGTGGCTTTGCGAGCAGAGGATTTATGTGCCTTTAACTGGCTGTTTACGGTGACCATCAATGCTGCATTTTTTAAAGCCAGTTCCCCAGTATGGGACATACGTGCACTGCATACGTGATGCTGCAGTTTTCTTGGCTGTTACTTTTGCTGTTCTTCCACTTGAAAATGTATTTGACATTGATGCAATCTTGGCTTAGGCAGGAGGTTATCAAATAGAGATTCAGTGCCATAGTGTAAAATTCACGTATCTGAAACTTGTGTAGAATTGGGCCCAAGAGCTRCTGAAGTCAGTGCAAGTCTTTCCATTGCCTCACTGGGCACCTGATTGTGCCTACATTCATTTTTGTCTGTGGCTTTGCAATTACAGACAGAATCACAGAATARTTGAGGTTGGAAGGGAATCCTAGACATCATCTAGTCCAACCCCCTACTCCAGCTGGGACATCCAGAGCATGGGGCACAGGGTGGCATCCAGGTGGGTTTTGTAGACCTCCAGAGAAGGAGCCTCCACAGCCTCCCTGGGCGGCCAGTTCCAGGGCTCTGGCATCCTTACAAGAAAGAAGTTCCATCCTCCATGGAGATGGAATTTCCTGTGTTTTAACTTACACCTATTACCCCTTGTCCTGTCACTGGCCACCACTGAGAAGACTTTGGCCCCTTCCTCCCTGCATTCACCCTTCAGGTATTTACACATATTGATCAGACTGAGAAGCAAAAACAAAAGGCCACRCTAGGTAATTATCCCAGACCCAGTCCAGCAGGTTGTATTTGGGACTCTTTCTGTGTCAGGATACAAGGAAGTCTACCCTGTGTTCAATCTAAATCATTTTTTTCTTTCTTTTGCCAGGCCCAGGTATATAATCAATGGACAAACATGATCTTTCATATTATATTAGTCAGATCAACCTAATTAAATTTTAGAGAGGAAGCTCCAGTCAAGTACAGACACATTTTGTTGACTTACTGTAGATATGAAAGTACCCTGGGCCGTGGTATTTCCAGAACAAGATAGATGTCTTCCTACAAATTACAGTGTCTGTGGCTGCCCTCAGTAAATGACTGAAACTGGGCTGTCACTGAATCAAACTGACATTACAATAATTGTATCTATGTTACACTCTTGATGTCTCTATATGTCACTGCTGTAGAGTTAAAAGAAATAAAAAATCATAAGGCAGTTCAAAGCAATTAAACTGTTAGGRCCCTAGCTCAGCTTACAGAATGTACCTGTGTGTTTATCACCTCTCCAGCATCAATCAGCTATGACTTAAATAGCTGTGGTAGGTGAAGAGWGTTCTCTAAACAGAGACTTGCAATCATGAGTGTTTATTTAATGTGGTAAGAAGCCAGTCTATAATTCCTTGTATTTTTGTGTAAAAATTCTCATTCACATGCTTTTCTGGCAATAGGTTTTTCAACATTAGTAGGTAATAGATAACGCCAATACCACACTACCACAGTATAAAGAATATCCTGCCTTGAGAGAGAGGAAYGGATGAGAAACTTGCCCAATTATATGGGATAGCTGTACTTGTGTAGAGCTCAACACTCTCCCATGTGTTGGGCTGAGATTGTCTCCCAGGGGAATAAAGATGAGATTAGAATAAAACCTATGGGCATATAAAATTTACTGCCTCTTGCCCTTTCATATGCATTGTAGCACTGAAAGAAAAAAAAAAACCTGTAAGATCAGTATTTTTTCAAACAGACTGCTAGGTTGGTTTACTCCTGAAGAAGTAATCAGCCTCTGCACAGCAGGAAAATCCACAAACCAGTGTTTCAGCCTACATAGTTAATGGCTGCTGCTGTTGCCTGCTTTCAATAGCTTTTCAACTGTAACTAAAATGTTTTTGGATGTCAGGTCTATTTTACAAACCTTGTTTGAGAAAACTCTTTGTTCCTCACCTTTTCTCTTTTGAGAGAAGCGAAGCTTCAAAGTGCCTTGCTGTAGCTGGAAAAGTACTTAAGAAGAAGCTTGCAGTACGAGTGGATGTGCAGAGAAGTCACTGTGTGTGAGAGAGMCTCAATTTAAAATTTAAATTCTTCTCCATGTTACCTAAACAAGAAAAACTGTACAGCTGCTAGAGGGCAGAAACATATTTGTGATCAATGGGCTCTCACAAGCCACATTTCTGATGATCTGACAACTATTTTGAAGGTTCAGTGAAAAATAAGTAGGAAAGTCAGTTACGTTCAATTTGCAGGAACTGGAAAAAAATGTAGGGGTCTGTACACTAGGAAAAACTAAAGCTAAACCTGTTATTCAACCATGAACTATTGCTTTTAGCTCTAATTAATTGTCTTGTGCTCTCAAACTAAACTAATGGTTTAGTCTCAAACTATACAGTTACATCTCTCAAATCAAATGAGTGCAAGGAAATGTGCTTATAGGCATCACTGTTCTTTTTACATTTAGCTTATTTTGTTTTATTAAAGGATGCTTAGCAAGTCTACTGAATTTCAGTTTTAGAATTTCAGATAAATGCCCATGAAAACCAGAGCCCAGTTGATACAGAAATTTGGTGACTAAGATTTATTTTAAAAAATGTGAAAAATGAAATAAACCTTTGAGTATAAACCTCTCAGAATATGTTATTGTTACTGTAATGAATATATTGAAKATTTTCTCTGTTTTGAAGAAGTTTATTAGTTTGATAGCTTGATAGTTCCTGAAGTTTTGGTTGGATTCAGAGCACATGAATAACTTTAAGCACAGTAGTCATTTAAAAAACTTACTATTAAAATGATTCAGTCATTAAGTGCTTTATGAATCAAGGCCAAAACAAATTTTTCCATTAAATCCTGTAATCTTCCTTAGTGAAATTTCAGAAGTATAATTACTGTATGTCTCCTGATGTAAGTCATTCGACACATGGGCTTTTTTCCTTATCTGGAAGGACCAGGCAAATAAGCGATCTCCTGAGCCAGTAAGTGAAGTGGTGAGAAAAGATTATACTAGTGAATTATGTTATTAGCTTAATATAAAGTTTATACAACAAACTAGATCCCTTTTTTTTTATAGCATGAACAGTCTTGGGGGCTGAATTTCACTGATGATTTCCCAGATGTGTTTAATTTATAAAGTTGCAAACTGAATAAATTTGTGTCGTATCTGCGTGTGATCTATGCCTTTGTGTGTGCATATATGTTTTTCTTCTGTCCTCGAGGAGTGAAAATACTTACGTGTGTGTGTGTGAGGTTTGGTGAGAAGGAAGTAGGGAAGTTTGCAGATGCAAGTGAGCCCATTGCCTGGACAGCACGATTGGAACTGCTAGTGGCAGGTCCTTGAAGRGTAGGATTTTTTTAAATCTTTAGGCCTGGAAGATAGAATTGAACAGGAATTGCCACAACTTTTTCCTTGTCAACTAAAACTTTCTATACRTGTTGTATAGAACAACATGTTTCTATACATGTTGTATGTTGGGCACASTGTCGCATCATCCATCCAAGACCCTTCGCTTTCTCATCCTTTTTCAACTTAAACATACTCTGAGACATTGCCTTTAAACTGCATTTGATGCATACAGCCCACCAAGCCATGCACCTACAGAGTGCATCAGACTACACTCACATTTGGGCAGCCTAGGTAGGATCCTGGTGCCATAATCTGAGCTCTAAAGAGGGACCARATGTGGCCATATCATTTGTGTCCTTTGAGGTAAGCTCTTTATCAGGCTCTTCAAGATTGATATCTCAAGTACCAACATGAAGATTATTATGGACAAATGAAATAACAGCTTTTATCATTTTTGGCAAGTTCCATCTTTCAGTGTGATTACTACTGGTAAGTAACAAACTACCCTTCTATATAGACATTTTAGGGAGCTGAAGATACTGCTTTCTAGGGTTACAGAAGAGGGCAGTGATGCTTCATGCTTCTTGTTTCAGCATGTGAAGCCTTTGCTCTGCAATCTTGCTCCCTCATGCTGTCTGATAGTTCTTCAGGAAAGAGGTTCCATCTTTTAGGATGCATTAATGGCAATATGTTGTGCAGAACACACTTTTGCCAGCTTTTAGAGGTCCTTGGGGCTCAAAGGCAAATTCTCCATAGTATTTCATGCTCTACATATAACCTCTAAACATCAGTTGCCTGTTAGTTGCAGTTGCAGTTGGTTTGGCCTTGGACCGTCTGACATTATTGTTTGTCAATGACATTTTAAGATTCCCATTCTTAATGTTCTTTCTGCTGTAGTTCTGAAAAGATAAAATAAAAAGAGAGATGACAGAGAATGAGCATATGGATACCAGGGAAGCTAGATCATCTTGCATAGTCAAGTCATCAAATAGCAGATTCTGTGATTTTCTATTTGTTCACATATGAATATGAATGACAAGACGTTGATTATAATATTGCATAGTTTCTTTTCATAGACCTCTTGCTTTTCACACCACAGGGGAATTATACTGCTACTGARTGATTCCTCTGTAAGTTGCATCCTTGTTTCTTGTATCCCATTAGCAGCAAGTAGGGATAGCTGGGAGGAGTGATATTCATRAAAACAATTCCAAGGGCCTTTTGTCACATGAGGAACTAAGTAGTTCATTTGGGTCACCATTTTATAGTGAGGTTCTCTCTCACTTTCTTGTCACTAATAATACAGTCTTTGCCCCTCATGCTCAGTCTTGTCCAAAGCTTTTCATATGGAGCAAACTCCTGGAGGCCCCTRACAAAAATATTTCATCAGTGTTGTACACTTTAGACTTCTTTTCCTGGTGCACTGATAGTTTATTGGTCATTTTTGTTAAATACTGTCTGTTTTTCTTTGCATCTGATGCAAGAAATATTTGAKCCCTAAGGAGAGCTCTGGATAAATAAGCTGAGAAAGATTTTTTGTTATTAAAAAACAGTAAAGTAGCCCCTGGAGATTAGATGATCATACTTATTTGGTGCCTTGCTAAATGGCTCTGCATTTTGGGGCAAGGACATACCTTTCATATCTGACCTATGTCCTGTTGTATTCAGTGTCTATATTGAAGAAAGATAAATATTTATATAAAGTCTTTGATGATTAATCAACCAAATTAGTTTTAATAATACTGAAACAGTGATAAACATATTTTTAAAGAATCACTGAATTCTTCATTTCTCAGATGACTTAGATTTTATATGTACAGTCCCCAGTGTATTTCTGAGGTGAAAGTGCTTGCTAATAAATAAGCATGCTTTATGTTAAGTTATAAATACAAATGTTGTAAATACAAATGTATAATTTTATATCATGAATTATAAACATAAATATATAATTGTATATATTTGACATAGACTTTTTTTCTTCGAGAATTCATTTGAAAACGCATTTCAACCACTTCTGAAACCACAAAAGAAAACAATATCTTCCTCATGTTATTTAAACATACTGGGGAGAAAAACAATCTCATCCATTACTCTTTTTTAAACTCCATGCCAAAGTCACCAAAACTTGTGTCTTTCTCCATAATGAAAGATCTTGCAAGAGCTCATTTGCTCTTTAGCTCTATTATTGTTTCAGTTCTAGTTTTCCAATAGAATAAATGCCATAGCTCTCTCTGGAATTACTTCTGTTATTTTATAACTGGTTAGATATAGTTATTATATAAATGACTTGCAAAAAGTCATATGAGTTGATATTTCATCCTTTCATTTTGCTTTATTTGTTGATATATCTTACAGCTGACCTTTTTCAGGCTGTGTTTRAATAGCCAGGACATTATCACAAGCAGGTAACTGCAATTACAGGGATGGACCATATAATTATGTATACCAATAACATAATGATGTAGCAACCTATTGCAGGCGAACTACAATTAGGTGTAATTAGCTATAGGTGTACCCCAAACAGAAGCTGAAAGCTGTATTTTTACATTCCTCTATGATAGAAATCCCTGAGCATTTAAAAGATCATTTGAGGGGATCAGCTATTGAAACTTAGATTTAATAGTAGAAGGCACAGGTGTAAATCCCTTATGTACCTTATTAACATCAGGGAATTGAACTGAGGTGTTTGAGGTTAGAAACCTCTTAGTCAGTTGTAGAGGAGCCTTCTAGAACCCYAAGAAGACAGTACTTTTACAAGGGTTCAAGTGTTTTGCCTGGATCTAAAGGTAAGACTTACATTGGTCTTTGAACTGACTGAGCTCAGAATTTAGAATATAAAAAAGTCTGTGCTGTGAACTCTCAGTTTTGTCCTGCTGGGAAGATTTTACTCTGTATTTGCAATTTAGAGATTAGATAGGACGTTAGCAGCATGTAAGGAAACTTAGGAGAGCTGCTTACAGGGATAGTGGTAGTGGCCATTCTGTTCAGGAAGCAAAACCCATTACCAAGCCCAGAAGAAACCAGTCACCTGGGCCTAGTCCTTCCTCCCTAGTGCTAGTTACAGCAGTTCTAGATGAGTGGRGTAGAGGATCTGGCTTTTCCTGGCTTTCCCTATCTTATTTGTTTGCTTTTGCTTTTAGTATCATGTAACCTTGGAGAGGGAACACAGGGGAAGGGGAAAACAAGCAAATAGATGAGTGAAATACAAGTGGTCCTCTGGCAACTGGAGAGGAAAGGGGATCTGTGGTGTGGAAAGCAGCTTTTCCCAGTGTGGCCTGTAGTCTGCCTCTGTTTCTCTGTTGTTTGAGGTGAGCCCTTATTAATCAAGTCTGAGACATATGGATTGCTGCTGAATATGGGGAAATAACTATATATCTTAGCTTTGTGCTGTGGCGTTTGTTTGGCTCTTTGTGTTGCGTGATGAATGGGTTGTTGCTGCACACCTGGCTCTGCTCCCACCAGGCGTGCTGCAGGGTCAGCACCTAATTTGTACTGTGAGTACAAGTGCTCAAAAACCTCATCTCTCAGTACTAGCCTTTAGAGTTTGGGAGGCATCTTCCTGGTGATAACCAGACTACGATGTGAATAGTGACGTGTATTTTCTGCCGTATTTTCTGTTTTTTTGATTGAATTTCTAGGATGAAGTCTTGGTTTTAAAACAGTTATGCTTCTGGCAGAAGTAATTGTCATGTTTCTCTCTATAAAAGCAGGGCAAGGACCTGTGTTCAGGTTTGCTGGGATCTAATTGCACACAGAGGGGGCAGCCTTGGAGCTGACTCRGTTTAGGAGGGCTGCAGCCTGATCTGTGCTGATTCTGGAGAGCTGGTGGTCTCGCTTATTCACCGCTGTGCTGCTTGGAGCTATTAGTGCCTCCCTGACAGAGCRGGGAGAGCAGTCCCCCTTGCCTAGGGAGATTGGCTTCTTGGGGGCTCTATGAGAGATTATGTGCTGAGGGTTGATATTATTATGATTAATGTTACTGCAAAACTATTATTTCAATTAACACTAAGTGTAGATTAACAAAGTAGGTTGTTACAGAAGYTCAAATTAATGATTCTCCCAGTGATGCAGAAAGGAGCAGCACCAGTTTTTGGGGTGATACTGCCCGCCCTCAGCCCCCCATTAAAACTTGTGTGTGTTTGGGGTGTGGTTTTTACATYAACATGGGTCAACTCTGGCATGGAGTGATTAGTTAGGCAGTGAGATGCCTTTTTCTTTATAGCTCTCTGGAGAGCAGCAGATTAGCAGATATAGTAGATATATCTGTAGCAGACATATCTATAGCAGATTCTCTCTGTTTCAGGTCTAGAAAAGACCCAAAATGTCATTGCTTTGATTTCTTCCAATGCRCTTTTCCCTAAACTGATAAGTTTGCAAGGCATATTTAATTGGAAGTTCCCTGAAATGAAGGAGGAAGAATCAAAAATAGTTTTTTGGAGGAGGAAAGAGTGCTATTTAAGCATCATCAAGGAACTCTTCTATGTGGAGATAAACAGTGCATTCAGGGCCTATGATAAAGATCTAGTTACTGGATGATGTTTCCTTGGTTGACTTAGGGAACAAACTGTTACTTGCAGCAACTCTGACTTATTACACTTCTGAAATATACACTGAAATTATTGCTCTAAATGAACAGATGGTTCCTAATAGACTCTCTCCAGAGTTCATACGACTGTTACCAAACAAATAAAAAAGCTAAACRCAATGCTTCAAAAGGTCACCCTGCTGTGCACACATCACTTCTGGGAAACTCTGGAAGTTAAAAGATTAAATCAGTATTTCAGTTCCCAAAAAGACTGAATAGACTGGCTATTAATGACTATTAATTGATTTGAACCACATAATCATAGTGCCAGTCATCTCAATGAAACAAGGGCATTGATATCCAAGCTGCTCTTCAGTCACTGCACCTGCTTAGAGAATTGTGCACCCTACTCAAAATACCAGTTTCTCTCCTTCTTGCCAGTCCTGGCTTTCTCCTCCTCTGTCTTTATCCAATAGAGGATGCCCTCTGAGAAACTGTTTTGCCGTCGATATCTGAAGAGCTTGACCTTTCCTGAGAATATAATTTTGCTCTTAAGTGGAGGAAGGATTGCCCAGGCCCTCATCAGGAGCCAACAACTTTGTTCTTTATCACAGTTAGGACCCACAAATAAATAAGCTGTTTTGTGATATAAGAAAGTTAAGAAAATTTATATATAAATACCACCAATCAATGAATTTCATGACTTCAGCTATCATGAAACTGATAGTTGATCAGTTCATGAAACATGTCAACTGTAATGATAGAATGATAATGTTCATTTTTGTGGGTAAGGGGGCCAGATATTTATTTATTTAAGCCAATAAAAAGTGGTCTTCTCTGTTTTTGGAATTTGAGGTATCTCCTGCTTAGAAACCTCTAAAATGACTTGGGCAGTGGGGCGTAACAGCTGTCTGTGTGTGAGTGTGTGTGTGTGTGTGTGTGTTAAACTAGAAAAAAAACTTGTAAGTATCTATCTTACAAAAATAAAGGATAGGAATATCAGCCAAGAAAAACTCTTTAAAATGGCACAGCTGTCAGTAGAGCTGTTTGGAGTCTGTCAAATCACAACTCTTCAGTGTAGTGGCCATTTGGCTGTACTCCAAATGCACCTTTTATTTTAATTGTCTTTCAAAGCCATTGTGGCAATGCTGTTTTTAGTTCTGTTTTTAAGTTATATATATTTGTGAACTGCTTCAGCTCTAATTTCCTTTAGAGATCAGGGGATTGAAGAGTAAACATTAAGGAAGAACTAGCAGGGTTTCCACATCTTAGCAAGTGTATCTTTTTTTTTTTTAATGAACTGTTAGAAAATCGTTTGCAGTAAGGAAAAGACAACTGTGGTGTTAGTAGAGTGTTGTTGTCTTTGTAATTTTGAGYAGTTGATCACTCAATATTGTACCTATGGAAAAGTCAACGCAGAACTCTTTGGTGCACCACAGCATGGGAAGCGAGAGGAGTCCTGAGGGAAGTACAAGACTTTTAARGGTGCTATTAGAAGGACTTAGAGTTATAGGCTTATGGTTGGAAAAGACCTTCAAGATCATTCAGTGCAACCATAAATTCATCACCACCATGGCAGCTAAACCATGTCCCCAGTGTCTCAGCTATGTCCTTCTTGAATGCTGCCAGGGATGGTGATTCCACCTATTCCCTGGGCTGTCTATTTCTATTCCTTTTATGTAGAAATTTCATCTAATATCTAACCTGAACCTCCTCTGCCAGGAGGGCAGTGAAGAATTCTTTGCACCTAACTGAAGATATTTGACTAAGATGCCTGTAGTGGAAACCTGGTCTTCCGAGGTATTTCTGAGAAGACTGATATACCTCGGTCTTCTGAGGCCTTTCTGTAGTTGAGGAGGAGAGACCTTCTAAGGGATATGCATCTTCAGTGTAAGACTCTGAGATACATGAAATGTGTTTGTGTGYATGTATGACACACATGCATGCCATTTATCTTTCCACTAGAACATAGCCTCACTTCTTCCTGTRCTTTGGTACCTGAGTTAAGTTTAAGTAAGCATGGGATAGAACCTCCTTGGCCAAGTAGCAGATAGAGGGTCAAGTGGCCATCCTGTGACAGTTGCCTCAGAATTTGCAAGAAAGAACCATAAGAACTAACCAAATGCCCTGGAGGAAAAGCTTTCAGGGAAGTATTTCAACCTCCAAGTCTTCTGAAGGAACTATCAAAGCATCTGAAGTCAACACAAGATGCTGTTGTGTGTGTTTCAAGTTAGTACTATCAAATCTATAGGCCCAAGTAGGAAAATTGCAGTAAATACAATTCCTGAGAGTTGAGAAATGATGCTAGAAACTGTTACAGACCTTCAAGTGTCMGTGTTGAACAACAATGCTAATGAAGGTGGTATCTGCTTTTGATGGATCAAGCAGTATCCTCATCTCCCTTATTTCTCTTCATGGTTAGAAGAGTAGCATTTAGTATTTGTATCCACAAATTGACCAAAACAACAGCAGGTGACAGAGTAATTGATCTGAAATACAGATAGCAGTGCTGACAAATGAGGAATGATTCTAAATGCAAGCACCGGCTGTATTGGTAATGGATAAGTAGTAGACATTATTTTAGAGATAAGTGGAAAGCTGCCTTTAATGTAAATGAATCTACTTGGGCAACCAGCCCCTGTTGAGCAATTACAGTGTTCTGCATAAGGCCAGGTGTGACAGTGCCTGCATTTCTTGAAGTTTGCAATAGCTCCAGTAATGTTTAGGCATTCATTAATCAAAGGTTTATTTCAGAAATGTGTGAAAATAGAACTAGAGTGACAGGAAAAGAGCAACCTCTGGAAACAGGCAGAAACAGCCTACCATTAGGACTGGAAATATTCACAATATTTCTTTGGAACTGGCTGCTGTGCTGTGCAGAGTCACTCTTGATGYACCTGGTGGCTTTAAGAGTTAAGCACAGCTGGGTGTGTGTGAAGGGGAAAGAAAAATGTACACATGGCTCTTACAGGAACTCCTAAGGGCACAGYCCTGCAAGCAGCTTTTTGCATTTGGACTCTGATTCTCAACAGATCTCAAGATAAAAAAGAAACTGCACAGAGACACCTTCAGGCCMAGGAACTTACGCTCGTGTTCTTGGGGTGCCGGGTCATAATCTTTCTCTCTCTCTCAATATTTTTGCTGAAGCTCAAAGAATTGTAGTTGCCTGTAGGAGACAGGGTGTTTATTCGAAGTGTTCATGCCCGTCCATCAGAGCTCTCATGTTGCAAAATGCAATGATGCTAATGCAACCTTGAATGAGTGACTTTCTATTATGTGCTACAAAACAAGTGAATATTGCCTTGAAATTACAGTTTGATGGTACCTTTGCTCTCTTAAGCCTGATGACTTTGGTTGCATTGATGCTGACTGGATGGGTAAAATTGGCAATGTAGTGTTAAAAGAGAAAGCAAAAAGGGGGTAAGAGAAGGACATCAGCTTGTGGTTGAGGTTCAGCAAAAGCTTTTACAAAAGCTATGTATTTGCTGTTGGGGGTGGGGGAAATCACTGCATTTTCAAGAATGCCCTGATGCATTTCTTTTTTTAATAAAGGGAGGGAGTGTTAAATTCCCCTCCTTCTTCCCCCTTTGTATTCCTTAGTGTATTTTTAACTGCAAAGGTTATCTTCTTATTAGGAAGTTCCAAAATGTAAACCTGAAAGCGCCTATTCTTGAATGTGCCACAAAAGATCATATTTGGTAGTAACTTTTACATTATGATTTTATGAATGCAAGTTGAGACTCTTGATATCTGTAAATAAGGATTTTTTTCAGTCTTACCAGAGTTGTTGTTGTCAGTAGGCAGATCAGTAAGAACAGTTTCTGCTTRAAATGACAACCTGCACGTACTACCTCAAAACAAAGAAACCCTGCGATTGAACCAAACCAAGTTAAAGAACTCATAATGCCACTAAATGCCTGTTCTAATGCTAAATGCCTAAACAYGGTGTTTCCCATTTGTGTATGATTGTTTTTGGCAATGCACATTCTACTTACCCTCTTTCGCTTTTAATGTCAATGCTTAGGAAATGTAATTTAAATTTACTTTGGCTTAAAGACCTTTGGCTTGCTTTATTTGCAAAAGCCTAAACTGTAGCTGCAGTTATGATCGTGACCCTTTTGGCTTGTTGGGGAATAATGAGCTCACCGAGGGCACTGTTTGCTTACTATTTCTTAACAATTTATTCTTACAGAGATAGCAAAATAATAGCTGTACTTCTGCAGAACATAACAGCTCTGGAAGCTGTATCATTTAAAGAGACTCATCGAAACTCTGGGACTACTCCTTCTTTTGCTCCTGTACAACACTGGATTTGGTGCAGATATTGATTTCTGCAAAACTTCCAGAAATTTTTGTGCTTAAAAGACCTGTATGGACCAAGAAAACATTGGGGAAGGTGCCACTGCAGTCAGCTTTCCTCAATTTTGTGTGAGCAGCACTGCATAGCACAGCACAGCAATGCTGGCTGTATGTTCGGGGAAGTCTCAACCACTTTGGTCCACTTACCAGACTGATATACACTTAATTACTCTTAATAATGCGAGTAGAGCTCAACACTGACTATGATGTAGTGTTTTTGGTTTAGTACTCATGCAGCGTGTGTTACAATGCAGTACTCTTACTAATACTCCTGCTGTTATGTCAGCACAACCTCTTGGTTTAAGTGGGATAGATGAGTGGATGGGGAGGTGGATTAGGAATTGGCTCGATGGCAGGGTGCAGAGAGTGGTTGTCAATGGTGCGGAGTCCAGCTGGAGGCCTGTACTTAGTGGTGTCCCCCAGGGATCAGTTCTCGGTCCGGTCCTGTTCAACTTATTCATTAACGACCTGGATGAAGGGCTGGAGTGCTCCCTCAGCAAGTTTGCCGACGACGATACCAAACTGGGTGGAGTAGCTGATAGCCCTGAGGGCTGTGCTGCCATCCAGAGGGACCTGGACAGACTGGAGGACTGGGCGGCGAGAAACCTCATGAGGTTCAACAGGGGCAAGTGCAGGGTCCTGCACTTGGGGAGGAATAACCCTGGACACCAGTACAGATTAGGAGTGGACCTGCTGGAGAGCAGTCCCGCAGAGAGGGACCTGGGTGTCATGGTGGATGACAAGTTGACCATGAGGCAGCAGTGGTGGCCAAGAAGGCCAACGGGATCCTGGGCTGCATTAAGAAGAGCATCTCCAGCAGGTCAAGAGAGGTGATCATCCCCCTCTACTCAGCCCTGGTGAGGCCACATTTGGAGAACTGCGTCCAGTTCTGGGCTCCCCAGGACAAGAGGGATGTGGAGCTGCTGGAGAGAGTCCAGCACAGGGCTACCAGGATGATCAGGGGCCTGGAACATCTGCCCTGTGAGCAAAGGCTGAGAGAGCTGGGCCTGTTCAGCCTGGAGAAGAGGAGGCTGAGGGGGGACCTGATCAGCATCTATAAATACGTCAAGGGAGGCAGTGAGGAGGAGGGGGGCGGCCYCTTTTCAGTGGTGGGCRGGGATAGGACTAGAGGAAATGGCTTCAAACTGAAGCATCGGAAGTTCCACAGGAACTTAAGGAAGCATTTCTTSACTGTGAGGGTGACARAGCNCTGGMACWGGYTGCCYRGAGAGGTTGTGGAGTCTCCTCCTTTGGAGATCTTTAAAACCCGCTTGGATGCAGCCCTGTGCCACATGCTCTAGGTGACCCTGCATGAGCAGGGGGGTTGGACTMGATGACCTCTGAGGTCCCTTCCAACCTTGGGCATTCTAAGTGGAATTGTATATGTTACTAGGGTAAGAATTTTTGCCTTCCTTCACACCTTTCCTGAAACACTTAAATGTAGAAGGGGTGAACTTATTGAGTGGGAAATGGCAGTAGTTGTTAGTCTGCTATTTTGGATTGCTAATTAATGAACTCTGTGCAGAAAAGCAATGGTAACCATTTTCATAACCTGGCAGTATAACATGTTATTACATAACCTGGCTGTGTAAATAATAGTCTGAAGCACTGCATGGTTTTCTCTGGAGCTTGTGGACACTCTAAATGTGTAGATACACGTCTAAAGCAAGGATATACCGGATTCTCACCGAAAAAGAGCAGCGCTGATAAAAAATGTCTATCCTTACGCCAACACATTCAATTGCTTCTCTCTCATTGCCCTCACTTTACCCAACATATGGCTGTTTACTTGTTCTGAGTCTTTGAAGTCATAGCTGTAATGTGCCCAAGCTGTGTTTATATCCTTTGTGCCTGCAGAGTAGAGCAGATAAACAACAGAACCAAGTTGAAGTTAATAATGTATGAGCAATATTTGCCCCTAGCACGTTTAGACAAASTTTTAGCCTTGCTTTATGGGTGGTGGTGGTGCTCATGGCTTATCACCATGCCTTTATCTGGGATATTGCAATGTCCTAAAAAATTTGAGCTTGAAGAATAAGTCAGACTTTTTTTGCAACTTGAACGATGGCTCATAAACACTTTCTTCAAGTGCAGTGCTGGATCAGGGTGCAATTTGTTCCTTTTTTAGCACCTTGCCTATTTTTGATTTTGGAAGTGCTTTGGAAGCTGAGTTGTGCTGCTGTGCTTCTGTATGGCAGGCATCATATAAGCACAGGACATAAAAGTGTTTTACATCTAATTAGAGGTCCCTTCCCTCTCCCCCTCATGGACCCAAACCTTTGACTTCTGGGTGAGATGATATTATGTTTCCTTTGTGGTTGTTTTTTTTTTGCTTTCCAGAAGAGGTCTGTGAATTCTCATCCTAGTTGCTTATCTCCTTTTCAGAACTTGAGAGAGTGGCGGGTCATCTCATAAATGTTTCATGAGATCTGAGAAGCCCTCACCATTTGATAAATCTTCTGGAATAATATCATAGTTACTAGCTGCAGTTTTTCTGTACTGAGAATTGTGTCTAAAAGGCTAAGGAAAAAGCTACTTCCATAGCATTATGATTGAGATGGGGGAAAAAATAGCTCTTGTTATTCAACTATTGTATYGTCTTGATTTTCCTGGATGCTTCTGTAAGAACCAGAAATGTACCAGTATTTCAGTGGCTACCTCTGTAATACAGGAGAGGGGCAGTTTGTCCTTTGTACTATTTGCAGTTCTGGCTTATAAGTGAGAGGTGATTTTTTTTCTGGCCAATGGGAGTATTAAATTTCTCTTGAGCAGAACTGAAATTTTGCCTCTGCTTCCTCCACTGTGTCAGGCTGCAAATGGAGCGTTGCTCAATTTATCCTCTTGTTCCCTTGCAATAACAGGGCAAATGACAACGTTGCATCAGCATGCGGTTTATTAAGGAACAGTTAAAGTGCATGTTAAAAGAGAAGCATGAATAAGCTTAACTTAGTGTGCAGTATTTTTTGTATAGCTATCATTTATGTCTGGATGAATGCTTAAAGTGCACGTGTGAATAAGTCAATGGGTGTTAAATTAAGACTCAGCAAAAAGTACAGAATGTGGCTGCMGAGAAGGTACCAGCCCTGCTTGCTGGTATTGAGAGTAAGGTCAAACTTCCTACACAGCAGATTGATTCCAATGCAAATTATCATAGGACCACTGCAGAATTTCAGTGGTTTTTCTTATCTTTTCTTATCCTTTGTAGCAGTCTGATAAACAAGAAAATATAGGGAAAAATCCAGTGCATAAATTCTCATTTTCTTCAGAGCAACTTCTTAAAGCTTTTGGAAAACTTTTTCTCCATACCTACGTCTTTGTGAAAGGTCACCTGAATCATATCAGAGATCTCTATTTTTTTTTGTATTTATGCCTCATCTCTTAAGTAATTCTGCAGGTTAAGTGCACTACACAAAGTTCTAGGAGCGTGAACGGCAGAGGCTCTGTTCCTTTTGAAAAGCAGTTGGGAAGTCTCTCTAGAGAATAAGACTGTATAGAACAGACTCCTGCTTTTATTAGAAAAGCTCTAACAGTGGCTTTGCCTCATGTAGTTGCTTGGGGATCTCCATCTGATCTCCTCACTTGAAGCTTTATACTATAGGCCTTGGGAGCAAGACTCTTACTGAGGTGGTAACTCTCGTTTATGCAGTACTATGCGCTTTTAGTGCTAAGGATTTGGGCCTGTGTCACAGAAAAAGAATGATTTTCCACACCCTCAGGATGAGCTCCCTCTTCCCACTTTGTTYAAATGCAGTAAAGAGCCCTTTGTTTCCTGCCAAAATGAGATGCTCRCTGCCCAGGGTCTGCTTGGACCCCAGTTGTCAAATCCAAGGTAAGAGAACACGCTGTCTTTGAAGAGGTAAGAAAAAAAAATCCCTTGTTTTTGGTCTCTTTTTAAGTGGTTTGATGAACTTCATTGCCTTCACTGCATTTATAAAAACTCAATATTATCACAGGATCTTTTGAAATCTTCTTACAGCACAGATAAAAATCATTCACAGTTCCTTGCTGGAAGGATTATATTTTAGTTTAAAAACAGCAGTTCTAGGAGCTGCAGACGCTTGGGAAAGATTCATATTTGGGGGGATTGGAGGGYGGGGGGAAAGCTATTAATAAGAAAGAGAAAATTTTGCAGGAGGAGGCTATGTAGAATAGAGGGCAGACAATGCAAAATGTGACTTTTGCCACTAGTCTTGTACACACATCCTAAAGCCTTGACTAATGTGAGAGATCAGGCCACACAGGCTACAGTATGGGTTACTCGGTCGGTAAATATTATTGGGAAAGAAATCTTTAAGTGATCCTCTGCTGCAAAGGAGCTTTGACATGAGTGAAGTCATTTGTGTGGACTTGTAACCGAGAGCCCTTTTGGTGAGAAGTGTYGGTCTTCTTTAGGCAGGTGCTGTAAATCCTTATTGTTGACAGGTTCAGTCTCTAGGTGCTAAATGCAGAACTCCTGGTCATTTGCCCTTGTTAGTAAAAACACTTGTTTGTGTAGAGTAAACTAGGTGGTGATGGTGACAGAGCTTTTCATAAGGACTSCTTCATGAAGGAGCATCAAAACGGTGTGCTCTTGGAGAGTCGTTGAAGGTCTTTGACTCCAGTTGTATTTCATGCTTTCTGAACCTGGTTTCTGATGCTAATGTGCAGCCTGATGTAAACTAGGAACCAAAAGGGTGGAGAACAAACTGAATGGGAAAATCGATGCCAGAGCACTGAACTGCTCTAAGCCATTCAAATAATCTAACAACTGGGACATTATAGCTCCTAAATCATTATTTTTATGTAGCTTAGAGTTTCCCTGCTCTTACTCAGTCATGCTGAACTTTAGGAAGCTTCTCTAGCTAAGCAACTAATATACCCCCCATTAAAGCTGGTTTGGATTATCAAGCAAGATCTGCAGCTTGTTTGATGTTTCCATCCCATGTTAGCCATTGGGCAACCTAGTGTTAACTTGTCAGGATGGAGTCCTGAGCAGGAGACAACCCTTAAACTTTTGGAAAGCAGTTTAGATAGTGAAAGAGGGATGCTTTTTGCACTGTCATTTCTCAGCCTTTGCTATGTTTTGACATTTTAATAATGTCTGTGGGGACCACAAGCACAGTATCAAGCTTTGTATATTAATTTTGGAGCTGCCATACAGTAACAGCTTTATAGCACAAGAGGGAGCATGCTGAGAAATGTAGCAAGCAGTCAACCGACTCGCTGCTGCTCAGCTTTCTCAGCTATTCTGTGCTGAACAGCAGAACAAGACAGTCAAAATTGTGGCTAATTTGTAGCCAAATCCTGGAAATCTTAGTCAGTGGCTGCCTTGGTTTTGGCAGAATTGGTGAAACAGGTTCATTGTTAGGATTAGTCTAATGTTTTCGTAACAGTAGCATGGCAGTCCTTAATGTGTTAATCAAATGGCTGCTATAAGTTTTGGTGATGTCATGAGAGTGAGTTTTCAGCTGGATTTATGAAGTGACCTACCTTGAGATTGATCAGAATGGATTTTATCTGGAAGGCATTTGCCTTCCCCCCGGGATTTGTCATGATGATGACAAAATATTACAGAATTTCTTTTAATGATATATGCAGTAACAAGCTAGACCAATAGAAATGCAGTCTGCAAATTTAGATGAAATACTGTCTGAAGCAGAGTTATGCGTTGCCTCCTGAGAAAAATATTCAAGGGGAAAGAAAATACAGTCAGGATTGCAGCTGAGCCCTTTGATCGCGTTGACATTGAAGAAGTCAAGTGTTTCTTCTCTGTTTTGAGAAGACTGTTTATTTCCTATACCACAGGATGGCCTGCTGGTAAAGAAAAGGCTACTGCAATTGTCTGGTGCAGGTAGATGTATTTTTGCTATGGCAGTATGGATTTAAAGTAATGGCTAATGTGAATTGTGCATTCAGTGTATCCAAAGTGTTCTTTTCTGGGACTCAAATCTGGGACTATTTAACTTCAGCCTGAAGGAATCATCTTGAAAACTTCACACACAATTACTTCAATGCTTTCTTCAGTGCAAGGATTTAAAACAAGATTCTTGCAGGCACCTGCAATAGTGCAGAGAGGGCAAAATAGCAGCCTAGCTTTTGCTCACAAAAACAGAATAAACTCCAATCCTGTTACTTGGTCATAACCTTTATAGCTCATGTCAGCATGTCTTTTGGTCCTGAATTTTCTATGTAGACTTCAAGTCTTGATTTATATGGCATAAACAAAGATACCAGTTTGTGTAATGCCTTTGTCCTTGTACATCGTTTGTATGTTGTGTGTGTCACTCATCCAGCAGGGGAAAAGAAAACATATGGCAGTTTAATTGTGTATCATTTCCTAAAATTGCTTCCTGTGCTTATCTCCCCTCGCTTTCTATGGGACTCCGTTCTTAATATATTGTTTGGAGAATTGGCTCTCCATTAAACTCCAAAATGAAGCTTGTTAAGCTTTGTCTTACAGTCTGCTATGTCCTGTTTCACCCTTTCTGCAATTATAGGTATTCACGTTGTATGGGATAGCTTAGGTCATCCACAGCAGGCTCAAAGAAAACGGGAAGGAGGGTTGTGTTGTTCTGAGTTCAGGTCTATCCATGTAACCTGACTTCCAGGTCTGGATTGGAGTCAAGTGTGATCTCGAAAGCCCCGTGTAAGCATCTTGGCTGGATAAGAACAACATGATAGAATGGGGGAGGTTAAGTGAGATACTCCATATACTTGGCAATATAGTTATTTGGGTGGCTGTTCAGGAAACTGAATTGCAGGAGATAAGTTTCTAGTATGGCTGCTTTGCTTTAAGTTGGATTCGAAGTCTGGAGTAGTGACCCAATCTTCTGCAAGATTGTTTGGCTGTGCCTATCAAACTGCAATTAGAATGAGAAATATATATATCTTAGTAAATTAGAAATGCTTAGTTTCAAATATTCCCTTTTTTCTTCCAGTGMAGAACTGACTCTTTTGTTTCTTTAAATTATTGGTCACTGCTATTCATTGGTCATTGCCACTCATCCAAAAAATATTTTGCAGTTGATAATGTTTCAGGAGTACTTCTTTCTGCAGCCTGTGTAGTACTTTSATCTCCTTGCTGTCATGGCAGTAACAGATGTTATTTTTGATATTTTCTTTTCCTTTTATTTAGATACCTTATAATATAGAGGTCACTGATGTCAGACCTTTCGTAAATGATAAAGCTTCAAAGCTCCAAATATTTTCAAAAAATCCCCACATTATTATTCTCATTTTAATGTTTTTTTTTTGCATGTTGATATTTCTGAAAGCTGTAAAAGAAAAAGTCACACCTGATTGAGGCTGCAGAGGTTCTGTTCTTCTGMATGTTTGTCATAACTATTTTGCCCAGCTTGCTTTGCCTGGTAGCCAAACTGTAAGTATTTGTAGTGTCTTTGAAAGATAACTGGCCAAGCAATGYAAATCTTTTTGCATCCTTTATGCACGTGGCCATTGCTAGTGAAGTGAAATGCATATATGGTGATGGACAACTGTATGAGAAAAYGTTTCAAGCAATGTTTTCTTCCCTTCCTTCCCTCCCTACTCCAGACCAGTGTCCTGTGTTTTCAGCTTTGATACAAGAACATTAATTCCTTATTCCGTTGCTGTTCTTGCCAAGCTGGGTTTTCAGCTGCTTGGGTGCTGCTTCTATGGGTTAGACTTAATGCATCTAACCTTCGTATAAATCACCATGATATCAACAAGTCTGAAAATAAGATTTCATTTCTAGGGCCATTTAAGTAGTGAAAATAAAATAGCACCCAGTAATGACAATCAATTCATGGATCATGACCCTTAGAATTAATGATCTCATTAAATAATATTTCATGAATATTAGGAAATCAGACACAAATCTCATTTAATTGTTGCATAATAATTAATACAATATGTAGGAAAGGTGCCATTCATTTTATTTCCAAGTATTCATGTACTTTTAATGAGACAAATCTGTTTCTTTGAACAGCAAGTTTTGCTGGAACAGAGCTTTTGAATCATTTGAACCTGTTTGATTGCAGAGTCCTACAGAGTTCAAGTTGAATTACAGGATGCCCTTGAGTTGCTGTGAACATAAAACCCAGCCCTGCATAAAGCTTGTGGTTCCTGGCCAGAAGTACCTGGCTCTGTTACCATCCCTGTTTAAGTAGATAACTTGCAATGCGTATTCATTTGCCTGCATAATGTTGTCTATAGGGCTACTAAGATGTAAAAGCAGATGTTTGCATGACAAACAAATATTTGCAAATTGTAGTTTTCCATCATTTTTCCTCTTGCRTTCATCCTGCATTATTGATATCTTCTGCAAATGACTTCTGTGGCAGCTGGTATACCTGAATTTTTTATAATGTATTTTGGTACCACCAGCTCTGCCATCTTCAGCTAAAATGCTGCCAAACGGTAATATTSTATCCCAAACACTTGGATTTTAATGCAGCATCTGACTATACTCTTAATTAAGTCTGCATTTTTGTTCCACTCAACTGCTCTGCCAAGCAGTGGGAGGCATATGAAGTTCATGGCTTTTTGTGGAGTGAAGCTAAATGTCTGAATTGTAGCTGGTGGTTGTATGAAGAGCRAAGACTACAGACGTGCCTTACTGTGCATCTTGTGCAAAGAAACCAAAGGCATATTGGCAATGGAAAAAGAATCAATATGAATAATGCTTTCAGTTTCCCATGGCAGTTTAAACAAGTCTTATTGAGGAGTTTTATTGGAAGATGTATTTGTGTGGGGGCTATTTTTGTTTTTGGAGGTGTTTGTTTTGGGAATGTGAAACGAGATGGGGCAAACTTACACAGTCTGATCTGGTGTCCTTGCAAATAGTGGTAAAACTGACATGCAGTTTCTGCAGACAGAAGAGCAGCCATACGGAGTCAGACTAAAGATGCATTTAGTTCATTGCTCTGTCTCTTAACAATGTTCCTATTACTAGGGGGAGGAAAGGAAAAGTAAACTCAGAAAATTTTGAAGCAGATGAGCAGCAGTGTGAGGAAGACAACCTATAAAGAAAGGAGTACCTGGAACTGAGTTTTATTTCACTCAATGTGGTAAAGATCAGAGATGGGTTGTAGAGGTGGAGAAGGAAGGAAGGGGGAAGAGAGAAAAGGCCTTTCCCTGTGTCTGTTCCTGAGCTACTAGATCCAGAGGGGAACCACCTTTTTTGGATAAAAGCCTTCCCAATTTTGTCTCATAACAAATATTATTTACTCGTCATTTGCCTAGGTATTACTCCAGTTAATTATTAGTCCAATTAGGTACTATTCAACCATATAGGAGAAATCTACAAAGTGAAGACATAGTTCCTTCCCTTTGATACTAATTGTCCATGTGTATATAAGTGGATAGAAACACTTTGGACTAATAGGCTTAAATATGAAGCTTTTTGGTGCTTTTCCTGCTGTCTTAGAGGACACAGAAGTTGCCTTGAAGATCTACAGCTTGAAGGATCCCAAGGGCTCTTTAGCATGGTGCAGTCTGGCCCTCCCTGTAGAGCTTTCATTTCATGGCCTGGATGCTTGTACTAGAAATTACATCTTTTGCCCTGTTTTTGCTTGTGCCTTGACTTCCGACCCAGAGGAAGCCTCTTGGTGCTACAAAATCCTGAAAACTGTTAGCAATACTCATTTATTATAAAGCAGCCAGGACTTCTAGGTACTGTGGTTATAGCTAAGCTTGCCTGGTCTTGTGGCTGTAGTGCTTTCCCAGCAGCAGAACTTTTGATTCTATTCAACTTTTTCTTTCTTTTTAAATAAAGAAAATCAGTGTCACACTTCAGGTTTTCCTATGAGTTTGGGGCAGGAAATGCTGTGTCCCTGACCGYTCCAGAGTTGCCTAAATGTATGACCACTCTTCCACACTGAAGTTTTCTTTCATATATGTTTTGGTACAGCTCTTGTGGGTTTGGAAATGGGATTATTCTCATGCAAGTGTTAACTTCCTGACACTCTTTGGCAGGGTGATATTGATTAAAATCTTAATCTTTTTCTTTTTTTTAATAATGCTTCTAATTTGAGGTGACCCTGATGTTTATTTCTGGGGCTTGATTGTCTTTCTAAATGTAACCAACTTTCTCAATATTCTTAGCATCTGTACCAAAACTTATAAAATCAGCCTTTTTTTGCTGTTCATTTAAAATCAGAGCTGACCCGTTTGCTGTTTCCCCAAACTAATTTAGAACAGAGATTAAGTGCTACAGGGCAAACTTTGGTTTATTGCATTATTTTATGTTTTTCCACCAACTTCTTAAGTTGTCTTAGCAACATGGAGGCAAAGACTTTGGAGTCCTGTTTTAATCAGGGCCCTGCCTTCCCTTGGATTAACAGCTAAGTTCAGAAAAGACAGATGAAATGATTAAATATACTTGATGCTTCAGGGATTCCTTTGAAGTCCYCTTTCTGAGGATGAAGGAATAGCTCGGTGTGGCAGAAGAGTCGAAATGAAGAGAAGAAAAACTTGCTGCTGAAAGAATCAGAGGAGCCTCTGCAACTGTTGAGTGTGGAATTTGAATGCTGGGCACTTTTATGGAAAATGCTGTAGGTTTTTCTGCACATGTGTGGTGGACGTGATCCTTCATGTTTATAAAGTGGTGTAACGTCCCCCAAATTMAGTGTTACAGTTGCTTTCCACTTGCACACACCATTCGAGGAGTGTGGTAAATCTGTGTGGCAGAAAACAAGCAGCTGGAGGTTCAGGGTGTCTGAGGTGGCCACCACTGGTTCCCTAGGGACAGCCCTGTTTTGGTAGGAAGCGTAATGGGATGTCACCTGAAAATCTCTCTTATCTTGCTTGTTTACCTTCCTAAGAGGTGTCATAAATTCAGGCAAGCTCTATGAAGCTTCTTTCATAAGCATAGCTCTATGAAGCTAGCCTCCTTTCCCTAAAAGCCCATTGAAAATAGATAACCTGCTGGCAGCAGTTAGGGCACAGAGTCACAGATCCAGAGTGAAGGTGGGAGAACTGGGGTGCCACCTGAGGGTGCCCTGCTTGGTTTGGTGTGTAGCCATGTAGCTCTRTTAGGGCAGTGTACTGTTAAATGTGTGCCTGCAGTTCAGGTAAGGGTGCCTAGGAATCGGTCAGTCTTTATAATACGGACATGGATATGTCAAATGTATTTTTCACCTGTGATGAAGTGCTAATTGTTTTCGGTCTCGGTTTATAGGTCGCGTTATATCTGTTTATTTCCTGGTGAGGAGATAGGTGCTGTGAACAGGGCCAGCTGTGTAGTGAAATGGCTTTCATGGTTCAACCACAGGGATGACATGCAGTAAATTCCTTCTGTTCCTTTGGGTTTGGGCCCTTTGTTTCTTTTCTCTCGGTTATCAGCTGAGATATATTATCAGTATTTTCCCAATTAATACTTTGGCAGTATAATTCAGACAGGTTTTTACACGTTTCATAATTTTGAGGGTGGTCACCTAGGGAGTCTGTAACCTCATGCTGAAATATGTCCGCTCAGCCTGCAGCCCCTCTAACTGTTTGACTGAGCTCAGTATTTTCAGAAGATTACCTCCAACTTTACAGCATCTTCCTCTCCCACTGATTCTTTCTGTGTACTTTATGTATGCACAGTTTTTGTGAAACAATTATGAAGCTGCTCTGTAAATAATCCTAGGTGGACTCCAGTGCAGCCTGTTCTTATTGCCTAGTGCTAGCTGGAGAAGAATGAGACTTTCCAGGACACAAGCAAGTAGTTTCAAATTTGCTAAGCAGGTGGAGATGAAGTGAAATGCTGCTTACCTGAAGTCAACAGTAAATCTTAAAGCAGTATTTGACCCAGTTTAATAAATTCTTACCTAAACCCATAGTAGTAAATGAGAAACTTGCCCGAAGATTTCTGTGATCAGCCTGTGCTGGTGTTTTTGCTTGGTTTCATGGGAAATAAAAATCCTAATCACAAGGCTTCTACTAAACTTTGTGTGTGTGATGTGCTGAATGTTAATTTGGGAAATGTTTGTCTGCAATTCCCTGCTGAAAAGTTTCATGCATCTAACCACAAGATAGAAGCACTCACATCATGTGTTAATCGGGCAGAACAAAGAATGACAGAACAGACTTTTTGCTGCAGACATTTACTAATCTTGACTCTTTGGCAAATACTTAAGAATGCTGCATGTATTTTCAGTTAATTCACTTGTTTCCTGCGTGATTATGAATGTCACTATTGTAGCACCTTGGAAGGCTCGTCCTGGTTTCACAGCAGCTTCAGGGGAACACAAAAGGTTCCTCCAGGAGGAGGTTGGCAAACTGAACAGCAGCAAATCTCCCCCAGGGCTTCCCTAACTGTGATTGAAGAGACATGAGTGACAGAAACCAGTGATGAGGCAGTGAAACAAGACTGAGTAAATGCAGGGCAGTGGCATCTGCACCTCAGCAGCAGCAATTTTCTTTTATTTTTAAGGGTATTCTCAGAAAGTCAAATGTTTAGCTCGTATTTGAAGAGGGGTAAATAATGTAGTATTTATTTATAGCTACAGACCCTTGGATCTCCCCAAAGGTAAAAGCACGTTTTTGAGAATGTAGCAATAAGTTGTTATAAATGTGGTAGTGTAAGTCTGCTGTATTTGGAAGCAGTTCTKGCTCTGTGGATTAAAAGCAGAGGGAAAACAAAAAGCCGTGGGCAAGAAAAAGCCAAAATTGCATCCAGGCTGGGACCCACAGAGCATCTTTCAGCTGCTGAAGTGCTGTGCAACTAGGAATCTAATTTTGCTTGGGCACAAGCTTCCTTGTATAGAATAACGTATAAAATAACATTTATCTAATTCTTGTAGCAGTATAATGAAATAAAGCGTTAAAACCATGAGATTAATTGATTAATTCAAGAAAGCAAAACAACCTTGTGCCATTAGACCACTGATATTTGAAGTGGACTTGCAGACTRTATTCCCAAATGCCTTTGGATAAGTTTTGCTGGAGTGTCCCACGGGTGCATCTTGGTCTAAAAGAGACCCATGAGTATAAAACTGTTGTGGGAATTTTTTAGCTGACTACTTAATCGAGTGTGCCATCTGCTACACCAAACACCGCATCAGATTGCAGAGCGAGGGTTGAGTCTTCACTGATCCTGCAGTGCTCTTTTGTTGCTGTTTTTACCCCTTGTTGTTGTTGCTGCTGTTGTTTCCTTATAATTATTGATTAAAATGGAACAATCCTGCAAGTCTTTGTGGATCAAAACAGTGCTGGAAGCTGAGGAAACCAAGGGTTTATTGGGGTTGCCAAAGATGTGAGTTTTACAAACTGACTTGCAAATAGGGAAGTTATTCTGCAAGTAACACTTGAAGAAGCACCAAATTTTCACTGTATTATTTGCAGTTAAGCTACAGATAAGGCAACTTCASAACAATTTCTTTTATTTTTTCCTCAACACTCTTGCTGAAAAAAGAAGAAAAAAACAAGTCCCACCTTCCCCTGCCCACTACCACCTTAACATAAGTCGTGACAATTTGGAAAATGTTTCTGAATCGAGTCTTATTGTAGAAATAAAAGCTAACTGCCAAAGTTTATCTTTAAAATGACTTAAAATTGCACAGTAAAGTGTCAAATTATAGTTTCTATTTTACTTCCAATTTCAATTCCTATACTTTACATTAAAACTTCGTGAAAGTGCTATTAAGAAGAGCACAGCCCAGATGTTGCTGATACTTGTGTTGTGCGCAAGGAAAATAATACCTAATTCCTGCTAGAACACACTGTGGAGATAAATGTAAGCATCAGAATTGGATTTAAATGATGTTGCTACAAGTATGATGCATTTTTCCCTTTCCCTGAACCATAAAGCTTCCCACAGTGCTTCAAGTGCAATGCACTTTCCAGAAGTCTGTCATGTACTTACGGAATTATGCAAAATAATTTTCTTGATGTTAGGACACAGTATCTGAGCAATAAACATTACTGGGCCTTACTAAGGGGGGCAGAGGGTATTTAAAAAATAGTTTGAGCACAGTTTCAGGTAGCCTCTCAGATGCTAAAGATCCTCAAAGATGCCTTTATTTTCATATTACATCCTAGCTTTTAGGATTGCAGTATATTTTCAGATGGAAAGGTTTCTGGAGGCCTTTTGGCCAACCCTTTGCTTGGAAGAGGGCTGAATTCAAAGTTGGATCAGGGTGTTCACAGACGTGTTTGGGAGAGCAGCTTTGAGAAAYACCTTCTCTGTACCTTTCCATAAGGTATCTGCAGTGTAAGGTCTCCTTTTCACCTTTCTTTTTGAGGCTCTGCCGTGTCTGTCTTCTCCTGAGGAGACCAGCGGTTGATGCAGGGCTCCAGCTGTGGTTCCCACCAGTGGTGGGCAGAGGGGAAGACCCTCTGCTCTTTGCTCTGGTTGTCCTGTTGCTAATGCAGCCTCCTTTGCAGCACGGGTGCTCTGCTGATCATGACCTGCTGGAGCTCAGGGCTCCTCCATGCCTCATCCACAGAGCTCCAATATGTTCCCTTGGTGCCCGGCATCACTTCTTTTAGCAGGACTTTAGGAATATCTGGACAGATAAGGTTTTCCAAAACAACATTTGAAATGTTTTTATTCAGGTCATTCTTCTTTAGAGAGAAAACTATTCCTTTTATGTAAAGCCTTTGTTATCTCATACTTCTAGCTAATTAATAATATCTTGCCTAAGCATTTGGGGGGGGAAATCTCCTCTCTTTCTTGACTCACTGACATATTTAAGCATGAGTTATTATACGCTCAACTCTGCTTTTTGTGTTTATACATTAGCATCTGTTATGTGATGTGTGATGCGAATGCCTTTGGGCTAAATGTAGGTAATTAATGGCCATTGACGAAGACCAGATATGATAGTAAGCAAYTCAGTGTGACTGGATTCCGCCCTGTTTGTTCTAAGCATTTTCTAGCAATCCCTGAATATGTAAATATACTCTTAATTATAATGCATTTTCAATAGTGTAAGAAGTGACCTTATACTAAGAACTGTAAATATTAAGTTTTTTTTTAAAAAAAAAACCTTTCTTTGTTTGAAAGTTTACTTTTTACCAGGTAGTTATCAAGGCAGTCACTGGCTTTCTAATGGAGGAGAACTCACACTTGAACTTTTTGGCACATATAAATGCCTGCTTCATATTGCTGACCGTGACCTTGTTAATAGAGTGGTTAATTCTGCTTGGATAAGGACATAGACTTGGAAGCTGTGGAGTGCATTGTGCATCCTCTTCTGTAATGTTACCTTATGAGAAATAAAAATCCTACCAAAATGGCTTAAATCCCTTTTCTTTTTCACTTTGAAAACAAGCAAGCTGTGTGAAATGGCTTTATTAAAAAAATCCAGTTTGTGTGTAGTATTTAAAACCTGTCGATGCGCGTGCTATKGCACAGCCTTCATCTTGGCATGCATGGATTCCTCGTTATAGCCACRGGACAGAAGAGCCACTTTCAGTTTGAGGGTCACTCCGTGGCTATAATTAATGTACGCATGCCTATTCCAAATGTAGCGTGCCGAACGTCAGGGTGACAGGACAACGTTCTCGGACGGCTCCGGCAGTGTTTCCAGTGAAACTGTTGATGGCATCGCAGTCTGAGAGTTGCTTCTGCTATCAAAAAAGTGACACAATGGCCAAGAAAAAACGGGTATGCTTTGTCTGCAGCTGCCCCTTGATAGCATCTCCCAAAACTGTGCTTGGCAGGGTGCCCAGAAGACCTAGAGAAAAGCGATGTTTGGCAGGGTGAAGGCAGCAGAATTGTTTGAAGTTTCAGTATGTTCCAAGTTTCCTCTGTTAAAGAACAGACCTACTTCAACACGGTGCTTAGGGCTCTCCAGCTGCTTTCTTCCCTTCCCGTTTCAGCTTTCCTATTTCTGACCAGGAACAGCCATGTCTACTAGCAGCAAAAGTTCCTGGGGTTTTGGTGGGACACGGTGCCCCTTCAGATGTACCGAGSAGTCAAGTGCTGCACGATGGTGCTTCATTGGTTCTGCTGCTGGGGTAGGTGCTGCTGGGATAGGTGCTCCCCATAGGAAAATGGGTTTCCCCCATTCTATGAACCACTGAGACGCAAATTTGTTGCTCTCTTTCTATGGGTCAAGAAAGAGATTTTCGCTTTACTTGGCTCAGGAAAACGGAAGCGAGAGCCCGGACTAAGCAACCATTATGAGAGAGAGGAATGGCTTGGCTTCAAGCATCTTCAAACTTATAGTGTAACAACACTCAGCCTTAAATCTGGGTCTTGCAGCATGTTGACTGTGTTTGTCGATCACTTGGCTATTTTGGAGCGTGAATCTATTTTTTTTTTTTTTTTTTTTGCTCCTGAGATTCCACTTGATACCTATAAGCTTCTCCTAAAGGGGAGAGAAAAAAAAAATAGTAAGCAGCTAGAACAGCTAGAAAAAGTTTTAGATATAAGCAACTGGGTTTTTTTTATTATTATTATTATTGTATATGTATACCAGAGGAATTGGTGGAGGGGGCGAAAAAAAAAAAAAAAACCCTAATATTTCCTAGGGGAAAACAAGGGCTTCAAGTTCACACACTGACATCTAGGAGAACATATATTCCAGGGAGGAAAATAGCATTTAAATGACTCTGAAAAATCAATTCTCTTTATAGCAAAACTATTCAGTGCATTTGTTCYTCAAAATCTATGAATATTTCAAATTTTCATCTTGAATTGGGAAGAAAATAGATATTGAATTTTCCAAAAATGCCAGCGGGCAGCAGATCTGAGTTTCAATCAGTTCTACTGAGTACCCAGCAATGTGTGGTGTGGGTTTTTTTTCTTTTGCACATATGATTTAATTCCATTCTTCTTGCTCTGTGTGTGTGTGTGTGTGTGTGTGTGTGTGTGCAAGGAAACATCATCTTGAGGCTCAGAGTTAGTGAAGTAATTATTCTTCCCAATGAAAAAAACTTAGAGGAAAATATACTCAAGTTTTGTTTTCCCTTGATGTTTTAGGCTTCTTAAAAACAAACAAAAATCACAACCTGAAAACCTTTTTTTAGGTCTTCCATGAGAATCTCGAACTTTCTTAGTAAATTTAGTCTTGATCTTTCTTCCATAAAGCTTTCAAYTAATAGGAAACCTTTGACATGCAGTCCTTCTCCTGCATGTGTTGGGAAGTGGTTTAGGTGGTGGTGCATTCAGTGGAGTTCACGCTGAGTTCTAGCAAGGAAAAGGTAAGAAACTCTGAGTTTCTTGCTTATAATAGATTATCTGGCTGCTTTTCCAATCTCTTGCAGTTGATTTGCTTTGTGCTCCAGCCATTTGGCTGTTCCATATTTCAGATTATTTAGCTGTACAAGCAGACTGTATTTATGTACATAGCTGTGCTTACAGAGCATCTGGATGCAAATGGAGATCTAGAGCTCCTATAGTGAATCTTCATCTCGGGCCTGGGAAATGAAACTYCAGCTCAACTACATTTTGAAATTTGAAGACAAAAATATTCTTTGATTTCCCCAAACATGCTCTCTRTCTACTTGGACCAAAAGAAGCTGTTTTTATAGAGGTTTGAATGGTTAACCTGTTTCAGACATCAGATGTGCGAAATGTTTTGCCTGGGGGCTCTCCAACTTTATCAGGCATCATCTTTGACTCAAGTGCAGATTCCCTTTGCAACCTATACCTCTTTTTTTTTCTTTTTTTTTAAACATTCTTAGTTCAGCTATCACTTCTTTCTACCATCTACTTTAGAGATCATTTGACTTGCAACTTCCCTTCAGCTGCATCTTTGTGAGGGGAAATAATAGGATAACTGTAAAGCTGTCACATAAAATAACTATTAAGAAGTGAGCTAGATAATAACTTATATAATGATTATTTTGAGAAAAGAGTGTGAGCTAGTGAGGTGGCAAATGAGCAAGATGTGTTAGTACTGTAACTTACCCTGCACAAAATGCTCTACTTTGCAAAGAGACATTCAGGAGTGTATGACTCATAAGACGGGGTGGAAGTGTCTGAAATTTATGTAGAACAAGCAATGTAAATAACGGAGAGCAGCATAAATTGCATCAGGGTAGTATCACACAGGAAAATGCCAATTAAATGACTTTCTAGCAGCCTCTTTCAGCTGATACTCTTCTGTTAGTAGATCTGAGATAAGAGGCTAGGATGCCAGGTCCAGTCTAAGCAGCAACCTGGGGCTGGAAGGGGCTGCACTTTCCCCATTCCTGGAGGAAATATGTTTAGTAATAAATATAGCTTCTACCTGGACCTTGCGCTGAGCACAGCTGGATGCTTTCCTGTGGTGAATTTCCTAAAGCTCAAAGGCTCTTAATCTCAGAATAAACCTTCATTTTTCTTAAGAAGTAAGCTGCATCCCTTTAAATAGAGGGGGAAAAAAAGGTGATCAAAAAGTATTGAAATAAAAGGGGCAAAACACAGTTTGTCCATGCCTGTCTATCCAAGTTGGTGGCCTTCTGAATTGCAACAAGCCATGATCTGTCCCCTCTGCTTGCTCCAAGGCTTTGTTCCTTCTCCTGCAGTGGGCCATCGGTGCTTTCCAGATGCTCACTGCAGCCTCTCGCTCTCTCCATGAGCTGCAGGCACCTGGCTCCTCCATGGGACTTTCCTGCCTACTTTGGCATCTCCATCTTTCTTGCTGGATTTACCTCAGTCCTTCCTTCATGGAAGGATGAAACTTCCCCATTCATCAAGGACTTACTGTGGGTCTAATCACTYAAGACTGAGAACACTCAGAACAAATGAGTCTTCTCTCATCCTGCTGACAAGCAACAGTTTTGGCAGGCTAGTTGCATTTTGGTGACGAACCAAAGACAAGGAGAGTGATATGGCAAAGTCATACTCGTTAGGCTGAGGAGATGTCTGCCTGCACGTGTGTTATGTTCAATGAGGTCTCAGGTCAGCAGAGCACTTTGCTTGAGCCTGTGGAGCATCACAGTTATCTCTGCCCACACATGACTTCTGTGGAGTTCTATCAAGTCGAAGCTGCTGCTTTGTTGCAATGGTTAAAGCATGTGAGTGAGAAGTTTATTTTTTAACATAAACCTCTTTGCCAGTCGCTGTGCCCTGCTGTGTTRGCTATATCCTGTGAGATGTGTTGCTGCCTCCACCAGGCTTTCAAACAAGCACCTATTTGACTGCTTTTATTGCTAATTCTCCCCAGCCTTCCTGTATCTGTGTATTTTTCTTTTTTTCTTTCTCTGCTTGAGCTTTAGAGGTTTTAAAACATGGCAACATAAATGCTTTATTTTGTTTTCAGATTGTGTATTGTGGAACTAGTCAAAAGCAGTGGTAGCATTGAATGCATCAAGATGATGAAAAGCTTCAGTTAAATAAGAGCTAGGTGTTGACCTAATTAGCTAGACATTTTCTCATTTTTTTGATATATGTATATGTTGCAATGTTACATGTTGCTAACGTGATTTTCCTGTTACAGCTGCTCTGGGTGAAATGTCGTGGGGAACGGGCAGCTTCCTCTGAACCTCAGTAGAGGCAACAATGAGGAAATCAATTTCTAGGAGAAAAAAATGCTTGACCTTGGATAAGTAAGTTGTTCTAGATCCCCAGATGCAACTATCATGTTGCTGAAATGGTGGCCGTATTCTGTCAACTTGTCAGAATCCATCTGCAACCATGAAAAGTCAGTGGATATTAGAAATAAAAGAGCAGAAAATGTGAAAATAATAAACGTGCACATCAGAAGTGTCTGGWAACCATCACTGTTTCTCATATTCACAAGCCTATGAATAGTTGTCGTCTTGAACACCCGCGGTTCTATTTATAGTTAGTCTAGCGCTTACGTCCAGCTTTCCTGATTGCAGTAGAAATATAAAGATAGTAGAGGTGAAGAGATGACACCATTGCTACTTTGTAAAAGTAGTTTCACATGTACTCACTGAAAATTCTGTCCTTAAAAAGGAAAATGAGCACATTTCAGCTAGATTTATATTATGAATTCCTATGCCTGCCTCCTGGTGTTCTGCTAATTTCTGCTGTTGTCTTGAGTACTGATACATCAAATCCCATCATTACAGCCTTTATGATTAGAAGAGAACAACTCCTTAAACTCAATTGCAATAGTGATTATTTTCCAAGGATTTGCAATTAGTGCAGAACATATTTATTTCAAAAAAATATATATTTAGAAAAAGKCACAGAACACGTTATTGAATGAAAAATAAAGCGGTATATATAGTTATTCCTCTCTGTAGGTGGGAAGACACATAGCCAAGAAACTTGCAAATACAGATAGACTTGTATATGTGCACACGAATTTTACTCATCTTTCAAAAGAAATCACTGTGTACTTGTCTAAATACACACAAGCCCATCTTTTTATGTGTCTATGCTCCATGCTATTTAGTTCAAAACTGTCTTTCTCTCATGTATGCTAACATGCTGGTACAGAAGGATGCATTTTATTTCTTTATTTTTCTATTTTTTTTATTATGCAGGTGATGTGAAGGCCCAATGGTTGAAAGATAAACCCTACAACGYCTGTGTGAAACGCCGCTCTGGGCGCTGAGGGAGTGTTCCTTGGACTGAGGCCCCCTTTCTGGCACACAATACTCCCATTCCTTGAGTGATTCTGACTTTCTAGGGAGATGCCAAGAGCCTGTTAGCTGTTTGTTTTAAGGATTAGCTTCAATAATAAGTATCAGGGTAACCAAGCATGCTTATGGAAACCTCAGATTTGGGACAYATCTTTGATTTTTCTTCTTTTATGGTGCTGCTACTACTAATAGCCATGCTGTTGCTGCTGTTGTTATTCTTTTYATGTGTTTCAATTAAGTTGGTGTAAGTTTTGAGGCAGTGCTTGTCCACAAATAATTTCAAGGTACAACATTCTCATTCAAAATATTGTCCTAGAGAGTGATTCAAGACCATACTGTTTTAAGGCTCTACTTCTTTACCAGGTAAATTCTTACTGGATTTAGGTGAGATGCAGCACGCATGCAGTGTTAATAGCTGCATATAAAGGCATAAAAAGGAAATGATCTTTAAAAGTTCTCCACTTATGTTCTGTACTTTTATCCTTTATGTTGCACATATGCAGCATAAATGCATAAATTCAACTGACGGACTAGCCTGCAGATCTTGTAAGACTGGAGCCCTGGGAGAAGTTGGGCAAGTAATTCCCTGGCAGAGGCAGGTCATGCTGGTGTGTGCCTATTCAGGCCCCAAATCGTTGTAGCAGCAGAGAGGCAGACTGGATCCAAAATAAAAGGTTAGATTCTTTAATTGTTGTTTTTCTTTTGCTGCTGGACTGTGGAAGGAGAAAAAGAAAAGCAGTGCTAGGGGGACTTTAAATAGAAGCCGTTTTACTGAATGATCCAGCTTGTGTCATCGCCAAGTTTGTGTTAGAATAAATTCAGTTTTGTTCTCATTTGGGTGCARGTTCTGCTTCTGTTTGGTTCAATCATAAGTCCCTCCACTGAGAGTAATGGATCACACAGCCTTTTTGTAAAGGAATAGTTYGTAAGATGCATTTTTGAAAAGCTTCTATAATACTTGGCCCTTTTTCCTACGAGAGGACCTGTGAGGCTTTTTGGGGCCATTCTTCTAATTRCAATCTCTGTGGCTTCTTTGCAGCACCTCTTCAAAGGTCTGTRGAAGTGCCCTGTGGAATATCCATAGTGTCCTTGTACCTACTCAGTAGCTAATAGCTGTGAAAAACAAGTTATAGGTAGAAAGTTCATGTTTGAGGTTGCTGAAGACTAGACAAGGCTAACTTAAAACCACAGTGTTCTGCAAGAGGTGCTTCAAACATTATCAAAAGTTGTGTGTTTGGGGTAGTATTTTTATATATAAAAATTATATATATTTTAAAAAAGCATTGTAYTTACTAATAAACTTGCAGTTTGAGGAGGTGATAGACATATCTGATAGCAGAGGAGATGCTCAGTGGAAAAAACTCATCTGTTATTGCCATCAATCCTGCTCTTAAGGTTGCTATTGGTAGCTATAGAATGGAAAACAAAAATAAATGACGGCTGAATTGAAGCATTTTTACTCTCAGATGGGAAAGTAGATAATAAAATACAAATACTCCATAAGGCTTTGAGTTTTCTTAAATTTTATTTGCATCTTTGGCATTATTTTCTTTTGTAGGAATTCCTCACTGAGGTTTTTTTGGTTTTTTTTTTGTTTTTTTTTGTTTTTTTGTTATTGTCACAAATTGTATGTAATTGCTTTTGTAAATTCCCATAGCCCTTTCTCCACCAGTAAAGGTTTAAAAACAGAAGTTGTTTCTGGTAGGTGAAATTGTGCCTTTGGTATCCTTTAGAGTGCTTTCTTTTCTTATCTTGTCTTATTTTTTCTCTCTAATCTTTTTTTTTTTTTTTTTTTCCTTCTACCTCGACTTCCTCTGGGAACTTCTATGAGGGAGGCGGGCATGTCCTATAAAAAGGTGAGCAAATTGTGAAGGGAATAGTTGTGATCCTTGATTCCGAAGTCTTGCTGGAGTAATGCAATCGGGCTATGAAGCATTTTGGGTTAAGATGCCGATACCTTAATGTACCTTCTTAGCTTGGCAGTGGTGTGTGAGGTTGTGTAAGTCAGACCACTGGTAGTCCCATAAGCCCTATTATACTGTTATGCTTCCCTGTCAGTTGCTCTACAGACATAAAAACAAACAAAAGATGAAATTGTAAGTAGATATAATTTAAGCTCAGGAGCTGGAAGAGTATTTACACCTTTTCTTTGCTAAGTTCATTATAATTTATACCAGAGAAGACAAATGAGTCCGGTGAGATGTCTACGCAAAAGCCACAGCCTCTATATAGTCTAAGTGTGGTCAGTCTCATCCCTTTCCCTTGCACCACTTCATCCATCATCTGGATTTAATTCAGTGCTATAGAGACCAAAAGAAAAACTCAGAAATGTGAGAAAAAATCTTTCCTAAAAGATTTGAGGGTAAATCACATACTTAATGTACTTGGTTGTCAAAGGATGAGAGAAAGAGTGTTTTGGTTTTTTTCTGACTGTGAGGTAAGGAAGGAATAAGCAGAAGTTGGTTTTATATGCATTGATGATATGCATTGATGAATGATAGAAGTGGTTATAAACCTGTTAGGTGAGAGGCATCATGAAAAGAGACTATCGGGTAAGTCTTCTGACTTGCTTGTTTAGTTGGGAATTAATGTTCTCTAAATTTTTTTTTTCCACTAGTGCATGAGAGGGAAAGGTGAACACATTAGCCTAAATATCTTTAATCAGGCACCATTTGCTATGAAAGAGGAGCTCAGTTGCTTGCAGTTACTGCTTTGCTCTTGATGCAGTAACCACAATGACATGTAATGATCTGCTGCTCCTAAACTGACTGCGACTGAAAACTGTCAGCTGAACGTGGCCCACAAAACACATTAATCATAGAATAGAATCATAGAATGCCGAAGGTTGGAAGGGACCTCAGAGGTCAT
>NW_020454971.1:87984-97639 GCF_003342845.1 Nothoprocta perdicaria | reverse complement strand
GAGGGAGCACTCCAGCCCTTCATCCAGGTCGTTAATGAATAAGTTGAACAGGACCGGAAATTAATGAATTAATGAATTCTCACTCTATTTCTGGAAGGCATCAATAACTTGATATAGTTTTATCTTAGCAGTTATGACAGTGGTAGGAAGGAGGGCTGATAAAAATGGAAAAGAACCTCAAATAAAATCTTTTAAATATGTCTGTATTTCACTCTGTGAAACCCAGCCATGCTTTGTTGCCTTATGCAAACTCTTCTTGAAATACAGTCCTATTATCTATATTTCTCAGGTAATGCTAAGCTTTGAAACTATTTTTCTGTGAGTTCTTGCCAAGGCGCTTGCTTCATTCTTGAGAAAAATGAGAGTAAAACTTCTTTTATTCTCCAAAAGTAGCTTCTTTATACTGAGCCTGCTGTTTTTTTTCTGTTGCTCTCTTCTACTGCTAGATGTTAGCATAGGTATTTGCATACTGCGCTTAGAAAATAATTTAGAAAATTCTAAATGAATAGATATTTTCCAGCATCTTTTTTTTGTGTGTGTGTTYCTTCATTGTTACTGCAGTGATGTTTGCGGGAAGATGCGTGGTTCCTGGTTCCATCAGAGAACTAGGACTAGATGCTGCCTACCCTGCTGTCCTGGGGGACTGACCTTTCTTGCCTGTGCAAAGCCAGCCTTGCTGCATGCATGGATCTTATTTTTTGTGTTGTGATGGAGTTTGGAGGCTCCTTGTGATGAGCTTAGGATGAAGAAAACACCAGTGTTTCACTGTCTTTGGGCAACAGCAGATTGTAGCCTGGCCATATAAAGATGGGCAGAAGGAAAAGGGAAACCTCCAACAGTAATGAAGCTGTGGTGGTGTGAGTACCATCCCCTTGAACCAAGAGGAGCAGACGGGGCACTTAAATTCTGCAGTACTGAAAGGTTCAAAAGACCACTCTTAATGCAGCCTCAACCAGGAAAAGGAGGCATGAGAGATAAGATGGAGGGAGGAAGCAGAAGGCTGAGAACTTAACCATGTTTAAAAAACCAATGCTAATACAGGCGCATAGGAATACAGTTTATAAAGCGTGCTTAACATGTGTCATGCTTTGAAGGTGATGCATATGTTTTCTTAATAGGTAGTTCAGATGGTTTAAATATGCCCCTTTCCCATTTTCTGGATCTGTTACAAGATACACAATTCAACAGTCACTGGTAGCAGCTAGAACTTGCAGGGTTGGGTAGCTGTATAGCAGCCTGGTGCTGGGAAATCTTGAGCAGTTTTGGCCAAATTGGAATCAAATCCTAGACAAAGGTAGCAGCRCAGAGTTGGTTTGTGCAGATAAGAATTTTTGTGGAAAAAGCCTAAGTCATTTCATGTTAACTTGGGTATTTCTGCCTAGTGTGACTGTTTTTTCAGTATAACATTATGTAGTATAGCCGTTTATATAGACTTTGGAAGTAATCCATGTGAAGAACCAAAAACACTGGACTTTCTAAAGTGATGTTATAAAGTAGCGTTTTGAACCATGACTTTTCAACTTTATCTGGGCCTTGCTGTGTCCTAGTTCTACAGCAGCATTTTCATCAAACACAGACCAAAGCCAGGCACATAGTTAAGCATGTGAGCCCTATTTAGCTTATGCTCTTGCTTATGCACCTAATTAGAGGTTTGCTTGGTTTACTCAAAAGAATTCAGGTCAGAAGACCTTGAATAACTCATAAATCTTGTACCTCAGTGGTGGGGGAGAGGGGTACCAYAACCTCCGACCTGAATCCTGAGTTCCTGACTGGCATCTAAAGCTTAAGTAAATACCGTCTGCGGTGGCAATCTTGACTGTAAAGTAGCTGAAAGTAGCATGGGAGAAGATAGGAATTCCAGAGATCATCTTTCATAGCATTGATCAAAGGCTTTTAAGGGATAAGGATCATAAAGAGATATGAAGTAAGATATGAAAGAGTACTATTTATAAAAACGTATCAAATGATACCTATCAGCTATATTTGGATTAGCCTCCATTTGGRTTAGTCTCAGGCTGTCAAAGATTGCTTTCCTAAGGTTGAAACACAGGAGAAAAAAAAAAAGCTCTTGCACCTATATCCAAAGTTATGTTCTTCATCTCTCTTTGCATTTAAATTCTACTTATGTTTCCCTTCCCAACAGTATCTCCATTAAAAAACAAGAGTTTGTAAGTGGAAAAATAAAGGTATAAACTGTTTTTTCACTTCAACATATCTGCAGAAAGCATGACAAGGAAATCATGTTTTTGAGATTGGGAGCAGTTTTCTGTCTGGTGACAGTCTGTAGCTTCTCTAATTCTTGGTGCCAGTTGGCATGAAGAAAGGATTAAAGGCCAATTTTGTCATTTAATGTATRAGTATAAAACTCATGGCATTATAGTGCTGTTTCCCATAAGGTAACATAACAGCAACTGCTGATAGATACTCACAAAACAACTGCTGTTTGGGTTCAACATACAGTCATTTCCCTAGTGAAAACAACCAAATAAAACACCTTCTGCTATCCCCAATGTAATTCATAGATAGCTTTTTTTCTTTCTTCCCTGTAGCCACTAAGGAAGTGGGCTTTGGAATGCTCCCGGGTTTGTTCATTACTTAGTTTTACACCAAGCACACAGCAGGTGAACATTTCCCTTTCAGGACAGTTTTTCAAGCATACAGCTTCTCTAGTCCTGCAGAAATCTTGACTGAGAGGTGGAGTTGATGGTTCATTTTGGGCTTTGGAAGYGATGGTGCTCTTGCTTATACTCGTCCCTTAAATCAACACTTCATGGTACTCGTCCCTTAAATCAATGCTTTGTGGTACTCTTTGATGTTTGGGTCACTGTGAGTAGTCAACAGTCGCCCTTCATGTCTACTGTAGGCCTAGACCTCCTTATAAGGACCTCCTCCTTATGAGAAGGATTTCCCTTCTCATAAGAAGCCTTGGGGCCCTGCTGTGTGGCTGGTCTATCACACCCTCAGTAGCTCTCACTTCTGAACTGTTACTTCACTGACTGCAGTTATGTTCAGTGACAGAAGTCTCTATCCTATGCTAGGGGATGATTCAGTTTGTGGGRTTCTCATTTTTGGGTTCCTGTTGTTGGTGCAAAAAATTCCATACATCCAAAGTGAGATCACACTAGTAGCAGTTCTCTGCAGTATTCATCTGGGAGACGTAAGAGCACGGAAAATTTTTCTTCAAGTTCTAGAAGAAACGACTTTGCTTTCACCTGTTTACTTGTAAAGCCGCTGCTGTTCTCTGACTTAAGTCTGAAACTAATAAGTAGAAACAACTATCACAGCTGCTGCTTGGCAGCAGATCTAACTCCTTTAAGAAAAGTGGTGGAAATAAAGGCACAGAAAAGGATCTGCTTCACGTTACKAAGTCAGCCAGTAGAAGAAACTTTTTGGTGAGTGCAGTTAAACACTGGAGCAATGCCCAGAGAGTCTTCATAACTCAGCTGGACAAGCTCTGAGCAACCTGCTTAAGTTTTGATGTTAGCCCTGCTTCTAGCAGGCAGTAGGGCCAGATAAACTTCAACCAATATCATGCTGTTCTTGAACATGAGAGACAGGAATGAAACTTGGAATCCCAGTGCTTTGTTTGGTCTCTACCACATCTTGCAAGGTAAATAGATGTTTTCTATTGAAAAAGGAAAAATAAAATAAAATAACCCTCTTTGCACAGTTGTTTTTCTGTACCTGAAACAACGCAGGAATGAACTCAAGAACAGAGGCATAATTACAGACAGAATTAAACCAGCCAGCTGAATGTCAGCCTGTTGCTTCACACTCCATCAGTACAAAGCTGGTCTAATGGTTGAAGTTGGTATGAAAGAAGTGTGACTGCTGAGCAGAGCAAAAGCGTATTTATTGAAGAGCCTACATACAGACAGAGCCAACACAAGCCATATCCTGCATCTGTGAAATCCAATTGCATCGCATTTGATAGACACACAGCTAACATAATTGAGTGATTCTGTTTGTACAGAAATCATTCCTGCAGCTGCTTTGCTCAATCAGAAATCTAATGTCACTGGTAACCATGGCTCTATTCTCTTTGTGCTTATCTGGCTCCTCACACTTTATTCTGTGCTGGCCTATAGAGATAAATAAAATAGCATCAGATCTTTATCTTGTGGCTTTGCATTAAGCGTAGCAGCCTGTGTTTTGCTCCTGCTTCTAGAAGTCTTTGGGTTGGTGGCAGCTGCTGTTTGATGGTCAGTTTAGATGAGGTCCAGCACAGAAGTGCCACTGGGCTTGCGTGCAGAGAGCTGCTGYTTTCTTGCATTCTGCTAAAGTTTCCTCTGGGTGGTGGCTGAACCATCCCCCAAGGCTCCCCTGCATGATGGGGAGCACCTGCTGGGTCCCTGCCYGTGCTGTACCCACCATCTGATGGAGAACACTCCTGCTTTGGTGCCAGCTCCAAGGACTAGTTTTTCTTACCCAATTATGGTGTCCTATGAAAGTTGCACATACTCCCTTCATAGAGTGCCCTGTTAGATTGGCAAGTTAAACACACACATGCCCTGCCCTTCACACTTTTCATGGGTGTTTTGTTCTGCTTTTTGTTTTTGCAGTGTGCAGTGGATTTTTCTGCTCTGAATCCTCTCTCTCCCTTTTCCTTGTTTCTTAAGGGCATCTTGGTGGAAGGTGGAAAAGATGCGACTGAAGCTGACCCTGTTTAAGACCAAAGCTTGAGAATGATTGGTTTTTATCACTGAAAATGTAAGTAGTTTGCACATGGCCAGAGGACAGTGGAGTTTAGCAAAGCCAAAGAGAATGCCTAGCACATAGAAGTAAGCCCTACAGGGAACTGTTTTGAGATGCAAAGCTATTGCATCTTACTTTCTGTTTCTACCAATTTAGTTTGTGCCACTATTCCAGGATTACAGTGTAAGCAATGGGGTATTTAGCAGAAGTTGTTGGTATAGAAAAGCTCTGTAACTTAATGCACTGCTTTCTACAGCAGCAAATATATATCTTATTCCTCTGCAAATGCTTTTACAGACTTTGCTTTGAACATCAGGTTACGGAAACAGTGCTTGTCGGGGAGGTGCCTTGTTCCTGGCAATGTGCTGTGAGTCGCTAGTGCTGCTGCCTCGTGGTGCTGTTGGGATGCGTGTAGAAAGTGGTTATGAGGCAAGGCTGAGAGGGCCCGACCACTGATGTTCACATAGGGGTAGGAGTATAAATGCAATGAGGATATGTAGCAATGTCTAGAAAAGCAGCTGTAGAGAGAGAAAGGAAGCACTGAAGATCATTGACTCTTCAAGCTGTGCAAAATTTGCAGGTCAAGCAGATAGGTGCCAAGCTCTTTCATGAGCTTGGCTGCCTTTGGGTGTTAGGTCTTTCACTCCGTGCCTCCARACCACTGCGGGATGTTCACTTGGTTCTGCTTGAAAAGACCAGCTGCCATTTCCTCACATTCGGTGTCACCGTTGCTTTCTCTTTAATGGTTAGAAGTACTTGGATCATCTATAGATTGGAATATGCCTGGCATAACAGTCTGCTTTTTAGTCCGCACTGCATCCCCTTGCTATCCTGCCTCCACTCACAGCCAGCCTAGGTTCAGGTATCTTCAGGAATGGGCACGCTTAGTGGGTGCCCACCCAAAGACCACCTGGTAGRCCTGAGCTTTTAAGTCTTCTACTCTTTCCTGTTTAGAGTTACAGCTTTAGATGCATGAGGACTTGACTGCAGCTGAAATTCTGTTTTAGGTTAGTCCAAATGCTGCTATTCTGTAAAGGATAAATGGTTTTTTTGGGGGRTATTTTTTTTGCATTTTGCGCTGAAATTTGGTCTATTACACATAGTGGGTCTTACAAGTAGGCTACAGCCTGTTCTATGACTCTACTTGCGTTTTTGACCAATTAGCATGGACTCCTAAAGCAAATTAAATTATAACGCTACAGTCCAATGTTTGAAAATGCCCTATTTTTTATTATATAGCAGCTATTTTATTTGAATTTGTGCATCTGCCTTTGGCTGACAGAAATCAGGTCTTTTCTGAGAATTGCTTTAATTAAGTTGAACGTTTCATTTAACAAGAGAGAAATAACTACATTGGTTGATGATTATTCTACTGAAAAAAAATGGGGCTTTTATTTTAAAGTAATACCTCCTTAGGTCTTGCCTTAAACTCAAGCCTAATATGTATAGTTTAATTAGAAAGCTACAGAAAATAGACATTTGTATATAATAGGACATTTTGGTAGCCTTTAGCTATGCTATTCTGAAATACAGTGCATTTCTAATGGATTTATGCACATTGCTACTACATAAATACCAAGTGTCTTTAATGTGATTAATGTGATTAATGTTTTTCTTGAATAAGAAGTATATGAATACTGATTAAACTGCATTACAGAAGTAGAGCATTTCCACGGGATTGGAGAAAGAAAACCTTATGCTGGGTCCTGGGAACTGTTTCAAGCTGCTTAGCATTACTGAATGAGAATTATTAAGGATAAACAATTTTTTAGAGGGTGGTTCTGCCAGTCTTGCAGATGTTAGGCGCTAATGAGAGATGTATTTGCAGTTTTGAGGCTGCTTATATAACACTCTACTTGCCACCCATGCTCTGTTTTTGCTTGTCTCTTTCCTCTGAAATGTTTTACCCACCTTTAAGTTAGTAAGTAATGGAATTCCACAACGATTGATGTCTGTTTAGGCTCATAATTCAGTGTCTACCATGTGAGATCCCTTGGTATGAGGCAAAGGATAATTGTGCTTGTTCTTGGATGGTACGAAGAATGCAGAAGGGTTTTTGTAACCTGCTCCAGTGACAGTAATAAATAATTTTCATATCTCTGTTTATATATAGGATCTCCTTGGCTTGCACTGTAAAATGTAGTTATCAAAAGCATTTGCTCATGGACTTTACTTAAAAGCCATATGATAAAGGTAACTGCATTTTTTAAAGTATAACTAAGATTTACGCTAAGGAGTTACTGCTAAGGTATTTATTGCAGTTGTACTAGGCCKTTTTCTGTGTTTTACTCGCATGTTRTCATGAGAGGGAATAAGGAAATTTTGAGGAGCATTGAAGTAAAAGGCTGCAGACACCCAGATTTTGTGTGTTCTCCACCCCGTGTTTTCAAGACATTTATGAGGCACTGAGAAAACAAGAAGGAACAATATACTTTTAGGACTAACATATAATACCAACAATTTTATTGACTGARAATAGTACCACAGAAACCAGAGATCCTGGAAATAACCAAAAAAGGGTAGTTGGAGCATATTCAACCCATATCTTAATGCACAGACAGTTTAAAAGAAGAGTCAGACTTTGGTAGTTTCTTCTCTGCTTAGAGAATAGGTTGATTAATTTAGACACGATAGGAAAGGGGCTATCATTTTGCCAACATCAATGGGCACCGTTGGCACCTGGGCTTAAGTTCTGGATGGGTGTTTGACAACTTGATCAAGCTGGCCTGAATGAAGCAACGTGGCCAAGGAGCTCCCCTCTTGCGTTGGCTCCAGGCTGGCTGGGGACATTAGCTGCAAGCAAGTGCTGTGGACTGGCCATATTGCAACCAAAGCGGCCTGTAAGACCAAGAAAGGCTTTTTTGAAAGCATCTTCTCTTTAAAATCTGAGATAGAGATTGATGAATAAGTTACATTTAAGCAGACCCTTTCTTAGGAAGAGTCTAAAGACTTAAGATCTTTGAAAACTTAAATCAGAGGAAATTTTTCATATATGTTTTGCCACTGGCAAATGCTYCTAGCATCCTGAATAGCAGGCCTCTTCTCAACTTTTCCTCTGCAATTGAGAAGTGCAAGGAGTTGGGTTTACTATGAGGTTTCACAAATTGCTCAATGCTGAAGCCCCAAAATGCCATTTCAGGTTGTTTCTCCACAGGCTCGTTCCCCTGTTACAGCCTTCTCTATGGAAAAACCTAGTGCCTACTCATTTCTGGAGACCGCAATTTTTCTGTCACTTCATTTTGAAGATGAAAAATGAAACCTCACCCCACATCTCATAATTCATTCAGCTGAATTCAAATCATTCTGTGGTTTGAAAACCAGTTTTAAGTTAGAATTAGTATGTTTTCCAAGACTTTCTGTTGACAGCTTGGATTGATAGCAGAAAGTATTAAATATGCTAGGGGAAAGGTGGAAGCACTGGAAATTTTCCAAACTCTCCTGGTCCCTAGGGCACTCTTCTGACCAGCTTTGCATGGTCTTTCTGTTCCTTACTRCCCACATGAAACTCTGCTGAATTTTTCTTGCATTCTTCCATCAGAAGGTAAAAGTGGAAAAAGGTAAGGAACAGATTTCTCCCTTCCTTTTGCTCTGCGGTCTTCTGGACTTGTCCAAGACTGCCACTTGCCACCCTTTGTTATTCAGTAGCAGTGCTTAGAGTAGTAGAATCTTTTCCTTTGATTAAATGCCAAGAAATCCACGGAATGGGGGAGCATAACGTTAGCAGCTGGCAATCCTTTTATAGTCCTATGAATAAGCACATACAAACACACACAAGGTCAGGGGTATTCCTGGGAATGATTGCAAGATTTTTACAAGATAACTCATCTCAGAGCAAAACCAATCCCATTCCACCAAGCCCTAGTTAATTATATGAAAAACATTGATTTAATTGTCTAATAAAATTTATGAGTGGAACAGCATACTGACCCCTGCCTTCTGAAGTTGTTTTCGGGGAACTTTAGTGACTTTTTCTTGCTGATATGTGGACTGAGCTTTGAATTTTCCTATGTTGGGACATGAAAACGGACTCACACAGAAGATAAAGAGGAGGCAAAAAGATGCAGGAAGAAAATTAAAAAAAAAATGCAAGGGAGAAAAACTTGCATTTGAGATGTAATTTAACTGTTTGCAGAGAATAGCCCTGCTGGGTCCTTTTTTTAATGGGCTATTCTCAAAGAAAAGATGGAGTGATGCAACCACTAGAGGGTACCCTTGCATTTAACATATAGACTTTTTCTTCATGTTTAATTTGACCACAGTCAGTTTAGAACAAGTGCTACGTGCTAGAGAAACACATAGTCCTGAGATAGATATTTTCAAAAGAGATTGAAAACACTCRAGGTGATTATTTTAAAGGTAGATGGGTATTTAAGATGAAAATGTTTCTTAAGAGAAATATGCAAACTTGATGGTGCCTGAGGTAAAGATCCCCATTTTTCACCCGGGTTGCTGCTTTTCATTTTCATTTCTCGAAATAAGTTGTTCATGACTCTTCTGAAATATATATTGTTTCGTTAGGGTTTACACAATTAAGATATATGGAAGTCATGCTGCATCTAATTACAGTTGCTTTAAGAACACTCAGGGAAAATTCAAGGAGGCTTTTAAAATGCACAGCCTTGCTCTAATTCCAAAGCATTTTAATGTATGAGCCTAGCTAGGGCATCCCTAATTGTAAAATGATCCTCTTTCTCCCTCCTTCCCTTATGCTTAAGTAGGAGAGATTCCAAGTTATAGCATTTATGTAAAATAAAAATAGACCAGATGTTAATGCATGGTTACAGGGTATATATTACTATAGCCTGTAATTTGTAGGAAAGCAAATGTAAAGTTTGATCAAGTGCATGAGACAACATATATGGCTTGGCCAGACCGTGAATATATGATAAAATATTAGTTGAAGAGGAGAAGAGAAATCATAGAATCATAGAATCATAGAATGCCGAAGGTTGGAAGGGAC
>NW_020454971.1:63512-87103 GCF_003342845.1 Nothoprocta perdicaria | reverse complement strand
CCCTGGGGGACACCACTAAGTACAGGCCTCCAGCTGGACTCCGCACCATTGACAACTCAATGCTTGAGTGAGATGCAGACTAWGGGGGTGCTAAGGAAGCTACGCTGGGAAGATGCAAGTGTGAGGTGGGAARGGCTCTTGTGCTAAAAGGACTCTGTGGGAATTGTCAGTGGGGTCTGCAGCTTCTAAAGGCCAGAACTAATAACAGATCAGAGACAAAATCTTCATAGAAAGGTTAGTTGAAATATGGTAGGAATTGTCAAAGTGGTAAATTAAGCGTTCTGTGGAGGAGTTCAGAGGATAATTGGATGCTGTCTAGTGAACAAAGGGACTGGCAAATTATTTCTCAGGAATAAACGATYGAGGGTTGGTTAATATGTTATTTAACCAAGCTGCATGTTTACACAGATAGAAAAATGCGCAGGTTAAATTTGTGTATATTGTGTCATATCAAGGATGATAGGGCTTATGATCAGTATTTGAGTGCGCCTATGATTTGTAAAACAGCAAAAATCCTTGTTCTGATGTAACATATGGCAAATTTCCAGTTGATTTTACTGAGGGAGGGATCTCACTGCGTATTTGTAAGCCGAAGCACCATGCAGTGCAAGTTTGTGTTTGATTGCATGGCATATCTGAAGAAAGCCTTGAATCAGTGACTCCCTCACTTCCTTGGCAGCTTAACRCTCTGAACGGACAATAAGGGCTGTCAGATATCTGGTAATTTGAGTTTAAAACTAGTTATCTAATTCTGACGACTCAAAGAATTTCTTATATCAAGCAGATACAAATTTTATAGATAGATATGTATTTGTTTATACATGCATGCACGCACACGTGGGTGTGCATACACACACACATATATATATTAGTGAAGTTAAGTACTCAACCTCCCTGGGAGGTTGGTGAGCAGACACCAACATGTGGTGGGTTCTTAGATTGTGGTTCCATCCTTGAAGGGTCTGCTCGTGGTATTGGTGCATAAGCTACAATATCTATGTAGGCCTTTTCMCTACATAGGGGTTGGGTCTCTTAACCCTTTTTTTAATGTACATATGTGAAACCTCCATTTTTGTCAGTTCTTTGCTATTTCTTGTTGGCTTTTACTTGGAGGGTTATCTGCAGATCTGATCGTTTGGGTTTCAGCTGCATACAATACTTGACAATTCCCCTGGGAAATGAGCAATTCTGCTTATTTCTTATGGTATTTTATTTGACTCTGCAGCGTTAATCCCTTTGACTCAAAAAAAAAAAAAAAGAAAAAAAAGAAAAGAAAAAAGATGGTTTTAATTTAGACAAAGTTCAAAAAAAAGAGGTGATACAGCCTGTACAGCCTTCTAGCCAAATGGAAACTTGCCATAATTTTCCCTGCAGTGAGAATTCCTGCTTCCTTTTGGTGTTTCTTCTGCCACCTAGGACTGGTATATGAACAAATGAAAAAGAAAAGACTCATCTTTTGCCCTTTTTGTCATATGTGTTGCTTTGCTGATGAAGTGCTGAGTTAGAAGCCTATTTTAACTTAGTACCCACTCTTGTATTGTTAATGCTGCTGACCTGACCGCTACTGCCTCTCTCCAGTTGGGAAGATTAGCAGCTATGTGTTAAAATCTAATGTGTATGGGAAGTCTGTTCCATAGCTGGAAGGTACAACCCAAAAGTCCATCTGTGAATTTACTTTCCGGGTTTCTGTTTTCTTTGTGACTGGAGAAAATTTTGAGAATTTGACTTCTTGGAAARGGTTTTTTTCCTTCGTCTCATTTAGTCCCAGAAGCTATCCTTGATCCCGATGACTCCAGATGAAGCCAGATATTTGATAGGAGAATTTTTGTCATCATCAGTTAAGATTTTATTGCACAGATTTATATCCTAGTCCATTTTCTGCTGATATTTTATATTCTTGCCTCAGAAAAACAGAACAGGGTGTTCCTGGTCTAGTTCTCTGTGTGTTCTTTGTTTGAAATCACTRACAGGGATTGTTTAATTCTCAAAATGGTAAAGAAAAAAAAGAAAAGCCTCTTTTTGTAATTTCTTGCACTACCTATATGCTCATTATTTATTGCACTATGTCAATGTCTCTACTTTTAATTTTTCACCTCTGCAGGCAGGTTGCTTGGTAGTTCGTAGRCTTAGAACCTGGTAACCACTGATGAATTCTAGCTATGGTTCTTGGTTTTTGATTCTTTCTTCCTTTTCATTACAAAGCTTATGTCCATGACATACAATCCAGTTCCATGTTAAGGTATTGGAGACCCTCAATCTGTGTGGAATGTCTAAAAAGAAGGGGCCCGGAATCYAGAGAGACCCCAGTACATTTGGTCATGGAAGCAATGAAACTGCTGCAGCTCCTTTTACAGGAATATGGGGCTAAGTTGTTCGCAGAGGCTAACTAAGGAAATGCCGTTGCTCCTGAAATCCAAGCTTCTTTGGGTGTTTTGTGTGGCAGCCTATTGCATTGGGCTGGCATACCAGGGTGCAGTGCAGTACTGGATTTCTTGTATGGATTGTCACGTTCCCAGATCCTTGAGTGCCTGAGCTTTCCTGAGGTGAAAAATTGTGAAACGCACATTTTGCAGCCCAACTGAGGAAACCCATGAATAATTCTGAGCGAGAAATGGACCTGAAAAGTTTGCAGTCTGCTCACAAACAGGAGAAGAAGTTTCTCTGAATAAATAATTGGTTGGGAATCAGTCAGCCCACTCTGCTTGTTACCAAATCCCTCTCACAAGAAAAGCGGAGCCTTCTGGGAAACTCGTAACAGAAACAAGTTTTTGGAACAGACTCAAGAAGGAATATTTAAATTTCAAGTCAATGAAAACAAAATATTATGTCTTGAGCAGAAAGCAAAAGAAAGAACAAAAGGCAGGCATTTAATAAAATACCATTCAAATTTACTGTCATGTTGTCAAAGCAAGGACACTGACAAAGGAAGCCTGAAATATAAATGCCTCCTGTGGCATTATTATTGCAGTGAGCTGTTTCAGTGGTATAAGGTAGTTTCAGTGATAGTAAACAGCTTGCTGTTAGCCCACCCATGGCTTGGCTACAGCATAAGAAGAAGAAAAAGTGGACTTGAAGTATGTTTGTGCCACATAAATCCACGCATGATGCATCAGTCTCTGCCTTGTTCAGGTTTATAAAAAGAGCAAAGCCCTTCCTCTGGCCTGCTCCGAGGGAWGTGGAAGAATCCAAAGGGTGGCAGGATGTCATTTTTACCTTGCTTCCTGAGTTTCACCCTTGCTACTTGGGAAGGGGAATATCAGAGCCTACAAAAAGGCCCTGGTGGCTGTAGCCCCTGATGCTGAGGGGTGGTGYCTTGCCCCCGCTCCGAGCCCTCGTAAGCGGATGGGAGATTTTAACGCTGCCTCTGAAGAGAGCATCGAGTGTGAACGCCCGTGAAGGGGGCCACGCGGTGGTCCCATGTCAGAAGACAGCTCAGGAGCAAAGCCGAGCGAGAACTCATTAAAATGTGATGCGGTGAAGGAAGCAGCAGCGTGCATATTAAACTCGACCCTGAATCCTGAACATGACGGAGACAGCGATGATTTCCCCAGAAATGTCCATGGGGAAGTTGATTTTGCAGCCTGCAGAACATAGTTTGAATAGAGTGGGGGAGAAAATGCCAAGAGGTCCACAACTGAACAGGAAGGATAAAATAGATGTTTTGCAGCGGGTCCCTGGGTGAAGATCCTCTCCTTATTCTACTAAATAAGGCAGAATCCTGAGCAAAGAGGGGMTAATGGTATCGTTAAAAATGTCACTGCAGGGCTTGTGCACCAAAGGATCTCGGTAACATTTCTTTGCTTTTYAGAGGTTGACAGTGCAAACTTGAGRTTTTACCAAGGACAGKCTACCAACTCCTGTCAGACTTCTCTTGCCCTGCACAAGAAGCACAAAGTGGAGCAGGGGAGACTCTGGCCAGCTCAAGGCGTTGCATTAAATCAGTTCAGCAGGAGCACATCTACTAAGCACAACCTCCTCGTGCAGAGCTAAGTTGTCAGACTCCCTCTCCACGGCTGGCGGGACAGGGATGCAGGTGGTGGAAACAGAGAGTGTGGTTGCCCTCCCAGAAAAGCCCTTCTCTCCCCACGTTTTTCCTATGAAGGAAGCTCAAGTCTGCTCGTCTCCCCAGGCCTTGTGAGTCTCCAACATCGTCCTAAGGTGCTGCCTTTCCCTTGCTAGCAATGATTTTAAAGTGAGAAATATCACAGCTTCGCTTTCAGCTGTCAGACTGAGTTTGCAGAAGTGACAATTTGAAAAGCTATCTTGTCTTTCTAAGGCACAGCCTGAAAAGAGGAGGTTGGAGGGGAAAGTATTTGCTATTTGTGTTACTAGGTTGGACTAGATGATCTCTAGAGGTCCCTTCCAGCCCCAACCATTTGGTGATGCTGTGATCATGTTGCTGGCCACTTTTCTGTCGCTTGGCATTGCGACTGCCCCACTTAGTTGTGACTAATGCCTGCTATTTCCAGTCCAGAGCAAGAAACTGAGGACAAATAAATAATACTAGGTCCCAACATAAGTTTCCTTYACTTTATGGCTACCTTATTTCAGTTATTACCAAAACAATTTTGGCATATACATGTAAATCTGGATTTTCATGCTCTACTGTGTGTGTGGTGGCACAGCTTTGGTGCTACCAAGTTTTGGAGTTTTAACCTGGCCCCTGTTTTTCTATTCCAGCTTTCTTGGGGAGTAAACAAGTAAGAAGCTTTCTGGAGGGGGGCTGTGCCTTGCACTCCTTTGTCCTCAAGGAGGCTAGATCACTGAGACCTTASTGTGCTGTGTGTTACCTGCACTGTGCCCATCGGATATGGTTAAATCAGCCTTTTCCTTTCCAGTCTGCACTCGTGGGCAGTTCTCACTAGTAGCTAATGGCTCTAGATTTGCCCACCAAAGTGAGTTCTATTCATCATTTTTAAGCATTAAAGGTAATACATGCATCCTGCAAGTCAAGACATTCACAGTCCCAGGGCAAATCACATCCATTGCCGCCTGCAAGTTTTCTGTAAGCTGAGCTTCTCTCCTCCTCTAAACAATGGGCATTTTTAAAAGAAAAATAAAAGAAAAGGAGGTTTTCTTTTATTAAGAGGATRGTCAAATGATTTACGCTTCCAGTTAGCTGCCTGGCGATGTGATCAGTTTGGGTATTTAATTATTACAGAGCATTCATTTATTTTGGTCATGTATTTTAAAAGACACCACGGAGATAAGAGCACAACATACCATAAAACATCCTCTGCTCCTTTTGTCTGTGGTCAGATGCAGCTTCTCARCAGTTGCTGCCCAGGCTCTAGGTTGCCAAATCAAGCATCTACAATCTCTCATGTTTGCTTCTTGCCTTTGGGTTCTGCCTCCTGCAGATCCAGGTTCCTGCACTGCTCCGGAATGGGCAGGCAGGTAACTTGGAAAGCTAACAGCAAGGTGCAAGGAGGATCCATTCTGTTGTTTCACTGCACGTGTGACAAGTGGCTGTGGAGCAACGCCAGAGGGAACAACAAGCAGTGGTGGAATCTCTGATGTCAGAGTGAGGAATAGGGAATGCCAAAGAATTCCAAAACATCATCCATTGGGAKGCTTTCTAGGTACCAGGGAGTGAGCTGCTGAAGACCTACCTCTTGAAAGCAGTTTAGGACATTAACCCGGCTCCACTTGGTCTTTCACTGTGAAATGATGGCAGAAGTTGCACTGCAGATGGCTTTGCATTTGCATTTTTATTAAATATTTATTGTCCCTTCTCCTGCAAGAGCCTATTACATACTAGATGTCCTATATATTTTTTATATTTCTATTTTTCTCCTAGTTTACATGTATTGCTCCTTGAAATAAACATACTCARTCATAAAATTCATAACTTGCGGGGTTGCTTGAGCATTTCATTTCCTGAGGTTTCATCCAATTAGCATTTGTTTCTTAATAATATAATAATTCCCCTGAATATAGGAGGTGAAAAAAAGTAAAAAGCAGAGCATATACTTACCAGTCAATATGAAAGGAAAAAAAAGGCTATTAATAATTTTCCTCTGACTTGCTTAAAAATGCAGCATATAAATTAATGATAAATATACCTTTCCAAAGCCTCTGAGCTAGATTCTAACTGAACTTCATACACAAAGTGTCTGAATGACAAAGGGCATGTATTTTACACCTCATCTTTCCTGTTAGTCTTTCAATATCATTATTAGCTCTACCAGGAAGCACAATTTAATGTAAATATTTTCATGTACAAGGGAGTCTTAAGGATGGACCCGCTGGTGCATCAGTTGAGGGTTATGAAAGAAGACAAGATGTTAATTTAAGTATTTGTGGTAATTCCTGAAAACTACTTTTGAAGATACTGCTCAGAGAAGACACATTATGAGCTGCTGCTCCTCTCCTGTCTAGTCCTGAAATGTGAATATGATTTCAAAAAAAGAAATACACTGGCAGACTTTGCAGGATAGGATTGTTGATTAAAACATGTCCTTGATGTAAATGGCTTTGTTGACATCCAGTTCCAAATGGATTTGTTCAGAGAGAGGCAGTGTCATGCTTTTTATAACTGTACAAACTCCTGAGTTTATTTTCTCTTAGTGTTGACCACAGTAAGCACAAGTTGATTATAGGTTTTTTTTTTTTTTTTTTTTGCTGTTTATGTTTGCTAATCAATGTTGGAAAAGAGGGGGTTTGAGGTCCAGCTAGGTTACAGCTTATATTGCAAATTAAATTGCGAATGTAAACTAAGCAAATAAATCTCTTTGGATAGTGAACTCTAAAACAGGTACTGTGCTGTGTACTTGGAATATTTCTTGCCTGGCTTTATCCTGTGTTCTCATTAAACTGCTCTAAGTGTGCTTTTAGAACCCATTGGTATTTTAACTGCCCTATTAAATCTAAATTAAATGCTTTTTTTTTGAGACAGTTGTAGTGCAACCATTTACCCCAGCAGGGAATATGTTAAAGAACTGTGTTGAAAGAAATCAAGGCTTATTCCCTGGTATGCTTTCCTAAAGACAGGAGAAAGCCAGTACTGTGGTGGGTTTCACTGCAGGTATTCGTGGACTTTAGGTGCCTGTTCTGCTGATTCAAAACCATGCTRAATTTGGAAGGGAGATGTAAACAGCCACTTCTTAAGTGGCACTGACAAACAGGGTTCAGGCTGTTGTCTTGTGGTCTCTTACAGGCATGGGTAAGCWCTACTTCTTCTGGGCTCCATCTATCTTCTCTACTTAGGTGCGTATCCTTCAAGGCCAGGCTTGAACAAGTACTAGTTGTTGCATGTAATTCTCGCTTTTCATTAGTGTAAGAAAACACAAATTTAAGTGTCTTATAACAGAATATAAGAGGTTTTTTTTTTTGAGTAACTATAGCATAATCATGTGTCTGGCACCTCCTCTGCACTTGCTCTGTAGCAAATCTCATCTCTAGGCTAATGCTGCACTCAGCACCAATCCCTCTTCTCCAGTGCTTTCAAGATTGACATATAGGAATTTTGCACTACTGTATTTTTTTTTTCCCATTACACTTCTAATTTTACCCTGAGACAAAGTAATGTTAGTGGCTGATCAAAAACTCTCCCGTGGACAAATCCCTGCCCTCTTGAAATTACTCTGAAATTCACCACTCGTGGCGGTGGAACTAGGGTGCCACACAAGATTCTCTCCCTTTTGGTCTGTTTGATGCCTCAATTCTTCTTAAAAAGAAAAGCAGCAGCAGAGAATGCCACAGCCTTCCCATTCTCCCTATAAGGGAAAAGCTTTTCCATTTTCTCGGTGACTAACACAGATTTGGCCATTAGAACATGTCTAATTTTATTATAAAGCAGCAACTACCTCATCTCCATCCTCCCTATTTCAGTGCTAGAGTTTCCATTTAAAAATGCTTTTCTTGAGTGGATTCAGGTATAGTTCTCCCTAATAATGGCCTCAATGTTACTATGGCTACAGTTTTGCATTGGAGTTTAGAGGGAGAAAAAGAGAAAAATTAATCCCACAGTGAGTGTTATATATTATTGAAGAAATATATGATGAGGGAGATACGTACCTAATGTATTTCATATTTTTTGAAGTAAGTCTGTATTCCTTTAGACGTTTTTGTTCTCGAGATTGCTCTATCAATATCTAATCTATCTTACGGAGTCTGGAATCAGGAAAGTATGTCGTATTCAAGATTTTCTTGACTTGCCGCAGAATTCCTGGTTTTGCTGTCATTATGATTWTTTTTTTTTTTAATTCTTCAGTTCTTTTGTGGCTTTTCTCTGTCCCTCTTCTGAACTAAATTGAGATGCAGGGAATGTGGAGTGTCTTTGGCTTTGTCATTATTTCCTAAGTCACCAAATTCAGGACCAGGTCTGTTTTTGTCTTTTTTTTTTTTTATTAAGTGTTTCTTATCATTTTAATACTCAAAGAAAACACAAAACTGCTGAATGGGCAGCTCTCAGTGATTTCAAATGATACAATTTCCCCCATTAGAACTGATGGGAAAATGACAGGTCTTTCTGCAGAAATATTTTGTTTGCAGACATATAGCAAATAGTGAAAAATGAATGCTACCCTTACTTTATAGCTGCAGACTAGACTTGCTCAATCTAGATTCACCAGTGAAAATGTGTCATTTTTCCTTTTTAAAATCCTTTTTAAAAGGATTAAAATTATGGATGTTTTCTGTAGGCAACAGTTAAGTAACTTCCATTATGTAATTGTTTATGAGTTTCTGATCTTCAGATATGTTTATAAACCAGCTAATCAACCTCAGTTGACTTAAAGTTAGCATTTTTACCTTGAATAGGGATCTCTGCAGTCCCTGAGGTTTCCCTTTCTGGAGTGAACAGGGTGTCGGTGTGTGTGTTTCAATTCCTTTTCTTTGAGTTTAGACAGCTCCCTTCAAGGCTTCTTCATAGCAGTCAAGGTAGGCTGGACTCTTTAGTAAGAGACCTACATCTCACGGAAATGGTCATGCTGGTTTTGTTCTTACGTTTCTTGTATACAAGGCAATCTTCTTTTGATGGAGGAAGTTCTTGTGCAAATACTCTGGATTTAAGGTTTGAGAGGAGCTTGAGCAGGTATGCCAGCCAGGAAACATGCACCTTGGCACAGTGAACACAGCAAAAGCAGAGTGGTCTAAAGTTAAACTGTGTCTTCACAGATCATGAGATGTTGGTCAAGGTCTCACAGAAGCTACAAATTATTCATTTACACCATAATAAATGGCACAGCCTAAATAGGCAGGTAGGATAATTTGGAAATAGAGGGTGTTACTTCTATCATCCTAATTAACAAGATCTGGAATTTATATTTTTGAAGGGTTTTTCAATATTTTCAGTACTTAATAAGTCATTTAAGAGCTTAAATTGCCTATGAATTCCTGGCCTTTAACACTCAGAAACTAATGAGTGGATTTTTTTTTTTTTTCTGTATGTTTAGTGATCTCAGCAACAGTTTAAATATAGTGCAATGATTTAGTATTCAGGAAACACTTTAGGATTTAACAATATTTTTAACACGCTACTCTTAGGAACAGAAGTATGCGGTGGTATTGTCTGCAATCTGAGCATACTGAACTCAGGTCCATATTACATTACTTGACTCAAAAGAAATTCTTAATTCAGACACGCTACTTGCTCAGAAGGAAAGATTTTGTGTAGAGAGAACGTGCAATGCCTGGTAGACTGTGCTCAGTGTCAGAATGGGACAGAGAATCCCATTTAGGAGATGGAGACAGTCATGCCTCCTAAAACCTGGAGCCTGAGACTCACAACTGGATGGAGGGCTTGTTTAAGGCCCATGCATGTTCAGTACAAGCTGCAAATAGTGTTGTTCCTAAACAGCCTTTGAGGATGCTCCTGGATGGCTTTTAATGTTACCTTCAGTGAACTTTGGGAAGGAATAATAGTTATTTTGTTAAATACTTTGCAGGGCAAGAAAAGAAAAGAATGACTCTAATTTGGCTTATATTTAGTCATTTCCAACTTTTACAAAGAGACATTTCTTAAGATGGGATATTATGATATATATGATTATTTGCCCATTTTACAAGAGGGACTGAACTCAGCAAAAGCCTTTATATACACGTTTCATGTTTTCTTTTTCTTTAGAAAAAGACAAAATCATATTTTAATCTTTATTTAACCTTTTAAAGGTAGAGCATGAAGCAAAGCCTTACAGTGCAGTTCTGTTTACAGCAGGCAAAAGTAAATCASTGCATCAGAAGATCATGCAGCACCACAGCTTATGTATTTCTCTACCACTTAAGATTTCCTTAAWTCTGCCTGTTTTAACCTCTTCTACCTAAATGCTTATTTGTAATATATAATTAGATTACCCTTCCAGAGGGACACTATCTCCTTACTGAGGCCTTGGCAAGCCTGCTTTCTTTATGTATGTGCAACTGGTTGAGTAAGGCCTAGACATAATGAGACTGTTGTTTTGAGAGAGGAAAGGTATTCATTGGGAGACTACTTTTTTGAAGAAGAAAGTCTGGAACATTGACTTTCTAGGGTCACTCACATGGGAAAAGATGAGTGATCTTTTTTAGGGCTAAGTTTCTGAGTTAACTTGATCATTCTGAAAGTTTTGCTTGTCCAAAATTAATACAGAAAGATTATTTTTTATCACATTTCCTTCTGCAACTGCATAACTCACAGGTGGATAAAGTCTTTGTATATTAGTAAAAGCCAAATAGGGCAGTGTTACTCCATAAATATGTGGTTAAGGGTGATTTCATGCATGTTAGAAAAACATTATTTAAAAAAAAAGGAGGAACTTAAACAACTGTGCTCTTTTGCAAATCAACTGTATTGAAAAAGCACATAACAAACTGAACATATCTATCTCATGAGGATGTCCAAAAATAACTGTTTATATTGCAGAGCTAATGATTATTGTCACATTTTTTGGTACTTCAGATCTGTGTTGGATCTGTGTTACTGTATGTCACTGAGGATCTATCACAATAGGCAGGATCGAAAAATTATTTTGTAATTCTGATCACCTGAGCTTGTACAGTCTTGTTGTGAAGGGGATTTGAGAGGACATTATTGAAATGTAACACCTTTATAAAAGTTTGTTTTTCTTCCCCTCTCCTTTTAAACAACTGATAAAAAATAGTAAGATGTGGAAATTTTCATTTAGGTGTTAAAATTCAGCATAGTGTTGCAGGGAAGTTTTAGGCTATACTAAGGGGGGAAGAAAAAAAGTATTTCTACAGAAAAAGTATCTGGGTAGAATTCACAATACTACACTTAAAAGCTGTATTTAGTACTAGAGCTTTTGTACTTAGATTCCTGATTGCTATCTTTAAGACTTTATCCTTGAATATAGATTATTTAGTGAAAAGAAGTATTTCTTCATTAAGATAACTTCTGGTTTGTAGCCCTGAAAACCTCTGAATATTTCTGAGTTGTTCAGTCGTTTGAGAAGAGGATGTTAGCGACTACTTCTTGTGCCTGTATCACATTGGGTTTGAAGTATATAGAGTCATGTTGGTACTGTTTGCCAAAGTGATAAGAATATATTTGCAATATAAAAAATCTGCTTTATGCTGCTCTGCAGGTGTAAACAATSTCTTAATATATCCATCAAAGCAAGATCACTGTTACTTATCTAGGCAGGAAACTTTTTTTGTGTATGCCATTTTTACTTTAAAACTTGCAAAATAACCTTTTTGGGGAAACAGCATAAGAAAATGGCTAATAAATTGTCAAATATAAGGAAAAAAATTGAAAAGATACAGTRCTAGGTGATGAGCAGTTGGATACATTCAATTTTAATAGCTTTGAGGAACGCAACTGCCTCATCTTTGATAAAGCATTACATTCAAAATGATTATCTATCATAAAATAATATAAGAATGGAAAAACATAATTATTTTGTTTCCAGTAGGTTTATCATATTTGTGCGTTAAGTCATGCAAGAGTGTGCTTGCTATCTTATAGAAAGGGAGGACCTCTGTTTGCATCAGAACACTTTGACATACACTCAGGAGAGAGTTTTTCCACTTTGCTTTCATTCCTAGTATTTCATGCAAAGTCTGCATTTTGAGCAGTGTATTGTAAGAAAAACTATGGCTATAAGGGTGACATTTCAGATTTGATATTCAATCTGAGATCCTGTACCTGCTATGAAGACTAATTTCATGGTTTTGTAATTTTTATTTATTGAGTGGATTGATTTATTTTTCAGAGAAAGTATACTATTTTTTTCTTAGGCTGGCAGCTAGTGGAAGCTGATCTTGGTACTTGTTCCCTCAACCTTTGTCCAGATGTTTTGGACTGATGTGTCCTTTGAATTAGGTGTGACAAGGAGGTAAAATATTCAGATGTTCAAGTCTAATTTTGTGATCATTTTTTCCTGAGAACTCGGTTCTCGGTTCAAATTTCAAAGRTTTGTAAATCTTATCATACCAACTTGGAATATGTGGTTACAGGGAGGTATTAAGGAATGTGACTTTCATCTGCTAGGTTGTCTATCGAGAGAAGAGTGACTGTATAGTGTTTTTTCTTTTTTCTTTTGTTACAGACTCTTTTTGTTTTACTTAGCATGTAAAACTTCATTACACTCGAATCTTTCTTTTCTTTTGGTAGTGCTCCTCAATTCTCCCATCTCTTCATTGCCTATTCATTTTGCTGTAATCCATGCTTTGTAATTGCTCAATTAACCACTCCAACATTATAGTGCTGCTCTACTGGAGTTAGGAAGCAGACGAGGGATGAGTGGAATACCATGATTTCTTATATCATTATTATTTCTGAGTGTTTAGACCATCAACAAACGTTATATTTAGCTAAGACTGACAAAAATTTATAGGTCATAGATTTGCTTGCAAAGTCGTGGGGATGAGTCCTTGGGTACTGCAGATATTGGTGTCCATTGGTGTCCATTTACTCGTTGTTGCTGGTTGGAGATCACAGCTGTTTAAAAAGACCAAAGCTGGTCAGGGCTACGATTTGCCCTGGTAATTGTATTATATTTTCTGCTTTGATAAGTACATAAAGGTGAATTACATTCATGAAGATGGGAGTATAAGCAAGGGCAGGAGAATGTAGCCTAGATTAATAGCAGTTCTACAGTGCTGACAAGGTGGCATGCCTGGAAACGAACATTGACAAATTCATTACCTTTAGGGTGTTATTTTTACTATTCATGTAGCGTGCAACTTAGATGACAGCAGGCTAGCAAGCCCCATACAATGCTGTGCTTAGGCTTTACATGGATCTGGTAATGTGTGCCAAGGATGGCAAAGAACTACTCGTGTTTTTTGTTTTGAAGGTACATCAGTTATTGCATTTGGTACAGGACTTTCAGTTGCTGTTGTTCATTCTAGTGAGTCTAGAATAGTGGTGGTGAAATAGGGGAAATGATTGTGGCATTCTTTATTTCAGGCAGTCATTTTTATGTACTCAGGTGTATATTCTTATGTGTTGTATGAAATAGCCTGAGTTTTCTGTCTCCCACCTCTCCTTATTGGTTTTCTCCACTACCTTTCCTCAACTCCCAGCCCAGCCTCACAGCATGACTCCTCAGAAGAGGAGAACTGAGGCAGCTACTCCCTATAAACAGCAAAAAGAAAAATTGCTTGGAGCCCCTCCAGCTGCCCAGGCTCACGATGGTCTCTGCTCACCCACCCAGGTGTGCAGTGTCCTGCCTGCTCTCCTGCCTCCTCTGCCCACGTGTGTGTGAGGGACAGTGAAGAGACATCAATTTTCCTTTAAATTCATATCATGAAAATTACAGGTTTAGTCATCGTAAAAAGAAAAGAAAGAATCTGTGAATGGGCAGATAAGCCCAAAGGGAATGTGGCTCCTCCTTCCCCATTCCTACTTGTGATTACCCCTGAATTATGCAGTAATTACTTGTCCCAAGAGGATCTTATGCTAAATATACTCCTTCTGCCAATTTAGACTGCCTAGACCGATATTTTAGGAAAAAAATTGGGAATGATGTATCCAGCTGTTTTTGCCTAATCTTAATGAATTCTAATCTTAGTTTGACCATTTGCTTCTACATGCCTGCTTAGCTCTCCATCCTCATTGCACATTTGCCCATCTTTGGACATTGCTACAAATGATTCCTGCTCTACCAGAGCCTACCTTGTCACACTACCTCCACATACAACAACTTCATTGAGAAACTCCATATACCTGATTCTGCATCCCTAAAATAAGGGGATCACATCCAGACTGACCTTCGTCCTAAAATACAAGATTTCAAAATACTATTTGACAAGTATGTTACATATAATAAACTAATTCAGATAAACCCAAGCACAAGGGAGCTGGGCCCATGCGCAAGTTTTTGGGTTGCTTCATATTTTCCTGTTTTATCTTTGTTTTTTTTTACTCAAAGAATAATCTCTCACCTAAGGTTTAGAAGGATACTGTGCCTCCCCTGGCTCAAACTGAACTGGAGTCATCCTCTACCTCTTGTTTTGCTTTTGCCCCAGAGAGCTGTGGTGAATGATCTGTTAGAAGGGTGGGACAGCCCCTCACTTCCTTGTTGGGCTTAGGATGGTGACTCAATGCAGGTGTTTGAATTTCTTTGGGTAGTCTCTCTTACACTCTCTTGCACCACTTTTAGGACTTATCATGACTGAACAGAGCAAGGATCAATAATAATAATCTTTCAGTATACTCTTGGGTAGTGGCACTTTCCCTTCTTTCAATGCAAGYGTATAATGCAGTAATGACTTATTTGGGTTTGTATTTCAGTTTGGGTTTTCACAATTTTTAGTCACTTCTAATGTTCCAATAAAATTTGTAAATCACTGCTGAAGACAGGACTTTCTTCAGCCTCTGCTAGTCTTTTCATTTAAGCAGAAAAATAAATCAAATACAGTATCTCCTTTTTAAGGAGATGYAATTGTTAAATTGTTTAAGGATAAACAATTCTTAAATGCTTGTCTACACTGTTCCAAAAACTCAGAGCAATGGATTCTGGTTTCCCTGTAATTGCTAGGCAAGTGTTTTCTTTTTGCTTGTATTTTGTATTCTATTTGTAGACTTCTATTTGAGTAATTTGTAGAATATTACTCTTTTTTAAACGGTTGAAAGTTTTGAGCTGTTTTGTTTAAAGCCTCTCAGCTGATGACATAAAATTCTTATGCCTGGAAGATTTATAAGGCAATTTTCAAAGGAAATCCCAAACATTTTCAATATGATGCGATTAAAATAGCATGTACTCTCCTTTCAATGTTTTACAATAGGATATACATGTAGTTAATGGGCATTAATTACTAAAGTATATTAGTGCAAACTGAAAAGCTAAATAAAAGACAGAAGGAAATCACTAAGAAACTGTGTTGTAGCTTATATCGTAGAAATAACTTTTGGGATTTAAAAATGTTGAAATAATTTCAGAACTCTAGTGGAGCAGGAGGAGTTCGGGGTATTAGCAATTCCTAGAATTTAACCCAAGGAAATATTAATACTAATGTGCTAAAATATATGAAGTTGTTAGCAGAAGTCCAATAACTCCGTATGTGCCTTGAATTTTTTATTATCATTTATATTTGAAGGRCACCAGAGAATCTGGCAGCTTGGAACCAAAATCAAGCAGAGGACAATGTAAGGATAACAATTGATACAGATATACATGAATAATGTATATTAACTCAAAAGACAGCTCAATGCAGCACCTGACAGGGAGGCAAAAAACCTTAGCAGAGTTCTCCCAAGCTCTGCACTGTGTACAAGAAGCCTCAATAATCAGCTCCCTGMAGTGGTTTTRTTGTTGTTGTTGTTCTGGGGTTTTTTTTACACCAGAGAAATGACGGCCACTTAAAAAATTTACATTCTATCACTTGAGCTAAATTAGATGCTCCTYATATTCAATATGATGGGAATAGTGTAAAACATTTGATGCTTTCACGTGAACTTCCCAAAGCTTCAAACTTGACCTGATCCCAGTGTCACACTGAGGGAGATTCTCATCTTTATGAATATGCTTACATCTGCACTCCCATTCATCTTTATAAAAAAAAAGACATTATTTTCAGCGTAGTTTGTTTGACTTTGTAGTAGAAATGAGGCACATGCAGATGATGTGATGGAGTAATACTATCCAAATATATTTTTTTTTCCATTTGGAAATAGAAAATGCMTACTGAATTTATGAGCTTTCTAAAATTTTGCCAAAAGCCATTAGCATGTATATTTTTATTTTCTTGTGCTGCAAAACATGTCAACGATTTAGCATACATCAGATGGATCTACCAGTGTAGCTAGACTTTGAACTGCAGCAGCTTAATTGATTCAAAATATTGTGGAAGCTGCCTTAATTTGAAGTAGAGGCTGTGTGTGGTAAATCCAAGTGGCGTGTTGGACATCTGACAGAACCCTACTGGTTATGAGGACTTTTAGTTAAACATCCATCACTCGTGAATTATGCAGTAATTACTTGTCCCAAGAGGATCTTGTGCAAAATACACTCCTCCTGCCAACTTAGACTGCTTAGACTGTGATATTTTGGGCGGAGGGGGAAATGGAATGATGTATCCMGCTGTTTTACCGAATCTTAATGAATTCTAAGCCTAGTTTAATCAGACGTGTGACACATTTAAACTTGAMCTGGAGCTTTAAGAAAAACAGCAAGCTCTCCCCCAACAAAAGATTAACTTTTGGGGTATCTAAGAGGGATAAACAGCAAAAGTGCTCAGACAGACTCACATTTATTGAAATTTGGTAATAAATGTAGATCACACATACACACTCAACAAGAATGTAGTAAAAGCCAATCGTCACTGTTGTTTTGTATCTTTAGGACCTTTAGGACAATATTTCAGCCAGTAAAAGTGAAACAAAGTGGAGATTCATTTTCCAGAATGTAATGATTAGAGGCATCCAAAACTGCTTTGAGACAAAAACCCGGCAGTGTTGCCATTTAAGGAGAGCATACCCTTTAAATTACTGGTTAATTTCTTTTTGATTATTTTAATTTGGCGGCCAGGCAAAGTATATTCACGCCACCTCCAGGTTCTCCTGCACCAGCTGCTGCCCTCCCATAATTCAGAAGATCATTATTGCTCTTTATGGGATTTGCCTCAGAATGGTTCACGCTTTTCTCATTAATGCTGTTTTGGGTATGACTTTCAAATGTCATCTTAATTACCCTTTGGCCTTAAGTAGGTAGGGTGTAGGGTTAACAGMGAGAGAAAGCCTGCTGCCCCATGGGGAGTAGGGCTAGAAGGGGCATGTTGAAGGGTGACGGTGCGAATCGGAACCYGGGAAGTTTCATCTGCATAAGAGAGAATTTCTTTACTGTCAGGGTGCCGGAGCACTGGAACAGGCTGCCCGGAGAGGTTGTGGGGTCTTCTGTTTGGGCAATCTTCAATCCCACCTTATCCTGTGGTCCTGGCCCACGTGCTCTAGATGTCCCTGCTTAGTTGGACTAGATGATCTCCAGAGGTGCCATCCAACCTCAACTGTTCTGTGAATCTCAGAAAGACTAACACAGCAAATGATGCGTTTTTCAATGGGGAGCATTAAAAAAAGGCTGTTAAAAATTCAGCTTCTTAATGCTGAAATGTAAGCTTATTTTGATCATTAGCATTAGTTTTGAATATTAGTTTCAGCTWATTTGTAGATGCTCAAAGAAACAAATTCATAGCTCTACTGTGAAATAATTCTTGTTCTTCTGGGTCTGACTGGCTTGAACTTTGCATAACACATCAAATATTCTGCTAAACCTTCATCTTTTTCTTTCTCTGGGRACACAGAGTTAGCTTCATAATTTAGTTCAAGTTCTTAGTCAACATGACAAAAAGAGAAGAGGATCTGCAGATATTTTAAAACAAAATCATATAACTTTTTTGTTAGCTTATTTGCTTTGTTTGTTTTCTGGAATTGCCTGCTGAGCAAATCAGAGTAGAAAACGTATGTGAAAGAAACAGCAACTCCATGGGCTGCCTTCCTATTTTTCCCTTTCCCTAAGCTCAGCTTACCGTAACAGGTGGCTGCTTCTTAAACCTGTAAGTTTTGCTCTGTAGTGTCCTGACCTTGTGTGCTAACAACCTATAACCTGCGGTGTGGCTCGAACAGTCTTATCCATGCCAGGACATTGATTTCTCCTGGATATTTAAGCAATGCTGTGACTATCCATGCAAAATCAAGATCCTATGGTGTCAGTGGCTTAAGGAAAATCATCTCTCAGGATAATTTTCCTGGGCAGCCTCAAGTGTTTTCTTTCTCCATCAGGAAAAGTTGCTTCAAAGGCTGTATTGCAGAAGGACTAGTGTGAAGAATTCCTTGCACACAGCAGCAAAGAATGTGGAAGTTCCTTCTCTAAGTTCCTAGTTTCTTCCCTAAGACATAACAGAAGTAGTATGTTTATAAGAAAAAAATCTTTCTGTGGAAATTTTTCAAGTATATATCTCTGGTTTTCTTTTTTTTTTCCATTTTACCTATAAATCATTTTGTATGCTGTTTTAAATCATCTTGGGCTTTGAAAGGTTGGTTCTGGCAACGTCCTCCATGTAGCATGAGATGTGAAAGGGCAGGATCAAGGGAAAAAAACACAAATGGAGAGTCAACGTAAGGTCCAGATAAATTCCTCCAGCACAAAGAGCTTTTCTATGCATTGCTGTTAACAAGCAGTGAGGAAAGAAAAAAGATGTAGGAATCAAAGATAAAAATCTGAACTACAGTGTGAGATCGAAAGGCTAAAAGTATAAAAGAACCACTCAGCTGTGCATAGCCCTAATTCTGCCTGTTTTCTCCTCACCAGGGGACAAAAAAGGCATCTCAAAACATCCATTCCACCAGTGAATGGAGAGTTTGGCAACAATATTTTCCAAATTGCAGAAACAGCGAAAAACAATGAGGAGCAAAAGCAGCTTTCAAATAGCATTGCCAAGATTCATAAAACATCAATTATTTATTTCTCTGATTTATAGAAGGTGACCCGTGCTGTAGATGTTCTTGATAAGCAATACTGAGTTGTTTCTGCTCTGAAGCAAGGTGTCTTTCAAAATAAATTATTCTAATTTTTTTTTTTTTTTGCTATCACAGAGTTTTAGCATTTCACACTACTCTTGTATCATGCACTTTGTTATGTCACTTGCACAAAGGTGGACATAGATCTGTATTCAGGTTTGTGTTCGGATGCTGACACCGGGGGAAGCCCAGCTGCTTTCTTGGCACCGCTGCAACCCGGGTCAAGGCCACGCTTGCACGATAGCCTAAGCAGTCATGGATTAACATACAGCCTGATCTCTTGCCTAAGTTAATATGGGCTGTAAAAATGTGCAGCAAAGCCTTTTTGAAGAAGAGGTAAGGTGATCTTTTCTGCATGTAGGACCGCACTATTTTGCAGAGCCTTCTGGTGTGGCCAGTGGAAGGGGACATTCCTATGTCTTGCTGTATGTGAAGAGAATATGTGATAGTGTAAAAGTTAAAGCTTGAGGCCTAAGAATATCATTTGCAATAACAAGTAGCTCTTTTTTTTCTTCTTTTTTCTTTTAACCTATCTATTGCTACAAAGGTTGTAAAAAAGACAGGTAGTTCACAATGCAAAATGGGAGCAGTTAGCATTCGGCCCACTGCTTCATGTTAGCATTGTAAGGGTCATACTTAGAATATATCATATTAGGACCCATTGAATGTAAATTGGAAGTACTGTGTTTTAATTTTGTTTTTATCAGCACCTCATTCAAATATTTTAATAAAAATCACTTGTTATCTGATTTAAAGGCAGTTCAGTTGGAGTTTTCGCTGAGGCTGGTGAGGATTTCAAAACAGGGCTGATTATCAACAAAGGATGGAAAAATTAAGAAAGGAATGAAGTTACACTGGAAATGTGAAAAGCTCTTTAAACATATTAAAGAAAAATAAAAACATCTGTAAGACTAAAATCATAAGTTTTTCTTTTCTCTAGTTTCCTTTGTTTGTAAACAGGCATTTAGATGCCTTGCCTTGTACTTCTGCCATGAAAAATACCATTTCACTCTGTGTGYGTGTGTTTGTGTGTGTGTGAACTTCCCACTTTAAATGCACATCATTTGCTGAGCTGTGTAAGGGCTAAACTGAGTATATTTTCCAGTTAAAACAGGAGGCAGTTTGGYTGTCTCTGGCGAGAGATGGGAAATGCAGAAATCCCAGCTCAGACACYGATGTGATACTTTACATACAAGTGTTCACTGGCTATAGTGGTGGATCTGGGTATGTTTTAAGCCTAACGTGCTTTTGAAAGATAGTACTGTGGGGTTTCATCTGTGTGATAGACTTCTGTTTTCCAGATCAAATATATTTAGTTTAGAGATTAAAAAATGAAAAATTCCTATCCCTTGTCTCTCTCTCCTTCCCAGCCTTGTGAATCTGTTTTTTATAGGTGAGGTCAAGCTAGGATTTTAAAATGTTCTTTTATTACTCTTCAGGCTTCTGTATGTAATTCCTCCATAAATATAGCATAATGAAGTGGTTGGAGATCACTGAATTGCTCTACGTAGAGAACCATGCAGCAAAAAGAAATCCTCAAAGACCCTCAAAGAAATAGAAATGRTTTACTGTGGATTTTCTTTAGGAATAGCTATATCAAGGAATATAGTTCTAGCTTTCAAAGCAAAGTTGGAGCCATAAGACACATKTTCATTAGGGCTTTATACATATCTTCATTTAAGAAATCTAACTGACATTATTGCTACTTATTTAAAAATTATTTTCCATGTGTTCATAACTTAGATTGTCCAACAGAAGAAGTGCTTGTCAAAGATGTTCTCTGATTCTTTGTTGTGTATCGTATTGAAAGTTGCATGAGTTGAAAGGTAATGAGAAACTATATTCTTTGGGATTGTCTTAAAATAGAACAGGTCCCTTTATGATTCATTAAAACTTTAATAAAAATGTATTTGGTATTTATTTAAAATTAAATATCTCTCCCTTTTTTACTGGGCAGTGTTTCAGGTGCTGCAGACCTAACTATTACTGAGTAAATGAGAAGCATAACTACAAGCAGTAATAATAAACCTGTAATAACCACAAACACAAGTTTTTTTTCTGCCAATAGAGCTATTTAAATTTTACGGGTGAAGTTATTTCCACAGCTAACATGCCTGAAAAAGAGGAAGCAAAGAAATAGGGGCTACTGCTTATAAGTTACACCATCTCTTTTTATATATTCTCTGTTTGGAGCAGTGAGATTTTGGTTACAAGAAGGGAAAGAATGGGAAGAATTTGGAAAAAAAAATGGATTGGGACGATCTGTTTTTCCTCCCTCACAAACAATGTAAAAAGATATTCCCATTTCGTGAGAGTGTGATCGAAGTAAGAGATAGAATTCATGAGCTTCTGAATGATTTTTTCAGTGGAATGACTGATTTACATAGTTATTGAAATACTGTGTATCCTCCCCTGTCACTTTCCTTAAATGGCTGCTAGATAAGTGTGCTTTTTTAGAATTATAGCAGCAATTGTCTTTGTTCTCTTGTTTCAGAGTTATGCRTAGTCTGTAATGATAGTAAACTCTGGCAATTATAAGGCCTTTTCATTGGGAAGATTAAATAATAAATAGTTGATCATCATATATGGAGTTAATTATTRTAATGATGTTTCATTAAATAATTAGGGCAAATGTGCCATGCAATTTTCCTAGGTATCTCAGCATGTTTATCATATAGTAATAAGGTGTAATGATGTTATTAAGTTGTTGTTGTACATACTGAGCTGAAAATTAGTAGCTGTTCCCTTCCCAGGTGAATCTACCTTTACAAGTTTAATATACTGACTACTTTTACTTAGGTACCTAACAATAAGCAATTTAAAGAATTGTATATTACTAAACTTCACTAGAAGTTCCACACTTAGGTTGCATGTTACTTTCATACTGATCATCATCATCTGTCTTCAGTATGATCCTCTTGACCTCTATAAATTAGGAATAAAATGCCATTATTCAGGCTGGGTGGCAGTCCATTTAAGTTAACCAATACATTTTAGCTTATATATTCAGGGTCACCCAGCTTCATATTGCACATATTGCCACTTGCTACCTGACCACTTGGGCAGCCAAGRAGGAAGAAAGTGAAGTAACTGTCAGCGGGTTAGAGTGATACCAGATTATCTGGAAATAAAAATAAATGAGAAAGAGGATGTGATTCAAAATATTTAACATATATCGGATCTGTAAAGCAATGAAAAATGTTAAGAAATTCAGTTCTTTTGCTCAAAACACATTAATTTTCCTGTTTATAGTATATAAAGTATGTATTTCCGTATCAGTGGAGACCCCTACATTTTGATTTGTTTCTTTCTCATTGATTTTTTCTCTTCCAGTGTAATACTCAAAATGCATTTCATGAATCTAATTTTCTTTGAACTTACTGGCAAATACTTCTCCATGAAAACATATGAAGAAGCCATTATTCTGAAGACTTAAAGAGCCGTTAGCGAGAGTTCATAGAATCACACTAATAGATACTAGATCAATCTTTAGTGTAAACCACAAGAGTAGTCATAAAGGAGGCTCAGTTTCAAAATAAGTAAGTATCACATTGCTTCGTAAAAAAAAGCCAAAAGACCTGACTTTCATCAACTTACCATAGACATTAAATGAACTAGCACTGAAAGGATGGAGAGTGTAAAATCAGAACTTTTTTTGTTGGCAAAAATAACATTTATTAAGGCTGAAAAATGTTGGATGTGAAATTATAGTCACACTGAAATTAAGGGCAAAACTGTTTGCTTTCATGGCAACCATATTTTAACAGTATTGTGGTGTTGGTAACTGTGTCATATATGGTGACCTCTCTCAAAGCAGTTCAAACCCATAAAAATTAGATGTATGTATTCGTAGAAATAAATGATTATAGAATGATTGTTTTGTAATGTTTGTAAGATCCATCTTATTTCTCTGATGAACATGATGAATACGTGCTTTTTATGGTGCTCATCTATCAGCAGGACTTCATTTCCATTTGTGAAATAGAAATATCTACAAATATCTGAGGGAAGCACTCAGTAAGTGATTCTTTCCAGTATTTCAAGAGTATAAAGCTCAGTGAATAGTGCGTTTGTTGCCATTTTTCACATTTCTTAGGATATTATGGACTAACACCTGGGTGGGCATTTCTTTGCAAATGTACTGATCTCTTCATAAACTCTTAATGGAGAAAAAAACAGTCACATAAATGATTCTCCAAATATATTGTCAGATAATTAGGGAATAAAACATTTCTGTTCTGAGGGGGGAGGGAAAAAAAAAAAAAAGAAAGTAAAATTTTGGTTAGCTGGTGAATGCAACCTTCCAAAATTGGAAGAAAGTATCCAATGAGATTTCAGATACCTGTGTGAACACTTTGAGCCTGCTCCTTAGCCTGAGCAAACTTTTGCATAAGAATCAGGGTTTATTTCTGCAATTATTTTTTCCATAAAATTCTTAGAGAGTGTTGAAGCTCATGTTGTAATTCCTCTTAGGCACAGAGTATTTCTTTTCTTGCTGTGTATATCCATCTATCCTAATGAACCATTAGTTAGAGAGCTCTCTCTTGTCCAAAGCTGTGGTGGGTGTGCTATTTCAGTGGTCTCCAGGAGAAATCCTCTATGTCAAATCTCTTCCTCCTATTTAAGCCTAGGAGTGTGTTAGCTGCTTTATTTTTTAAAATATAAGTATATAAAAAATGCAGTACATGAG
>NW_020454971.1:44383-63500 GCF_003342845.1 Nothoprocta perdicaria | reverse complement strand
TTTTTTTTTTTTTTTTAATTTGAAAAAAGCAGGGAGCAAAAATCAGTCTTTTCATTATAAATATTAAGTGTAGCTCTTCTGAAATTAAATTGAGAATTACTGAGATGAGTTTATGTTGCATTTTTTCCATGACCTCAATTAAATAACAGATATTTTTAATAAGAACTTTGCCTGAAAAAAGCACACTCCTGCTTCCACATGAACTAAACTGTCTTGCATTTCCTACCTCGTTGGCTTGATCTTTAACTCTCCCTGTCAGAGATGCCTATTGACTTCTTCTGTGTTTTTCAGTGAATACAAAATACTTGAAAGACTCTTCTATACTGTCAGTTGTTGTRTTCATGGTATAGGGTAATACCAGTGCTATGGTTGAATGCTGTTCATTGGAAATGAAAAAAGTTTCTTGATAATGAATTAGTAATGACTAAATGGCTTTTCTTTCCATTTGTTTGCCTATATACACAATATAACAATTAGTTTTCTCCTGAGGAGATTCAAATTTTGAGTTAATACTGCCAGAGTTCTGGGAAATCATAGATTGAGCCTGATGAACATGGATAGGAAGTGGGGAAAGCTTGATTGGAAGTATTAGGAAGGGCATTTCTATAATTAGGTGAAAATCTAATGGAAAGAGATTATCAGTTTTAAGCCCTTAGGTCTGTATAATATAAAATCCTGATGTTTTTCCTAACCTTATCAAAACCTCTTGGGACTAAAAATCTGTGCTAGAAATTGTATCTGATAACCTACTCAGATGGCAATTCTGTACCTTGTTCTTCTGAGGAGGTCATAAATAACATTAAAACAGCTGGGCTGGTGGTTAATTATTCACAATATCTCTGAAATGGGAACCTTAAAGTTCTGAAAACTTTGCATACATAATAGGAAAATTAAGCTCAGCTATCACTTGGAATAGCAAAATCTACTCGCTTGCTGGAAGTTCTAACCCAAAATAAATACTCTGGATTGGRATTTTGCATGAAATCAAAATTTTCTCTGGACAAACCATACATGAAGTCTGGCACCCTGGCTTAGGGAATACATGGCCATGGAGGAAGTCCTGAACTCATGTATCTTTCATGACTAGTAAGGAGTAAAGGAGCACAGCAGCTCCTCCTGAAGATCCCTGGTTGACCTCTTGAATCACAGGAGTAAGTGGGAGGGAGTAGGGAAGGAAAGAAACCCACAACATTTATCCTTATTTGGGAGGTTTAGTTTTTCCTGAGTTTACACCTTGTGCGTTGCAGTTCATCATTTTCTATCACTGACTATAAACCTAGCAGTTGCACAAAGTCAATAGAAAATATTTATTTGAGCACAATAAGCATCACTTCTCCCTTAAAAAAAAAAAAAAAAAAAAAAAAAAAAAAAAGACAATTGCTGCAGATTTAGTTAATCCTTCAGGAAGGTTTGTAAGGGGCAAATCAGCTGGGTCCTTGCCTGTCAGTGGCCTCTTTTCTCTCTCACACTGACGAGGCTGGGTCAGTGGTAGTCTGACCTTCAGGTTGCATATGTATTAAGGGTGAAAATTGGCAGAGTATGCTAGAAAAAGAGTGATTTACTAGCTGCGTGCAGCCACTTTAAGTGCCCTGGACCAGTTGTTATCTGTTATTTGCATGTAATGGAATAGCTGTGGACAGCAGGGCTGTGAAAACTGATGTTCAAATGCACTGCGGTGGTGCATTGGATCTGTCTCAAACTGAAGGAGTTGCCTCTCTTGTTTATATTAATGTTTTATTGGTTTCATTTATTTTACTTTTGGCCAGTCAGATATCTGGTACTGTCTAACATTCCAAGACCAAACTATTTATTCTTCTTCATCTCTATTAATAACTTAAGAAATTCTTGTTCAGGTTGCATCCATGGCCTTAATACAGCACCTCCTTAATAGCAGAAACTACGAGCAAATCTTTTAAAATCAACTGGTCTATGTGGTTATTTTTTTCATCACTACCATTTTGCTTTTTCTTTTTGAGRGTTCTTACACACTAGAAAATCTAGATAAATTAGTAACTTTAATGTACCTCAGAAAATGCTTTCTTGGACCACTGCAGCCCTTCTAAGACACGGAGAAGAGCTGTTGACTTCATGTCTAATAAACTATCCAGCATATGTCTTTATATGTAGACATATAGCCCCATTCGAGCATCCTTTTTGAATCCTGATGCTTGTGGGACAGAAAGACATCTTCTATAGGAGTGGTCCAGTGAGTCTTGGTTTATCTTTTTCTTGCCAGTTTTACAGAGGAGGGCCTGGGCCAAAGCCAGCATTGGCTTTGAAACATAACACTGATGTTAGAACTGGTGGGGTGTTTTATTTAACCATACTTGTACAACTCCATGCAGCTTTTTCTCTTTTAAGTCCAGGCTTATATTTCTACCTGAAGCTTCACAACAGACTGGTAACAGCAGACTTCATAAAGCACCTAGCCTTTGATGGCGTTCGCAGAATCAGACAGAGAGGAAAGGGATTACAGGTTTCTTTGAAGAGGAACTACATGGCTACTTAGACAAACAGGGTCTTCTTTTGGAGAAAACTAAACAGTGACTCATTTTTACTCGGATAACATAGATACGTCTTGAAGAACACCAGACCTCACAGTGACTGTAATGAACCTTAAAATGCTTTTAAATGTTCTTGGATGTGCCAGCCAGCCTTAGCGTTTTGTTTTGACAACTTGTAGATTTTTTGCTGTTATGTTTTTTGCTCCTTTAACATTCCTAAGACCCTCCCCCCCCCCTTTTTTTTTAATTGAAATGGACACTTTATTATAGCTGTTGGCTAAAAAAAGGTCCCCTAGTGGTATAATTTAAAATTGAAGGTCAGCTACTTAGAAATAAAGGCTAATACCAAAGCCTATTGGAAGAGCTATGGAAAACAAAGTCACAGGAATTGACTGCAATCCCCATTGCTAATTCCATGGGATACTTTATTAATTCCTTGCAAAGCGCAACAGGAATTTATGTTATAAGTGGGGAGTGAATAAAGTATGCTCAGGTAACATACATCTCAGATAACCTTCACCCTGTTAAAAATACAAATGCATAACTCAAATTTTCAAATAACCTGTACAGAACCAGGCAGAGAGGAAGAAGGACTCAGAGGGGAAAGAGAAATATTGAGATTTGCAAAGCAAAACGAACAGGATCTGAGATAGGAAAGAACTTWTGAGGGGCTGAGACAAGTATTAAATCTAGTTCATTGCTAAATGCAAAGAACTAAAATATTTCTGCTTCTCAATGTCCATATAATGTAAGTGCACTCCATGACCAAGATGAGATTTTAATGAATATTGATTGTGTTSGGATGCTTGGAAGGGGATGTCCCAAGCACCAGAACAGCTATGCAGGAATATGGAGATGTTCATTTTTGTGCCTTCTACAGAAAATTTCAGTAGTCTGCTCTAGAGCACCACTATGCCAATAAGCCTGCACTGGCTCACAGATGCTATTTGCTACATATAGGAAAATTCATTTCTACTGCAGGAAATACCTGAAAGCCAGCTGCTGCTTCCCAGCTTTTCTTTTGCTTTTAGCCTGTCTTTGATTGAGACACTAGGATTAAACAATCTGCACTGCAAGGAGGGGAAAAAAAAAAAAAAAAGAAAGAAAAAAGAGAGAGAAAGAAAGAAAAGGAAAGAAGACCTTTAATTAAAAACAAATTACAAAGTTCAACAGCATCTATTAAAAACTACAGCTCAGGACCAGATAATACAAAGCACTATTAGAATTGCTTATGTTTAAAAATTGCAATTACAAATGACTGGAAGTCATTTTTCTTCCCTGTCTGAAAGAATAAATACTTTCCATGAGTATGGTTAATTAAAATTTTYATTTACTTATTCATTTTATATGATTTGTCTCTATTGAATATGCTTGCCTCTGGGTATGGTATTTTATGTGCTTTTGTTTAGTTAGAGAAGAAAAGATGAATAAATAACTAAAATGTAACAAAAATATTTCAAGTGTTCAGGCTGATGTACCACTTCAGCCTTTAAGATAAATGTTGTGTAAATTCACCTGCAGATAAATGTTGAAGTCTTTAAGCATGCATTAGATCCTAGGTTGGAAACTTTATATTAAACCTCTTTCTGTGTTTTTCTAGGCATTTTCATACCAATGTGTTCTTTTTATGAACACATGCAATGTCTCCTCTGCCTAGGAGAAATGTTTTTGAATATTCTTGTGTGAGCTGCTCCTAGTTTTGTTTCTTTTTGGGAGCGAAGATGACAGTCAATGCATAAAGATGGAAAATATAGAAGAACCTAGTATTTTCATTGTCACTTCACTTAGTTGTGTCGGGTATTTRTTTATTTATTTATTTATTATCTAGACTGTGTATAAAGCTGTCTACAGGATCCTCATTTAGACATTCCCAGAGTTTTGAGGCTTGATTCAGTTCAAGGAGAGGGAAAGGCATTTCATATACATAATAGAGATGTATTAATGTTCATCTACGTTTTTTCTTACCTTTCTTTTTGTAACTGTTTCTGTTTYCTCCTTTCAGACTTTTCTCTATCCTGGACTTCAACCACATGGAAAGTTAATAAAAGACATTTTATCATTTTAATCTAGTAAATGGTATGGCAGGTATGTGCATTATCGGAAGAATTAGTTCTGAGCAACTGAGCTTAGGCAACTGAAGCAAGGATACTATATATCGTTGTAGTCATTTTTCAAGCCAAAGCATGATGACTTCTTGAGGAGAACAGTGCGATCAGCCCAATGTTCTTAAATTGTCAGGAATTTATATATATCCAGAGGAAACCAAATCTTGAGATGAGGCTTCTCGCTACTGTTTGGAGARCAGAGTATACTGCGAGAGCAGTTACCGTACACCAAAACCTTGCAGAGCAAGGTAGATAGAAGATCATGCTCAGATAACAGTTTCCACAGGAGAGCAACTTCRTTCTCAGTTGCTTGATGAGAGAGATTACACTTCCATTAGGGGTATGCAAACTGATAATAAAAATATATTTTTTTAATCTCTGTAGATCTAGAGATACCAAATAGTTGCTCAATTCACCGTCCTTTTCCTGAAATTTATTCTGCAAACAAACAGCATTAATTTATAGAAGTACATCTCTGGTTTTCCTTTGATGTTCTTCTTACTGATCTTCACTCTTGCCTGCTCCCACTGTCCCTGTGGGTTATTGGCAGACCTAGCAGGGGCAGAGCTGTGCTTTAAATTCATAGACAGAAGATATTGAGCTCCTGTGACTCGAAAGCATTGCTTCTCCTGTAATTAATGGCAGAGAAAAACGGACTTCCAAACAGTATGTCAAGATGAAGCATTTTTGGATGCTTCGTGTTACACTTGCCTACATAATTGTCCTCTTTGGTTGCTTAAGTGCTCTTTTGTGTAACCAGAAGAGACATTTGGAGAGGCTGTTCATGTGCCCAGGTGAGTTGTTTTTCCATTTAAATGGCTCTGAAGAAGAAAAGGGATTTTTTTTTTTTTTTCAAATACCAAATGCTTTTGGACACGCACTTTAAGGTGAATATTCCTTACTCAGTATATTTCCCTGTGAAAAAGAAACTAGAACCTCATTCTGTGTTTGTCTTCCCTGCTTCTTCTAATCATATTCCCTGTTAAACAAACAACACTTGATATTTGTGTCACACTCTTTAAGTAACATTGGTTGTATAAGCTATTTTACCTTTATATTACAACATACTTTCTATTAATGAAGGATGTATAATCTATGAAAAACCTGTAGACTTAAAATGACTTTGTCATGGAAAAGATATGAGTGTTCTTGGAGCTCTACATTAAGGTGCCCATTTTCTAATTTTTAGTAACTGTTGTATTTGGTGTCCAGGACTGATGAACTGCTAAGGTACTTAGAGCATGTGCAACTCATTAAGCCAATTCAAAGATTATTTAAACTCTAGATAATCATTAAGGAAATGACAAAGCTAATGGCATGTCTGAGACTCATTCTCTCTTAATTTTACTGCTCGATTTTATTTCCTCTGTATGTATATCCTTTGCGCTGGAATGGCTCTCTTGCTGTATTAAATTACCTGGTTTCAGTATTGCAAAATTGATCTGCTAAATAGACAATTGACAAGATGAAAGTATAATCGGTTTAGGGCCAAGGGTTATCACATGCCTAATATGAGTCAAGGGACGTGACTCAGCCAAAGCACGTTTGCATAAAAGTGAATCAATGAACAAAACATAAATGAATCAGAAGAATGGCAATAAAGCGGACAAAATAAACAAAAGCTTTACCAATCTCAGGGACAAATTTGCCTTCTTGTTAGGGAGGGATCTCTTCTTGACAGTGCACTCTGGCTGTCATGTTCCTCTTTCATTCCTCTATTGATCTCTTCATTAAACCTCTACATTTAGCCTCTCAGAAGAGTAGAATGGAACTGGGGCGTTAAATCACTGCCACTGCTACCACCCACTTTTACTACTCATCAGTTCTTTTCTTTTAGATAACCTTTTAATTATGCACCAATATTTAAAGAATAACCAATGCTATTGCTTTTATGTAGCTTTAAGGAGCTGGCTCTTGTATAGTCCACACAAGAACTACTATTGAGGCAAAGCTGTGAGCTAAAGGTGGTGTTACGGTAAAGCAAAAAGTTGGGTGCCAAAGTAAAGAAAACTTTTATTGTAGAATAGAATAGACACTGATCAGACTAATTATGACTAGGTATAAATAATGTGATGGATTCCTGCTGCTTTTATCACAAAAATTGGAAAGCAAAATTGGAAGCTGAAAAATGGCAGTGTAGGCATTTCTGTGGACTGAAAGGAATGGCAATTCCGAGGTAAGACCACTTGCTGTCTCCCATATTTGCCTGTATCTATTAAAATAATTGGCTTCTACACATTTGCACATATAAGTTTAAATTTTCCTCAAGAATATGAATCATGATTTTCCATWTGACTCATAATTATACAAAAAAATTACTTAAAATCATTATATCACATTACACATTACATCACTTTAAAATGATGATTGTAAATAAACACATGAAGAAAAAAATCAGTATAATATTGGTTCACATTGAAAGATGGGTGKGCATCAAGTCAGTCTGTACCAGTATTCTTCTGACTTTCAAAGAAACTTAAGAAATTGAAGAAAAAAAATAGTTTTGAGCTGTGCATTTTTCTTGCATATTAGGTCAGTAGCCAAAATAAAGTAAAAGAAAAGAAAAAACAAAGAATAGACGTATCTAAGCCTCTATCAGCTTCTAAGCCTTCTCTTATGGTATGAGCAGTCCCAGAGCATGAACTACATTAGGATTCATAAAAGAGGATCATTCTTTTTTAGCTTTTCTGCAAAATGTTGGTATTGATGGGCAAAAACAGGAAGAAAACAAARAGGAAAAAAAGACATTACATAAGAAAACATCTTACCTAAACATATTATGCCTTCGTCTGTTCTGAAGCCTCTTCTTTTAACTAAAGATATGCATTTTATTATTATTGTTTTAACTCAGTTAGGACTCTGTCTAAAATTCGTACATACTTTAAGTAATCTGTATGACTTTCAAGGTCCTRTCAGAGATGATGCTTGGTCCTCTGCACTTCAACCAGATATGGAGTTCCTCTACATTACCGTTTTGCTCATAGCAGAGTGAAAGAGGAAATCTTGCAGATATGCCCTGGAGACTTCGAAGGTATTCTTGATAACACAGACTAATAGTTATTTCAAAGCATTTTCATTTATTTTATGGAAAAGTGGGTATACGATTTGTCACCTTCATATAGGTCTTCATATAGGATGAAAACAATCCATTGGTTTTGTGTGGCAATATTATTCCCAGGGTTCTCTGGAGATAACCTGAGGCATGATTTTGAGGACAGCTGATTTCAGTTGCAGTGCAGAAATATGGTTGTGCGTGGCTGTGACTGTGCACATGACCTTCATTTACACATTAGCTTTCACTAGGCTTCCCAAAATCTGGAACTTTTTGGTTTCTCTGTAAAAAATATGAGCTACAGTGCTTAAGAATAAGTAAGAGCAACCACTTTCTTTAGCTGGGAGATATTCAATCACCCTCTCGGGAATTATTGATAAGAGAAAAATGTCTCACTCTTAAAGATGATTGATATTTATCTGCACATCCAGCCACGTTCTTTTACATCAAACAAAGATGATGCAGGAAATGCTGCAAGTACTTGGATGCCCTCACCTTCTCACCCATGTCTCCAGAATTGCACAGGTAGTTTAAGAGAGACAGAAACCTTTCCACACRTGTGAAATTTGGTAATGCATGACACTGTATTCTCATTCCAGGCCTCAGCAATGGAGCCAGACCTGCGACAACCTCAAGCACATGCAGCCTCAATCACAGGCAGTTCTGGCCTCTGATACTAGAATCGGCTCACTAGCTTCAATGGGAGTTAGGTTCACGTCTAAGCATTTCCTTTTATTTGCATCTTTAGATGATGAACACCATTTAAAAGTCTGTTTCTCTGGCACTTATTGGTGTCAGGTTATCTGGCAGGGTACATTGAATTGTTACCTTCTCTGTGAACTACTTCTGCAGGTGGAATGGGAGGCAGACCCTGAGCTCTGTAAGAGGAAAAGTCAAAAGGAAAAGGTCCCCACAACTCGAGCTTTGCACAGTGAATCCCCTAGCTTACAGAAGCTGTTATTCATACTATGTACTGCCTGAAATGAAATGAATGAAAGGCTTGTCTTTCTTCTGCTGCTATATTGCACCTCACTGAGAGGCCCATAATGGCATTCCTGCAGCTACAGAAATATGCYTTATACAGCAGCTCAGCAGCTGTGCTGTCAAAGTGAGCTGGGAAATGGAAGTGTTCTCTCACCCTGCACTTCACTGCTAAATGCCATCTTCTTTCTTCATTCACCTAGGGTAATTAGGATATAGCTGTCCATTGGAGAAAGGGTGATGCTTGATGTACGGGGAGATAATTTGATATCTTGTTAGGGTAGAGGCTAATAGAGAGATACTTATTGAAAACCTATACATTTTCCATCTTGATTTTTTTAAAGATGCAATATATCACTTCTGTCATCACTACTAATTTGAAATATCAAATGCTCCAGTCAACCTACACTCTCATTTTTCTTGTAATTTATTAATCGAGCAAGTTAAAAAGACAAAGAATGTGACTGGACAATACTTGGAGGAGCTATTTATGTGATAGCTGCTATCTGTAGTGAATGAGCAAAGAGTATAGTTGAACTGTCCTTGGAGTTAATAGGATATGAATACAGGGACTTCAGTGGGAGCGTGGCAAGACAGGGTGTGTGAGGACAGAGGCATTAACGTAAGGCTAASGTGGAATATGTTGACTTTACAGGGGTTAAATAGGGTTGTTTTCCTATTTTTCACTCTAATTGTACAAATGTATATTCACGCCTGAACTGAGGCACACGTACAGTCTCACTGGTTTCAGTGGATATGTCCCTGTGAAGTCAAGCAAATACATTTCAGTAAGATTTGAACCTTACTTTGCCATTCTATTTGAAAAACAAGTGAAGGTACTGATATGGTGATCACCTGGTGCAATGTTTCAAGCAAACTCTGTTTGGGTGCCATTACAGTAAATATTTTGTTCCAAGTAACACCAAGACCCAGATGTACATGGACATCTTGTTCAGTTGTGTTTTCAGGGGCATAAACATAAATAATAACCACTCAAAGCCCTTTACAAAGGCAGAAAAGTATTATCTTCATTTAGACATAAACAGAACTGTAGATAAGGCGCCTTGGGTCACAAAATGACTGTATTAGATTTGAAACCTGAGCTTAGTGTYAACTCAAATTGAAACGTATTTGCCTCAGTTCAATTGTAACTTGATTTTCATCTCCAGATTAATGTTCCTACTTAATGGGTAAGAAGGTCAAATCTTTCTAATAGAAACATTTTTGGTCATATTCACCMTCTTTATATAAGATTCACTTTTAATCACTTACAATTTGTAGCTCTAATTGTGAATAATATCGCCACTGGGCTGTTAAGATAACTTATTTTTCTCTATAGATTTTTGATGTTCACAATTTATAGCTTTTCTGCTGTTCGTTAAAACACATCTAATGTTGAACAAACTCATCGTGATGGTTGTCTCAAATGGTTCCCTGCATTAGGAAATATCTGAGACCATCTCCAGATGGGTGTCTCTTTTCTCGGTAAGGAATCACAATTTCCTTTCTGAAATAGCAGAAGACTTACCATGCTGCTCTGGGATGTTCTTTTTTTATGAACAACCTGAGGAGCCTTTCTCAATAACTCTGCTGTTAGTGGCCTAGCAGTGCTAGGGATCTAACAGAAGAGAAAAATGCCTTTGCTTGAAAGGCTTATGGTAATAATCAATGMCCAGATTCAGGGGTTTGACTATGTGATCTCTCTTTGACCTTCCCTCGGATTAAAAATAACAATAATAATGATAAATAAAGATAACTCATTTGAATGTGCACTTTGATAAAGCTTTGGTCTTGCTTTGAGAGAGAAGAGCTTGGATTTTGTTTCTCCATAGTGATCTACAAGAATTCGGAACAGGCTGCCTTGTGTTCCTATGGAACTAGACCAGAGTGACATGTAATATTTTATAATCTTTCTTCAAGTTCCATTTTAAAATTGTCTCCTGCTCTCACTAGCTTTTCCTTGGAACACCCTGTACTAATTTAGAGTGGCAAATGTGACATTGACTCCAAACCAAACGTGAGGCTGGGAGGGAAATAATTTCATCTGATTGCATTAATATTTTATTGGAAGCAGTATGACAAATTGCGAGTTGATTGCAAACAGCAGACAATCACTGACTGTACAAAATCCTGGCACTCATTTGCCACTTTAGATCCTTTAAGGAGCATTTCCAAATCTGCAGGAAAATAGTTCAAACCTTTTAATTTTGTAATTTAAATTGCATCACTCAATAAGCCATGTAGCTGATTGTAATTATGAAAACACTGTGATATACTTTCTAAAAATCTTGGAAGTCCTATGATAATGCATGTTATTAATAGACTTACATATTTTCCTTATCATTTTCATTGCTAGTAATTTATATTGAGAATTTAGCAATCTCTCTTCCAGTGAAAAAAGTGTTAGCTTGTCTCAATCGGATTCTCTTCCCAGACTCTCATTCAATGAAAAGATTATTCATGTTTTTTTCTTTATTAGTCATTCATCCAAAATTGCTACCTTAATTAGGACATCTTGATTTAATATATGCAAACAAATTTTATAACCAACTTTCACTATTTATAGAACGGCTTTCAATATTTTCTGGGATGCTGCAGTCATTCCTTATTAACGAAATAAAGTGTAATTCTCCAAGCAGATGCTTTGTCATTGCAGACATTGCAGATGTTTCGTGCAGTGGTAGTTCAGTTCAATGCACAAGTAAAACCAATCAGTGAGCCCAAAATCCCCAAACCAACGTTCTGGCTTAGATGGGGAATCACTAATATCAACCAGACTGTATAAGCTAGGTGTAGATATATATTTCAACTCTTGTAGACTCTAAGGTGGACAAACAGCTTCTGCCAGGGGTGTAATGATGTGTGTGTGACAACCTCAAACTAAAGCAGTGCTTTACTCTGCAGCATTAACTGCATGACTGTCTTCTGTATTTTCCTAGAGATGTAGTAGAGATCAAAGAAACAYGTCTCAAGATTAAATCAGAAGCTATGTGCCAAAAGAATGTCTGAGCAAACATGTACAGCCCTAAAAATAAATCATTTTGACTTTCATAACTGAATATTTAAATAAATGTGCTGCAGTGGCCTGCATCTGGAATAGTTTAAAATACTTATAATAGTAAAATTGCACTTACCATGGCTCACAGGCTCTACAAAAGGGGAATCCATATGGTTTCACTTTATTGAGTAATAAAAGGTTTCTTTCACAGATGGAATATGTATTTTCATATGTTTATTCTTGTCAAGTAAGTGCTACTGTGCTTAGAGTCACTAATAATTCTTAGTGCATTGTTTTGGAGATGCTCTCTATCACTGCCTATACTCTGTTGCCTACACCGGCAAGCCTTGTATTGCTCTGCTGTGTATACCATGCACTGTCACCTCCAAGAGCATTGGGGTGTTTCCTGTGTTCTGTGGTTCACATTCTCAAAGAATAGCCAAACAAGCCAAACTTTTTACTTGATGCAATTCTTAGATGTTTCAAAAGAGRATTAGTCATATTTTCTGGGCAATATAAGGATACATAATCAAAACGGAGGCAGAAAATACATTAAAAATTTCTATACTCGTAAAAAAATCTGAAAGGTATAAATGGATAAGGAGCAGCAAAATCACTTTGGAGCTGATTTTGGATTTGATAGTCATTCGCTAACCGGTCAAGAACGTAATAAACTATGCAGTAAAGGCTTTACTATCATGCTGTTAGGAATATATCTCCTTCCACACATCTTAAATGTGCTGCTCAATATGTGTTTCTGAATTCACTTTATTGTGCCAGTTTATTTTAAAACCCTTCGAACAGAAACAAAACAGAAGTAATACAGGTACCAAAAAGCAAAATGATCAGCTGAGTAGTTAGGAATGGTGAATAGTTGCATTCTCATTCTTGCATCTGTAAAAACTAATGCTATGTGTTACAAAACCTAAACCTAACCTAACAGTACTAAACCAAAATCTAAACAGTACACGAAGGAAATCTGCAATCATCTTAATCATTTGCTTGAATTATGCATGCAAGACTATGATACCTTCTAACTCAACTTGGATTATTGCTTAGGGACTAGCATAAATGTAATTATATTATTAGGATGGATAAATTGCCCCCAATAGTGCAATTACACACATCCCCATTTACCCTCATCAGTCTTATCTTTACATGTAGGCTTAAGGTTTACAGAGACTCTACGCTGCAATCACAGTTATTCACAGTGCCCTCATATCCATGAAGCCTGTTTAATAATAGATCTGAACAATATGTGTCAGTTTTAAGCATGGTCATTCATTATTCCTTCATGAGCTACCCTGATTTCTTTTCCATACAAAGATCTATTCTGATATTCAGTGAGGGACAAAAGCATGACATCCACACACAAAGGCATACGTGAGTACAAAAGGAAATATGTTTTACCAAGGTTTTTTTTTTTTTTTTTGACTGCAGAAGTCCTATGGAACAAGACTATGATGAAGAGGCAGAACTTCAATCATGAGATGCGCTTTCTACCAAATGATTCCTGTCTCTCCTATACATGCTCTGTTCTTTCCTCCCTTCTCCCTAAAATGTCAGTACTTCTTGCCAAGAAATAGCAGTGCTAGGTTTATCATCATAATATTTCTAAAACGTCAAAACAAGTATCCAAGTTCTTGAAAGGCAGCTTCACTAATGCAGTCACTGCCTAAGCTTCATAAAATTACTGTGTTAGTATGCTTATTATTTTTCATCCTACATTAACACTTGCAAGATCCTCATGGAAATCAYTGACTACCAGGTACAAAGCCGAACCCTGTGTTCTACAGGGCCCCTGTCCTTCCCTGTTTAATTGCCTTTTTAGATCTCTATTTCAGTAAGTCAGGGGCAAAGGACCATTGTAGATGCAAGGAATAAAAGTAGAAATACATTATCACCCAGCCAATAGGATTCATRTAAAGTAAGATGAGGTTTCATAAAAAAGGGGGTATGTTTTCTTCCGCAGATATTCAAAATAGACAATAACAGCAAGATTAGATGGGAGCGTCAGGAGACTACCTTTTAAATTATGGTAGATGAGCTAGGAAGAGTATATTTTTATGCAGAATTGACTGGCTGAATGCCTTAATCCTTTAGGCTGTACTTAACCTCTGGTATTTGATCTTCTTGCTTTTTACTCTTCTAAGTTTTCTGACTTCTCTCTTACAGAATAGATTATTTCTATTTTTCTTGCGGGGCTATGCAGTCAAAAAGGTTCACTGTGAACCATGAGGGGGATATGTGCATATGTGAGAGAAACATAGGTGATAGGTGTTAAAGTGCTTTGCAATAGAATAGCAGCAAAATTCTGAACACCCTAAGCTACTCTGTTTGGGATTTTGGTCCTAAAAAAATACAAAACTCAAATGTTTTAAATATTCACAGATAATCCTAAAACATATCTGGCAGCTTTGTTTTCAAATCGTATAAGCTTTGCAGTGTCAGAAAAAAATAAAACTAAAATCAAAGAGAAAAAAAAAACCCTTTCAGGGTGAAATTGAATTGAGTTGGATTGGTTTGTCTGCAGTTTTCCTTGGGCCAGTTTTTAGCCATGGGTTGATTGAATTGCAGAGGTTAATGAAGTTCTGAGATGAGGAACCTGCAAAGGAGACCACAGAGAATTGTTTTCATGGAAACTCAGTATAAAGTTTAACATCTTGTCAGCTTTGTTTATTATTTAAGGGAGTAGGAATTATTCTATGTCCACAAACTTCACATTATATTTGCAGTTTTAATATTATTTGCAAGTGGTACTCTGAAACCTTACCTTTTATGAAGGTAATGTGAGTTGATCCAGCTATCCTTTGGCAGAATTCAGGTATAAGAAGGGAAAACTCTGCTAGTCTCGTGCCAGTGTTTCCCACTTCCAACAACTCTGCTCTTCTTCCAGTCTAGGACCAGTCTACTGTAAAGCAGGGGTAATATAGCCTTGAAAACAGGTGGCTTCACCAGGTCACATCAAAGAAAAATGAATAGTTAAGCAGTGGACAGAGGTACAGAGATGCCTTTAAAAATTCTTCCGCTGTCCCCTTTTCTTTCCAAGATTTTATTTTATTTACAAGATGTAAATTTATGGCATTGAGTTTCTGTTGTTATTTGAAGCTAGCCCATGTCTTGGAGGTATTCCTTATTCCTGCAATTTCATATTATTTAAAAGACAGATGTTTCAAAAGCTGTATCATTCTCCAGGATTACTGCTATACAGATGAGAAAGTGTGTTTGCAGCAGGAGGAAGGTATATGAACACATAACTAAAAATGCATGAAATAAGGATTCTTACTCTGTTTTTTTTTATTTGAATCCTCTCATTAAGAAATAGAAATCATACTATATAAATTAGATGACTGTACACAGTGAAGTGCATAATTTGCAAACGATGCATAGATCTTTCATGAATTAATGGTCAAATAAGTATTATTTGTTCAAATCAGCTCATGAAGAATTCAGAAAGAAAAACAAAGAGGCTAAATGAATGCATTAAACTCTCCGTTGCAAGCAGTTCACCCTACTCTAGTATTTATGATTTCAGTGCTGTGTTGTTAGTGTCCTGTAAGATAAAATACCGTAATGCTTTTTTGTGACATCTGTGGTCTTATTGCTAGGAAACTAAATTCCCATATTAGACACACAGATATCTGGAGATATCTGACTACATTTCTCTTGGCAGAGGAAGGCCCTGTGTCAGTTGTGGGTTTTTTGGTGGGGAGGATAGAATATTGGGAATGTCACCAAGTGTGCTTATTTTCAACAGTCTCCCTTTTCCTATAGGCTTGATTAAAATCATTAGTTATGGTATAGTAATGAAAAGTGATTGCATTATAACATCCTGCCCTCTATTATCTTATTTATTATTTTTATCTCTGTCTTATCTATTAAGTCACACCAAATTAGATAACATGAAAACACTTCAATGCAGTAGAAATCTTAAATATCACCTAATGCTTTCAAAAGCGATGGAAGCCGTGATTGCTCAAAGCTCTCGGTTTTGATGTGAAGAAGCTTGGCTGTACTTGGCTTTGCTTACATGCCTGAGGAGCCTTGCCATCTTTCTTGTTCCTTCTTTCTCTCCTTCTTTCCTGTTGGCTTTTGCCTTGGGTGACAGGGCACAGATACTGCTGGTGTGACACTCAGCAGACAACCTCCTCTTTCTTCATGCCTAGCAGGAGCTTCTCCCCAAGGCAGTTAACAGGCTCAAAAGAGAGTTTTATCCCCAAAGTTGCCTTTCCTTGGGACAGGGGGTAGATCAGTATCATCTACCACTGGACTATGGGGCTCCTGGGTTCCAGGTTASGCATTGCAGGCCCACGGTCAGTGATCATGATCATCTGGAGGTGTCACTTGCAGCTCTTGTTCGCCCCTGCAAGGAGAGAGGGAAAGGAAAAAGGGCTGTCGGCAAAGGGTTGCATGAGGACAGCTCGCTCTGTGGGCTTGCTTGGAGCAAGAAGAAGAAAGTGAAGAGTTTCTGGATTCTGTCATTCTAAATAACTTGTGAAAAGCCACAAGTTATTGCAAAACTCACTTGAAATAATAAGCAGTGCCCTGGGGGAAGTGTGTGGGAGAGGCAGTGACAGTGGTGAGTCTTTGATGGACTTATGAGCTAATCAGCCCAAGGGCCGTTTTAAAGGTCATATTATTAAGCTGCTGAGGAGAGCTGACACAAACCTTCACCGTTCTTCAAAGTTTTCCTATAAGAATGCTTTGAAGCAACACAATCAACTTCATATTTTTTACTTCGTGTGAGAGTGTCAGATCTTAGAAYGCATCCCGTGAGACTTTTTCCTCTGTCCTTTAGGTATATATGAGGGACATTTGTATTTGAGTTCACATCGCTCATTTCTAGTTAGGAAATAATGTGTTTAAAGGAGGATATACTCAAGGTCATTCATTCAGAAATCTAAGTTCACACCTGGAATTCAGAATTTAATGTGATTTTCAGCTGTGAGACCCCAGATGGAAGCAGTGCCATGTCCAGGTCCTACCTACTTGTTAATCCCTGGCCAAAAGCAACCATCTGACCAAACCATTTTCTTTCCTTTGCTGTCACTCTGCAACAAACAGCTGCCTATGGACCATGGGTTGCCTTTCTTGGTGCTCTTTTACCCAAAATAGTCCTAGACTGTGTCCTCTCGGTCAGCTGTTTGTATGGTGAACGGGGAAGAGCCCTTGAGCTACAGCATCTCCAGACTGACAGTATCCTGGGGCAGTGACCAACTCTCTCCTGTCATCCTTGTTTCTGAGCGACAGCTTTTGAGATCTCTCCATCCATTCCTCACTGTCAACTTCAAGAGATAACAGCCCAACTCTTCACAGAGCAGAGCAGCGATAGGCAACTGTTTACGACAAAATAGGTCCTTTCTTCTCTTCCTCTCTGCTATTGAAATCTGGATTCTCACTTTGAATCAAATACATATGTCAGTAGAATGACTTGTCCTCAGACCTGCATGCCCATTTACTGATACCATACTGTCTTGAAAGATCTCAGATGCGTGTGACACAACTGGGTTCAATCTGTTCTGGTTAATAGCCGCTATACGCTTATGCTATGTACTGCTATATACTTATGTAATCTTCTTGAACTAATAATAATAAATCATATTCCAAGAGATGTTAGCTATAAATGTATGTTCTCTGTAGTTTATAGAATATGTTTACTCTGTTTTCAATAGAAACTGCTTTTGAGTAGGTTAGAGCTGCAGTAAGGTGCCTTGACAAGAAATACAGCTTATTTTTTCTCCCTTCTTCCCTCCTCAAATATACATAAGTGCTATAGAAAATATTTTATGTTAGACTGAAATATCTTTTTAGAAACATGTGATTCTCTTGTGGATCTTTACCCGTGTCATGTCAAGCTGAAATGTGCACAGAGCAAACCAGGAGTCTTTTCTAACCCATTTTGTATAGGTTTAAATGTAGATATTATACAGGGCAATAGGGTAGCAGACTCAGTGGAATTTCTTCAAATGTAATTGAAAGATTAACTTATTCCTAGTACTTCATAAATAGTGCCAATAATTCTCAATATTTCACACACTTTTGTGCTTTTAACGTTCTGCTGTACCATTCTTACAGCCAGTACCAAAAAGCRGTAAATTAGAGAAGAAGAGAGTTAGCTTTTTCAAAAGTGATATTTAGCCAAGATAATTTAGTTCTTAAATTAGATTTTGATCATTCAAGTTGACCRTGAATGTATTTTTTGTTTGTTTATATAGCATTGTAGACCATGTATATATGTGTACACGTAACTAGAACAGCACTACAGATAAAATGAATTGAAGTGTGGAAAGCATTTTGGAGGTGACTCAAGCAAGTTAACATGAAGCCTCCCAAAAATATAATCAATAAGATACGATTGCAAAATGAAAACGTTAGCTGCTAGAGCATTGTGATAAATCACATCAATTGTCTGCAAAAGTACAAACAGATTAAATATATGGTGGTGCGAAGCAGAACACATCATACAGAAATAATTAATTCTCTGTCTTTCAGACATTTATTTTGCTTTATATTTGCAGGTATAAGAACTAGTCCCACTCCATCCAAGGTTGAAAAGTAGAGGAAAGGAATGTGTGTGGTTTGGGAAGACTTGTACAGCAGGAACTAGAAACCCTACTACCTGCATATGGTCCCTCCATGTGTATTTAATTAACTGAATGTTACACAGGAAGCATGGTAGTGAGACTAGGTTTTGTGCATCTGTTTTATTTTTATTTTTTGTGCATTTATATTGTGCAACTTTGGGGATGGCCAGCGCCTGTGAGCAGCCTGGGAAGTTTCTTGGTCCCAGCCAGTTCCTCCTTTGATGCGTACAACCCAGATGGACTTTTCTATGATGAACCCTTCCTTTTCATGAGCCACCTTTCCTTTCCTACTTGACAAAATGCAAACAATGAGCAGTCCTTTGTAATTGTTTTAGGTCCATAAATATTAGCCACCATTAAATAAACATGTTCATAATGTCAGTGATCAAGTGCATCAGTGGTTTAAAGAGCACTGACCATTGCAGCCTGTAGTCAGCAAAACAGTCACAGTTTTTTTGCAGAGACTTAGAAAATGTATCTGCCACCTGCCATATATCTGCCATTGTAAAGGAGCCCCTGTTATACTCCTTCGGTCTATTCTAATTCTAAATTGTGGTTGTTGTTAGGCCTTATGACCATTATCTTGTGTAAAATTGAAATATTTTGCTCTCCAATATCAAATTCCCACTGATTTACCTGCCTGAGACACAAAGAAAGAAGTTGGGTAGAATACTTGTTTTTCTGGAACAGCTTAATCATAGAATCATAGAATCATAGAATGCCGAAGGTTGGAAGGGACCTCAGAGGTCATCGAGTCCAACCCCCCTGCTCATGCAGGGTCACCTAGAGCACGTGGCACAGGGCTGCATCCAAGCGGGTTTTAAAGATCTCCAAAGAAGGAGACTCCACAACCTCTCTGGGCAGCCTGTTCCAGTGCTTTGTCACCCTCACAG
>NW_020454971.1:0-43195 GCF_003342845.1 Nothoprocta perdicaria | reverse complement strand
GGAGTGATGTTGGCTTTCTTCCAGTCCTCCGGCACCTCCCCCGTTCTCCAGGACCTTTGAAAGATGATGGCGAGCGGCTCGGCTAGGACATCTGCCAGTTCCCGCAACACTCTGGGGTGCATCCCATCAGGGSCCATGGATTTGTGGGTGTYRAGKCTCCCTAGATGCTCCCTGACCCACTCTTCCTCTACCCAGGGCAAGCCTTCCTCTCTCATATACTCCCTGATAGGTAATTAATACAGTTCAGTACAGTCAAGTGTTGTGAAAGATTCAATGTATGTATTTCCTGAGTGTATGGAATAGCTMTTTTTAACTAAATTCCTCTTGGAACAGAGAACCAAGGAAAAATGAACAACCTGGTGGTGGGGGAGAAGTGCTAAGGAGACAGCATGTGGCTTTTTCAGCTAAACACATATCAAGAGGGTGAATCTGATATTTTCATATTACTTGGATCTTTTCATGTTCATTTTCAGATTTCATATTACAGTATAAAAATGGCATGGACTTCTGGCTGGCAGCTGCAGAGTGCGGGCTGCCACACAGAAGCAGGGTGGCTCTGCCGTACCACGAGAATGTTTTTTCTGCAGCCCTTTAAGACTGAACAAATACAAATCCCTTGGCTATTCAAGCTGCAGTTTGTCAAAGGAAGAAGAAAGACAAGAAATCCATATTGTGGGGCTGCAGCTCAGTCAGCAGGGGGTAACTTTTAGATAACTGAAAAGCAGGATCTTGACCCAYACCATACCAGCTTTAGTCTGCCTGGTATTATTAGAAGAAAAAGGTATCGGAGGAAGCTGCTGCTTATCCCCTCCATATACTCCTCATGAAATAACCCTATTCAGTGAGTTCTTTAGTGAGTTCTTTTATATACCACCCTGCGAGAATGCAGTATTTTTGTTTTGGTTTGTTTTTCTCCTTACCTGCTCTTCTCTGTGCTCAGACTGTCTGGCTTCAGGGCAGGGGCTGATCATGCCTGCTTCTCAGAAAGATGAACTTTGGGTAAGATGTGGTCTGTTTGCTTGGACCCTTCCAGCAGCAGGACATGTTTTCATAACTCTGCAGAGGGCTCTTCATCTGAAGGGGGAAAAGTCCATTCAAAGGCTGGGGTAGGAGGAAAACTACTGGAAAGAGAGAGGAGGAAAGAATGGAAAATATCAGTCTAACTTTTTTTTTTTTTTTTTTTTTTTTTTTGTCTAGAAAGCTACTTCTAGTAAGTATCTGAAGATAAATTATAGCTACCAAAAGTAATAAGACTCCTCAATCTCTTCAGTTTATTAACATTCTTGGTTGTTCCACAGAAGTTTAAGCAAGTTCAGTGAATTGCATCGTGATTATTAACCAGAGAGAATATGCTCTAAGCATTTTTATTGTCCTTTTAATGTCTGATCTTGAGGATGTTATGACTATAGAATAAATTATAAYGATGTACTAAATGGGAATAATCTCAGTTGTTTTATTAAGCACTTGGTGAATGAAATKAAGATTTCTGGTCCTGTGTTTTCTCTGAATATACTCCCCGTGTCTCTGACTTTGCTAAGGCTCTGCAAAAAGTGAACAACTCCTTAGCAAATGAATATGCAAAACATATGTTATAGCCTAGGATGCCAGAGTCTTAGAGATGATTTAAACTTGTTACAGCAATGTCTCCCAAAGCATCAAGCAAATCTTTATGGTATTATTTCTCATATTGAAATGACTGTCGGCAGTTCAAATGATCAAGTCGTTGCAGCCAAACAACAAACCGCCTCACTCTGCCCTCTTTTTCTTTTCTCCTGTCTCTTGTATGTCTGTGTATTCATTTCCACGGCTCCATAAGACTCTTTCCCTTGAGGTGCAGGTTGAAAATTTTGGTTAAATTCATATGACATTTCTTACACATTTTAAATTTTGCTCTGTAAATACTTGTAGTGCTCTCTGGAGAAGAAATAGCTGACCTTGTTTACAGTAAGGCTGGTCAAACACTGGAACAGGTTGCCTGGATAGGGTCTGGAGTCCCCATCCTTGGAGATATTTAAAAATTGGGCTGGACATGGTGCTGTGCAGCCTGCTCTGCATAACCATGTTTGAGCAGGGGGTTGGAGTAGATGATCTCCAGATCTCCTCCCTTTCAAATGCATTGATTCTGCTTTCCTGTGATTCTGCAATTCTGGAAATGTGGGAAAGAACAGTTTTTCTCTTTGAAATACCATAAAGGCAGTATCTTTGTTTACTGTCTTCAAGACTCTTTTTTTTTTTTTTTTTTAAGGAACATTTAGTCCTATAGGATTTTTTTTATTATTATTATTCATTAGTTGCATTGCAAGCTCTTTGGGGAAAAACGCATCTTTTGTTCTCTGTTTGTATAATACCCCAGGTTCATGAAGGGGGAATCTAGGGCATTTTTCCCATTCAAATAACTGGTAGCTGTGCATGTTGTGGTGGTAACACATTTTGGCCAGATGGGAAGGGCAGGAGGTAGATGGCAATCAATGATTCATGAAGAGACACTCCTTGAACGATTGACAGCTGGTTATACTAAGGCAAGCAGAATGCTAATTATAGGGAAATGACAAGTTAGGGAGTCAATCAGTTCATAGGAAGCACTGACTGAAAGAGACCTGAGGAGTAGTTAGTCACCTTGCGTGGGGTCACAAGTCACACCTGTAAGGAGATGCAGTGGCAGGAACCTGAGAGGAAACTGTGGAGAACTGGTATTTCCTCTGCCATGGTAAAAGAAGGCAATTTGATTACAACTTTGTTGTATAGTTTCTTGACATAATTCCATACATTGAATGACAATCTGGAAATGTACTAGCTCAAGTCTAAAGTTTATTGATTCCCTTTAATGTAATTAGTAGGTAATGCTGTAACTTAGGGACATGTCTGGAAAGAAGGTAGCAGCAGATACTTAGAATTTTCCACAGAATCTTTTATTAGTACTGAATTCTCAAATGCAGTGGCTAGTAGGGTTTCCCTGCCTTTTTTATTTATTTTTTTCTTCAGGCATTTGAAAATGGCTTTGTCTCTCTTTCCTCATTTCTGAAATCTGGTTGTTACTGCAGAGATATAAACATGTTTCTTATTACAAACCAGTGTAATACAGGCCACCACTGTGATAATTAAGATAGCACTAGGGATAACGTGTGGATTTTTTCAATTATTTYGGAATGTGAAAACATGTTTTTTCTCCCATTGCTTTTCACAGTTTGGTAGGCACTATTCAGTCAATTTTAATTGTACATAAAATCAATGTGTTAACTACAGAATCGATATGCTAGAAACAAAAGGCATCTGAGAACAATTGAGCCTGGAATAATCTAGAGGGAAGCAAATGACAATTCTATGCATGGGTGAGATTTGGGAGAAGGAGGCATCACATGGTAATCAGGTATCAGTGTAAAATGCCTGTGCTTATCAATCTCTTCAAGAAGTCCCAGGGCAGCACATAAACATATTGCCTTGGTAGGACTAGGATTTAGGGGAGAAGAAATTCTCTCCTGCTGTTGCTCTTGGGTGGATGCGAGTTGGAGCACTCCTTGAGGGAGGCCATGTGCAGAAGGTTTCTATAAGGGCAGTCCTGAATGCAAAAGCATGAAGCTTGATGAGCCTTTTCTTGCTCCTTCACTCTTTCCTAGCCCTGGCACTGATGCATCTCAGAAGAGAATGAGATTTAAGCGTATGCTTTAGTTTCAAAGTTTTACTGAACAGATGACAGCTTCACTGCACAAGCCTGGACCAGTTTGGGGATATTTTGGTGGGCCTAGGGGAATCATTTTGCTTTGGGGTGCTCCAACCAGGGTTGCACCAGTAATCCAAGGGTTGCTTGTGGACTTGCCTGGCATATGTTGAGAAAGAAGTGTGTTCCTCCACCATGCCAAGAAAATATAGTATTACTCCATGCCTGTTTTCTACCACAGCCTTCCTTACACCSTGCCTGGCCCTGTCTCCAGGCATCCTGCTTTTAGTGGAGTTCATGGATGCATGCTCTGCTTGGGTAGGATTCAGTAGGCAGTGGCCTTCCGTGCTCTGAAAATCCGTGAGAACTGAAAAGGAAGGATAGGGCTTTTAAATTTTCTCTTTCTTGGGGAATAAGCATGTGTTCTATTTCTTGATTAAAAAAGCTTTCCACACTACCTTTCCAAACATTATGGAGAGCTGAACTTAATTTGGGTTTTTGAACTATATTGGATGCTCTACGAGTAGAGGAGCACCTGGAGGAGAGAAAAAAAATAAAAAAAAAAGAAAGAAAAAAAAAAGAAAAGAAAAAGAGAAAGAGAAAAGGCAATTCCTAGCAATCTGCTACTGAAATTTATTAGAGTTCTTATGATAACAAGGCTACCAGCTGCTGCTCCGGGTGCCATGGAAACAGGCATTGCTGGGAAGGCTGTTTTAAACTAATTTCTGCTTCAGAAAAAGGGGAAAAAAAGAAGGAAAGAAAACAGGCTTCTGTGGGATGATCTGTTTAAAGAGCTTTGTCCCTGTGTTTGAGCAAAGCAAGCAGCCCTTGCCCTGCTGAGCAAGTGAGAGGTGCACAGGGTCAACAGGTACCTGCTTGGGCCAGAGGACTGTTCTAGGCCAGGGGACGAGGAGGGTGAGTCTTAATTTGGGAGAGAGGTGTCTAGCAGGGCATGATAGTTATAAAGGAAGCGCTCACCTCATTGGAGAATGCTCTTGTGGCTGTTGAGGGCCTGTCTTTGTGTCTTTCACTGCACTGAAATTCTGGAAATCCCACTAAACTGCCTCGTGACTGGGACTGACACTCAGACTTGTGAAGGGAGAGCGTAATGGCCATTGGAAGGCACTGGCATCGCTCATTGTAGATAACCAGGCAAGTAGGAAAGCAAACACACTTAGAGAGAGGTTTAGCACCTCATCATGCTCCTCTACCAGAGGCAGACATTTGTTTTTCCTCTTTCCATTCTCACTCTGTGAACAAATTGAACAGGCTAGTGCAGCCTGCGACACATTTGGTCCTGTCTCATAGCCTGTTTTAAAATACTGCTGTATGCAAAACTGTGYCTGTTCATGGTAGGGAGGAACGGAAACATTTATGAGCTCTACATGTGTCCCTCACCTTCTCTGCTGAAATTTTCAGGTGTTTATACAGCCCAGCTATACGGAGTAAAGGGGCAGAGAAGTTTCTTTTTGCAAGTCTACATCAGGAATTTCTCCACAATGCAGCTTCAGCTGCAGTTTGGGCTTCCTGGCCCCGTATGGATCTGGTTTGAAATAGCCAATGTTTAATGATCTTCTGTATAAGATGAGAAGGAGGCAGGAAGGGGTTTCAATAAGCGCTGATTAGCTGCGCTCCTGCAGAGCGGAGCATTTTAACAATGCAGAGGCTGCGGCTATGCTGAGGATTAGATTGCCACAAGGCCYGAACAAAAGTTGCTCTATTATTATTGTTATTATTATTTCTTAATTCAAAAATAGCTCTGACAAAAATAGTGTGCTGAGAAACTTCCAGAAGACGAATTATTTTGGATCTGGATTGTTTGCGTTCTTGGCTGATGCGTAGCCTACAGAATCCGAATTTGGCCACACTCTCCTCATCAGCTTAGGATTCAGGGAGGTTATTGTTCTCTTTCTCAGCTTCCATCTAGCTTGCCAAAAACACTTTTTAGAAGACACTTTCCTCTCCAAAGATAGAGAAAGGGCAAGGGCCAGAAAAACACTGCCATCACCCAGGACTCAAGTGATTTTTTTTTTTCTTCTGTACTCACCCATCCCAAATTTCAGTTCTTTTTACCCATTTGAGTACTATCTCCTTCTCCTTGGTCTYTGTCAAGCATCATAATGAATAAGTTTTCCTTCTAGAAATAATGGATAAGAATCAGCCTAATGATTTTTGATTTGAAACATGGGCAAACATGTTGTGCAGCAGCAGAGTTTAGAGATGGTTTGTTAATATTGTTGTCATAGTGATCCTATGATTGCTGCAATAAATGTACAAGAATTCTTGGAACAGAATTTAAGTGGTAAGCTTTATCCATCAAATGTAGCAGCTGGAGATTTCCACGTGAAATTTCTCTCTCTTTTTTTTTTTTTTTTTTTTTTTGCTGGGGGATGGCTTTTTGCTAAAATGCAAAGAATGAAATTGGAGAGATTTATGTGAGATTTTCAGAAGATCTTACATGACAACAATCATCCTTAAAGTATAGTGAATGTGATAATGACCACGTTTTCATAAATGCTCTGAAATATTTCAGACTTATCTCTGCACTACACATGTATCATTTGTTCTTCAGGTTATTTGGTAATACAGTAATTTGTTTTGCTTAACGCTGTGTGATGTTTTTCCATTTTCTTTATGTTTGACCCGCATTTTTTCTGTGCTTATGTGGTGATGAAGCTAAGGAGACAAATAGTCTTGAGGAACATATAAAGGCATTCCGTGCCTTTGCTATTTATTTCTATTTGATCTCATTTTCAAGGTATATTGGAAAATAATTTAAATAAATCAGCACACAGAGCTCTGTTGCCAACTTTGTCAAAAACCTAAATAACATTGTTAGGTAATCAGAAAAAAAAAAATTAACTATTACATCTCTGTCAAGGTGTATGCTGTGGCATTTTCAGCTGATCAGCATCTTTCTGATAAAGTCAAACTCATTTGCATAGAAAGACTTGAAAGCAAAATAATTGTGGAAAACCTTCTTTAGAATATGGGGAGGTTTCTGGAAGACCTAGGATTTACTTGTTAATTGCCTAGATCGCCTCATTGTGTATTATCCCTGTTCAGTCTACATGACTGTTGGCATAAATATGTGGGTTTAACTATATTATAATGGGAGACTGATTCTTTGTTCTTTTTCTTTTAATCAAATGTAATTTTTCCTTTTCAAAATGTGTAAGGAAGGAAGCAAAATGTCTTATTTTGCTTAAACATGTGCTTCATATGTGATATAAATGGAACATTAAAATAGCTCATGGATGCAAGGAAAATCTATACCTTTTTTTTCAGCTGGATTGGCAAAGAAAGAAAGAAAGAATAAAGAATTCCCTGCAGTGAGTAAGCAACTTACCATAGTATCCATTTCACACAATACTTTTCAGCTGAGGCAAAATGTTAGACATTTATTTTATGCTCTGACAACTACAAGCATTGCACAAATGGACAGACGAATAGAGACCTGCTCTTAGCATGGTCAGTCGTGATAGAAATACTGAAATTGGTACACAGTTTTTGATCAGGTCCACCTGTAAGTAAGGACTAGCCCCATCAAGGATGGGTGATGTACATGGGAATAGATGRTATTCAATGTGCTTAAGCCTTTCCTGCTTTGTGACACTGGTAGGAAAACGCACAAGTTCTGGCTGTAACTTGCAGAACTCTGTTGTCTGACAGAGTTTGCACCAATTTTAAATTTAGGATTGCAATTGTGGCAAAAGAGTGGCAATTTATGCAGTCAAGAGGAATGGCTAGTAAAGCAAAGGGATCTTGCCAGCTGTAAACATGGAATTACCAAACTGAGTGGGCTAAACCATACATTCTCTCAGATAAAGATGAAAAATAGGTTACCTATAGAAACTCTAGCTTGGTCCCATCTCTTGGATAATTTACTGTGTTATGTGACTGTGATAAGAAAGAAACTGGCTTRGGGCTTTCGGGAAGCTTTTGGTGGATTAAACTGTTCTAGCTCTGCTTCTCACATGAACTGTCAGGGAGTTCTCCTAGTCCAATTTATGTCCTGTGCAAGGAGCTGTGTTACATTATTGTGATCTTTTAAGACACATTGAATGCCAATTTTAGCATTTAGACTCAAGGCAAAGTCTTTCAAAAAGAAGAATATTTCAGGAGACCAACCAAGTGACATGATTACAGCAGTAATGGAGATATCTGTCTGTATCAATGTATATTTAATCACAACAGTATCTGTAAGTTAAATCACATCAGGCCAAAACTTATTTTATTCTCTGACCTTTTATCCTCTTGTGCCTCCCCATCCTTTTTTTTTATTATTATTTTTTTTTTCTCTGAGAATTTTGCATCAGAAACTATTATTTTGGAAGGGATTTGTTGATCTTAGCATGATAACTCTGCAGTTAATTGGTATGTTGGAATTTAGGGTACTCCAGAATTCCATTACATGGTTTCGTTTTATTTCTGCAAACCCAAGTGTACAAGTTTTACCAAAGAGCCGTATACTCACCTTTCTCTTTTGAAAAAGTTTTCACTTAACTTGCATCACAATTCTTGTCTTTTTAGTATTATCTTGATTATTAATAACTACATTGTTTTTAAGATAACTGTTTTCTAAAAACTCCATTGCATTATATTGCCACTGCATGTCACTATTGAAACAGAGTAAGAATGGGCAAGATTATAGCAAGGTTTACAAAGGAAAGGGAATGTTGCATCTTCTTATCTCCAAGATAAGAYCTGGACCTCAGTTATTTTTTTTTTTCTTTCCAAATAATGTTGTTGATTCTCTGCTTAAAATAATCATTTGCCTTACTTCCTTAAAGATGCAATCATCACCTGGTTAGTGTAGATTTTGTTTCCTTAATTTGGCCATTTTTTCCACAATTGCTAATAAATGAGGAACAATGCTATGCACCTTGTCCTTCCTATTTTTTTGACTTGGCCTGGACCTTTAATTAGGAAGCATGTCCATCCAATGTTAAAGTATAGATTGACAGCAACTGTGCTTGATAAACTGATTTAGGTGGTATTAATATATGCAGCTCATTTGTGAGTTTTGGCTTAGATTAGATGATGGTAGTCAAAAATGTAGGAGTGAGCATACTGTTGGGGGTGAGCAAYGTTCAAAACCTTTATACTAACAAAATTGTAATATAACTGAGAGCAAATGTTTGGACAGGGAATCCAAGAGCTAATGAGCTTACTTCTTGGTCTGATAAATATGTATCATATCGTCCACCTTCTGAATACTTCTTAGGCACTCTGGGTAGGTCTTCTAAAGGTTTGGGGTTACTTGTTCACTGCTACATTCAGGTGTTAAACTGGATTGACACATTCCCACAACAAGTGTTCACAATAAATATGATTTTACTGAAATGAATTCTTGCTACTAATCCATACAGAAAGAAACAAACTGATGTTCCTGACCATAAAAATGCTGTCTTGTTCATTGAGACAGATATTTTTATATTTTAGTAACTTCAACGTAATGTCTAATTCTATGTTATTCATTTCACTTTATATTATATTCACTTTTTTTTCATAATAGAATTTGCTACCACCAAGCAGTGTTTTGTTAAAACCCTTTACTGTGATATCAGAAGCCAGCACACAAGAATATTAATCTTTTATGTGATGTGCTGGAGTTTGGAGCAAACTGCTAGAAGTCTTTTATTAAAAGAAAGAGGAAAGCTGGTGCTGTGTACAGGTGAAATCTTAGATGTCAAAATACTATGTTCTTTGGTAATTTAGCATGAGTTTGTACAGCCCTGTCAAAGTAAGTAGTGAGAGATCACTTTGAATGATTTGGTTTTTTTTTTGAGTTGACTTCATTTAATTTGGCTTATGATACATAATAGTGACTTCTGTTATTTCCTTTTTGTAATGCAAATTAATTGTGTGCACTCTTTTGATCTGGGTCTGTAAAAACTCTTCTGCTTCTAGAAAGATATTTAGCTATTCAGATACCTTGATCGCTGTTAAAATTCTAAATGATTTGAAATTCCTTGTTTTGCATGTCATGGTAATAAGATGCAGACATGATTTCTCTAGACATGATTGAAAGTGTTGAGCTGACCTGGAGTTTATGTCACTATGGTGACATCTGATAAAATAATATCAATTATCAAATATCAAAGATATATAATAAAAGACATATATACATATAACATATATGATATAAGATAGGATATATCATATATATATAAAATATGGATGAAGCTGATGAAGCATCTGTGTTAATATGGGTAAGATAAAGCATACTGGAGGATATTATTCATCAACCCCTGACTAGAGGCAAAAAGTGGTTAGACTCATCTTTTTCAACTCCCTCCTTCCCTGGTGCTTCAAGTATAAACTTGGCACACTAGTGGAAGAAAAGTGCAGTGAGATTTCAGTGGTTCTTGTTTCCTTCTTTTCCTTCTAAAAAATTAGAGGAAAATTCAGAGCCTTCAGAATTCGTAAGAGTTACATGTTAATAAAAATGCCCAAAATAGTGCTTTTTCTTTTGACGTTTTTATTGTAGTTTCTTTTAAGATTAGAAGTAAAGGAATAAAATAGGTGATAATAAAGCAGTGCAATCATTGATTCATCTTTTACAAAAATCCCTGAAATATATGCACAGGCTGGAGCAGACAATGACTCAGTGATTTATGTTCCTCATTTTTAAGGTATCAATCACTGCTGAATTTCTTGGGAGAAATGGGGTCGAACAGAAGGTGTGTTTAAATAACCTATTGTCTAAAATGTCAGTGGCAAGAGATAAGTGTATTCAAAACAACCTGAAAGGGAACATTAAATACTGAGCTGCCTTCCTCTAATGAGAAGACTGGAGCATCCAAGATCTACGAGCAAACGTCTCGGCAGGAGCTGAACACTCCTGGCGTATACAGAGCAACGGCATAGTTGGCTTCAGCCTTGAGAGTGGTTCTGGCAGTAAAGAGCTACTGAAAACAAAAAGACTTTTTCTGCCCCATAAAGGACAGAAGACACTCTGAGAACAAAAATCTTATCTCCAAACCCCTCAAACCCCAGAGATTAGTTTCCTAAAATTGTTCTCTTTAAGAAAATGTAGTATTAGTAGGCAGTAGTTGTTTATTTTTTTTCTTCTAATTGTAGAAGAAGATTAACATGTTGTGTTTTACTAGCGGATTTGGAATAGCAGCTTCCACCCAAAATTTTTCAACTATGTGAATAACCATGACCTGAATTGTAGTTGGATTTCAATATACTTATTCCAGAGGTCAAGCCACGGGAAATCAAGGAAGAAAAACAAAAATAAAACAAACAAAAAAAMCCCATAATCGCTTAGATTGTATGTGGTACCCTTGTGAAAAGCACCCTTACATGCTTTGTTATCTAGCACAAGCTAAACTAAAAGAAAAAAAAAAATCTTGCCTTTACTTTAAATCCTAGTTTTAGTGTAAAACCTCACGCATGTTTACAGTAACATGATGAGTTTTACCCTAGTTCTAATACTTTAGACAAGACTCAGTTCTTATAAACTCCATTTAGTTTAGAGCTTTCTAGGAGAGCTGACCTTTGGTAGAAACAGGTGCCCAGTTTGGGATAAAATGATTCCATTTGTCTGCTCTGGAAGATCTAGTCCTTAGGGGCATATATTGAAAATGCAGATGCAACATAAGTTGTTAATGAGATGCTGCACAGCTCAGACATGTAGGAGTGCGACCCAGAAGCAGTTCTGAAGATGGTGCCAGGCACCTATTTCCATCTTGCCATAAATACCCACCCCTGCAAATTTAGTCTGCAGCCAAGCCTTCAAGCCCTGCTGAAGTTAGTGATCTGCTSCACAATAATTCCCTTTTTCCTTAGTTTTCAGAGGTCTCTTTGGGCTGAAAATAGCCTGAGATTGACAAATCAAGTATTTTGTCTCATTCAAACAACTGTTTAGAGGCAGGATTTCAGCACCACGGAATCTCAGCTACTTTCTAAATCCCTTCAAAAAAGGAACCTGTCAAACACAGTGTAACTGCGATGGATGTCTAGTATAACACACTGTTTAACTTATATAGCCCAAAGAGTTTAACAATTGAAGCTTTGTAAAGGGTTTCCCTATGTTTACACTGACATCTCTAGAAATAAATACTTGTTTCCTTTAGGTTTCCTTCCTCTCTCTGCAGTGTATGCATTTTAAGTGAATAGTCAGGTTGCAATCTAGCTCTAGCTAAAGAGCATTCACTGAGAAGGATTTCCCGGGTTAAGTAGTATCCTACAACAAATGCTCAGCCAAAAAACATCAATTTAATAAGGCACGTACAAGGGAATATTTAACACTCTATTTCTTCTCTCAGAGTTGCTGCTGGGGATCTTCTAGCCAACCAGACCAGTAAAAGTCCTCAGCATTGCAGACTAAAGAAAAGATGCAAAGAAAGTCCTGGTTGGGGGAGGTGGGTATGGTGCTGCCAGGCAAATCTGAGCCCCATTTAATTTGTTGATGCGCTTTGCTCCATCTGCTTCGTGCTTATTGAATGCACCAGTGAATCTTGTCATGAAAATTAAATTAAGTAAAATTAACATACTGTTTTGTTAGTATCTTTCAATGAAAAATTTAAATGCATTTAGCAAATGCTGCATGAAAGGTCCTTTCTTATGCTAGCATTGTGATTAAAAGTATRTATTAGTATTGTACAAGAAGATACTATTTGTACAGTGTGTTTATTCTCCATCTGATCAGTGAAAGCCCAAGAAAATTGGATATAAGGTTACATATTATGGTATCCAAACAATTTTAATCTTTTACTGCGAYGCTGTTATACTACAAGAAGAGAGAGAGCAGAGGAGATATTCTTCAAAAATATTTTCTGTATAAGAATACTTTGCCTTGTCTGAGATRAGTAAATGCTTTAAAGGTAGAGTCAAAACAGAACTTAGGCATGGCTCATAATTTTCAAAAAACTGATTCAAAGATCTTCACTCASGAAGGTGGCCTGGACCATGGGGTATCTAATTTTACTAGATGCCTTTCTGGTTTAAGTGACATTTCCTCAAATACTCCCAGTTTGCCCCGTATGCACATACTCAAGACAGCCCTGATTGTGATATAGCAAGGAGTCTAAGTCCAGCAGGAGATCTCAGCTCATAAGAATGCGTGGAGGACACCTAATGTTTACCATTAAACCCTGTGACAACTGGATGCTTCATAGTTGCTTTTCTTCTGGAGTAATGGGTGGTGATTTCCTATAATTTGTATGAGCTCAATAGCTAGAGCCTTGTGCAAGAAAAAGCTCTGGGTCCAGTTGCTCTTCAACAGATGCAAACTTGTGCTACACTCCTCTTTGAGCAGCAGACCCAACCAGCGGGTTACAGACCAGTGCCATGTCCTGCTGATGTTGAGCTCCTGTTCAGCAAAGACAGCAAGGGTCACAGTGCCAGAAAGTGAGCTGATGCTGCACAGATGGAAGCATCTGGGCTTTGTTCCCTATTCCCTCAGCTACTTCCATTCTCTGTAGTTGCTGACTGTTTAATATACAATGCATAGCTAGGCCTAGGCTCTTCATCTAACAATAAAATAGAAACAACATAATGATTAAAAAAAAAAAAGAAAAAAGAAAGCTTTGACRTGTTATCATTGTTTACTTCTGGGAGATAATTCAGCAAAGTGAACAGGAACTGTGGGACGCTAACCATCCATCATTCAAAATGGCAATAATTGTCACACATTGTAGGTGCTATTCCTTTAGCTGGGATGTTTCCTRTATTTCAATTAAGGGTTTCCACAGAACTGCACAAATATTTGCTTATTTCTTTGTTTTTATATCTCCACTGTACTCCTAGTTTCAGGTGCTTTTCTCGTCCTTAACACTTCTTAACCACAGTGCGCCTTGTATGACAAAAAAGGTCATTCCTTATCAGCTTGCAGGAAGAGCACTGCATCATCTGTCTTTCTGGGACAGTGTGAGGTACTTGGCCATATCTGTCTATCTTGCCATGGTTTGTCTTGCCATCTGATTGTTCCCRTGTGTAACATCTAATTAGCACCTATGGTAATTAATAATGCTGTGGGCTCTCTTCTATTATCTCTTATTGGTTTCAGGAGGAATAAATCAGCTTATTGAACACTAAGGGARCTCTTGTATTTTATAATGAAGAACRTAACAGATGCACTTGTACTTAAATRTTCATTAAAACAGAAAGCAGGAACCATCGTTTTTAATAGAAGTTTTAATGCGTTCAACAAAACTGGTATTATGCTGCCTTGTTGTAGTGCATTGCCATGGTGCTCTGTGGGACGGGGGCTCCTGGGACAGTGCCAGTCCTAGGTTTTGGGCACTGCCATGGGGACAGGGAAGGTCCAGCAAGATGGAGGCCATGGGTCAGGGCTGGATTATGTGGTCCTTGGCCAAGCATGGCTGTGGCACCAGCTCAAGGCAGTTCGGGGGCACAAGGGTGAGATCCTCAGTGCCAAAGCAGCTTGCATGAGGTGCWGCCCTTACCAAGCTCCCACCGGCCCTTGCTAGCATGGCCACGTGGCGATGAGCAGTACACCAAGACTAGTCTGAAGCAAGCAAGTCCTTTTGTGGGCAGTAGGCCACAGTTTCTGACCATGTTGTTAGCCTTTTGAAACTATCATGTGTATCAGTCTGTCTAAAATTACGGATTGCAGATCAAATGTAAATATTCTCCATGGACAATCTGTTTTTGCGTTTCCATTAGAGCAATACTTTTGGTCTTCTAAGTCACAGAGCAATGTTTCTATAACAGACTCTTTGGATGAACATAAATAAGAGTAGTTTTGGTGTAGAAATCAATATTGGTTTTGCTTTCTTCCCCAAATGATTTGTTTAGATGCCTTTGCTTTTAGGCCTCAAAAGTGAATAAAAAGCAGTGCCACACTGACACCAAAATCCATGCCTTATATTTAACAGAAACTGAGGTTAGATGATCCACATTGTTCTCTTAAGAGGCGGGCATCGGAATTTGAAATAGAAATACACCCACTGTATGAAAGAGGAAATTCTCCACAGATGTCCCATTGCAATCAGTAACACTGAGTCATATCATTTTTTCTGTTATTTCAGATATATTCCAGACAAAGGGAATAAGCATTTAATTGGACAAATCTAAGAAATGAAGAAACCATGTGAGTAGGTTTGTGGCCTATATTCTTATCTTTCCTTCTCTAGTTTGTTTAAGCTTTTAGGCAGAATATCACAGAAGGATTCGTAATTTTTAATCCTTGCAAAACTGAAAAAAAATACTAATTTAATTCCCATGCTAATATATTCATGAAGGAAGAGGTTTCCCTCTGTAGCGAAGTATTTCTTCTTTAATTTTGGTCATTTTTTTACAGGAAAAAAATGCTTTATGACCCTAGGAATTGTTTCATAAAAGATACAGCATTTTTCCTATGAAGTTTCTCAGCTGTTTAAGATAAGATGAGTTAAACCTCATCTGTCTCAGTTATTAGGTGACTGTAGTTCTTTTTAACTAATCACATTGCATTACACGTTTGTACATTAAGTACAGAGAGTGGTGGGATGACTTCTAACAGTTACATGTGTCAGCTAAGAGCTCATGAAATAAAACTGCCTTGAGGGGAAAAGAGTAAGAGTTTTTCCCCTTCCTGCCTTGTATTGCTCTGAGTGCTAGATTTTGATAGGACAAGAGACAGCTGACATGAATTGAAATGCAGGAGATTCTACTTAAAATCCTTTTGGTACTTAAGGGTGGTCAAACACTCCTTGTCCAGAGAGGTTGTAAAGTCCCCATCCTTGGAGATACTCAAAACCCAACTGGACGCAGCACTGGGCAGCCTGCTCTGGGTGACCATGTTCGAGCAGGATCATGATGGGACTAGATCCTCTCCAGATGTTCCTGCCAACCTCAGTAACTCTCTGGTTACAGCCTTATGATTTTCCCCTTACTTTGTTTTCCTTCATTCTGTTACATTTCTCCTCCTGTTTTTCTTTACCCTGTCAAAGCCTCTTACAGCAGCCTGAGAGAAAGAAGTAATGGTCATGCTAACTTCTCTGTGGGCAAGGAACGAGGCGACTACTAGAGTCAAGGTGAAGGTACCAGTCAAATGCAGTAGCAGCCAAGTGTGTTTGCATAGGATTTAAATACGATGGCAACTAGAGAGGTTACCATTAAGAGCAGAGCCTCATGCCACGCTCTGCTGGTGTTCTGGGTAAAACGTCTGCAAGGGACTCGTTCACAGAAACTGCTATTTGCCCCAGCAATTTATTCTGGATGAAAATGCAGATGAATTGCCATGAGGCTTAGTTCCCATGGCAGTTTTACATTGAGACAGAACCTGCTACAGGAGCTCAGACGTTCCCCTTTTATTAACAAGCAATCTCTCCTATTATGTTCATTACCGGAATGATGAGTCTGGTTAAAGCACCTTAAGAAAATGTTCCTTGCACAAGAATAGCTGCAGCAGAAATGATTGTTTAGTTTTATGATCACCCGTTTAAATATGGCATTACCTCTCCATTCTCAGTGTGCAAGGCTGAGCAGAGCTGAAATTACAACAGGTAGGAGATTCAGTATCAGCTTTGCAGTTTCCTTACGCAGCAACTGCAGTGTGTGATTATCCCTTATCTCATCACTGATTGGAGGTACTGAAAATGCCTGATGACTTTCTATATGCAGTGTGTAACTTGATGTGGGTGGTGAGAGCTGAGGTTGTTAGCAATTCTGCTCAACTGTCCACACCATTTATTTCCTCCTGCCTTTCCAAAGTTTCCTGGCTAATGTATTGTCATAAACCCAGATTAAGGGAAAATGCCTAATTCAGGAAAAAAGTTTATTTGTTTGGTATACTGGTAGGCTACCTGACCTAGAAAAACATCCATAACTAGCAGTCATCTATGTATTTTAAAAAGAAAAAAAAATAAAAAAGGTCTTTTGCTTTGTTAAATCATATGTGAAACAAAAAGGAAAGAGAAAATAGAGAAGGTAGTACTTCTATTCACTGGTGATGTGTTTGATGGATGATTCTCTGAGTATCTGATTGAACTCACTATAATACCCACCAAATTAAGATAAACCATTGGTGAAGGGTTTGTCAAGTACAGGCCCAAAATCAATTATGCTCACAYGGCGATCGAGTAATCTATCTCTTTCCGTTCAGTCTGTCTAGTTTAAGAGCTCTTTATCATTCCAAACACAGGTTATGTTTTTAAAGTGGCTGCACCATTTCTGGGAGATTGCATTAAAATCAGGGTTACTTCTCATTCATGCAGAAACCCTTTCTTCTTTCCTTATGCTAAGTCCTACTACCTTAAGTGACTTYTATACAGTTTCTTTCAAGAAAATCTTCCAAGAGTTGAGAACAGTAAAAATGCAACATCAATATTGACTCCTCCCTTTCTGCAGTGGTTAAATTACTGTTATCATCACCTAATTAGGAAAAGAAACCTGATGAATATTCCTCATTTAAAAAAAAAAGTACAATTGAAAAAGCTATAATGAAAAAGTGACAATCAGGGAACTTTCTAATGAACTATTTTTAGGGAAGTCTAGGAAATTAGAGCTTGACTCTGCTTAGATTCTGTTTAGATTCACACCAGTCACTGACCAGTTCATTACTATRAATATTGTAAGATAATCAAAGTAGGCAAAGCATTTCAAGTGAATAGTAAATTCTAGTGCAGAGGAGTTAAATTTTGTTCTGTTATTGAGGGACTGTGACATTAGATTGCCGAGGAAATGACCATAGCTAACGTCATATAAATGTCTGACAGCATGATTTATATTTATGTTAAGTGTTTGTATTTTTGATAGGGTAAACTGGGCTCTGTGTCTTTTTTAACAAAAAAAGTCTTTTTGGAAAGAAGTAAATGTGCTTTGTGCTTTTCCAAAAGTATTACAGATGTCACTGCCTATTTTTAGGAGCAGAGCTGGTATCCAAGTCCAAGCTAGAATGAAACTTCTTAGATGAAAAGTGAAAAGAAAACCCCAAAGAGCTGAATGAGATCTTAGGATGCAAAAGAAAATGTCACAGGTTCCTGCAGGTTGACGGAATCTGAAGCATATGCAGAAATGTTCTCCTAAAACTCAACGCCCRCACAAGGCAGTAATCTTCTCTTTCTTTGCAGAAATATGCATTCCATTTGGCAGATGGATCTGAGTATTTATTTTCATTTTTCAGTTTAAAGAGTTATGTATTTGTAAATCAGGTTAGTATGAGTCTCCTTTATATAAATTATGTATATGTCTTCATACGTGGTCAGCAATCTATTTTAAAACTTCTGGCACACAGAAATGAGAAAGGAAAATTTCAGATTACCTCTGTTGGCTTCCTCACTTTGGCAGGTGTAATGGGATCAGAGATGGAGATTACTTGAAACTAAGTTACTGTCTTCAAGTTGTACCTGGGGCTGTAATCTTCCTTTCTTTGCTTGATTTCACATGATTGTTCAGTTGGTGAAACTGTGCTGAGAGTGACCTCGTTTAGTCATTCTCTGAGCTTATGCACTTGGTCAGTGACCAATGGGAAGAGAATCTTTTTTCTTGGTATCTCTGAGCTTATGCACTTGGTCAGTGACCAATGGGAAGAGAATCTTTTTTCTTGGTAGTGACCAATTCTTCGGTTTCCTGTGACAAGCCAATGCAACCCCCTCTCTTCTGCTCTTTTCTTGACACAGCGACTTAAATGTTGTGCTAAAAAAAGGTGTATCTGTGTGGCATTGGCTTGTTGCTCACAAAACTGAATGGAGGTCTCTATCATGAAATGCTTAACACTAAAAAGAGAGTGTTTTCTGAATAAAGTGAAGGAAATAAAAAGGACAATGAGGCTGAAGGCTATCTGACCTGCATCTAACCATTTTTCTCTCTAGTTCTCTCCCCCAAGTAAAATATTGGTGGTTAATATATAAAAATCCTGCCACCAGACTCCAGCACTAAATGGAGATATACTGATAAGGCTGGTATGCTAAAATGCTGTATTTATGTAGCTAAAGATGTTACCATGATTTGATGTAATGTACAATAGTGCCAATATTTCACCTGTTGACATAAAAAAGCCAACTTATCCTTAAATCATTTTTTGGCTGTATTTTAAGTTCAGGGAGGGGTATCAGAGCCGATGAATCCAAGTTTAACATAATTCCTGAGAGAATCCACTGAATGACAGAAGGTGGCAGTGAGACATTATTATCTTTGTACTGAACTTTCCAAATTTTGCTCCAGGGTCAGATTTCTAACGTGCATTTAAAAGAATGGCTCTTCAGAGGCTGAACTCTGCAACCCTTAAAGGCACTGGTTGTGTTAAGCAGCCCCTAAGGATGGAGAGAGATCACCTCTGTTTTAAAAAGCACTCCTTGCACATCCTCCATGCATGGGTTTTACTTATAAATGTCCCCTGTCAACCAAGGTTCCCTTGTTTGTTCTGTAAATTGTGCTTGATGTGTGACTTTAGCATCCATTCCTCATTCATACCAGTTTTCTTCAAGCACCTCTACAGGGAATATCAAAACAAGCTAAAGGGGAGCAGCTCTTGTTATTCTCCCCCTGTTGCATCCAGCCCTCCAGGAATCCAGAACTTCACTGAGGGGGTCTAATGATGCAGAGAGTTGAGTTGCGTTTGCAAATCACACCCCTCACACCCAATCTGAGCCGTTTTTCAGAGCCACATTAGCTTCCCCATTCATAGATGCTTAATAATGACTTCAGCCCTGGGCTCCAGCGCGGTTCCTGTCGATAAAGCTTGATATATAAATGCAATACTTAAAGGATAAGAACAGGGAATCACTGTAGTGCCTGTGAATTTCATGGAGTGCCACGGGTAATTTGTCCAAAGCAGGAAGCTAGTGTATAAATCCTTAGTTCCRTGGAAATACCCATGCATACTAAATGAAACTTGGTAAAATCTATAAGCCTGTAAGTGTTTGGGGTGAATTTCAAGCTTTTGTATTGAACTTCTCTTCTAATAGCATTAGTAAATATTTGGGGTTGTTGTAGTTGTAGTCAGACAACTTTTGTAATGTATTGATGAGTAATATATTGACAGAAATGTGTCTACTCCTTTGTTAATAATACTAAAAAAAATTGCAATGATTAATAAATTACTTAAGTTACATGGAAAGTATAGGCAGATATGTCAAGAATAAGTGGAACATTCCACTGAGGTCAAAAATGATGGAAATTGGAGCAGACTTTTCAAGCTCATGCTTAACTTGTAATGGAAAAGAATTAAGAGGTGCTGAAACACTGAGATTTTTATATGAATAACACCATTAAATCTTAAGAAATCTGGGGGTTCATTATTAGGGGCCCTTCACATATATAATGAAACCCTAAATACAAAATTTAGATGTTAATTATCATRAGGTAATTGAGGAAGATGACCAGCAGAACATTAAATTCCAGTCATCTGCTTATTTTTGTAAGCACAGTTAACATCACCTATTTTTAAAATGAGGTCAGACTGTTAGAAAGGCTTCAGTTAACAGAATAATTCGTTCTTTCTGTCCCTCCCCCTTTTTCTTTCAATAACCATTTATAAAGAGCAAGAGAAAAAAAAGGGAAATAATACCCGATAAAAATGCAAGTGTAATATTAAGTAATAATATATAAATAAAATTTTAAAATCACTAGTGATTGTCTATTAATTGCCCTAAAAATCCATCATAGGATGCTACTCTTTGACCTGATTTTCCATTCAGGTACTTTYCTATGCCCTCACTTCCTCTTGCAGGCAAAGCACAAGTGTTTCCTCCCTGATGTAATTTCCATTCTTTTTAATAGCAAATTCACTTAGTTAGACCTAGCAGAGAATTGATCCTACAGTGTTTTAGGGGAGTGCAGACTTCATTAAAATAAAAAAGGGAGGGAGGGGTTGTTATATTAATTTCTTTTTTGTTTTTTTCAAGCGTGTCAGCATCAGGGGAAAGAATGTGTTCTTCTCAAATGCATCGTCAAGAATTGCTTATAAAGGTAACAACTCGTTTGGTACACGAAGCACTGAAGTTGCTCCCAGTTCTCTGATATGATTCAGGTCAACTCCATGTCTGGCACAGCTAAACCTTACACAGGAGAGGGAATTCTGTTTTAAATTTAGGCGAATGACTTAGATAAACTTTACTCCTTTGGAGATAGAAGGTTTCTTTTTACTTTTTGGTAAATAAAATGAGATGACTTCATGTATTATCATACATGATAATTTTAAATTGGAAATTCCAACCAGATAGATTGTACCATGAAGACTTTTTTAGGTTTCTAGTTTGTGTTCTGAATTTGCAGATGTCATTCAGATAAAGAAATCAGTTAGAAATGCAGGGATTGAGCCCAACTATTAAACTTATCCGTTTCTACTAATTTTTTCTCATTTTCTGTAATAAAGAAAGAGAAATGTTCAATATAAAAGATATCTAAAATACAAAATATTGAATATATATTATATTTTATTTGTATTGTATAAATTTAATATCAAATATAGAAAACTGAGCTCGTGCCAGAGAAATGAGCAATACTTTCTTTTAACCTAAAGTTGGGCTTCAGGGCAGTATTTGCATTCTTTGCATTTGTTATGGCTGAAGAGACCTACTCAAAATAAATTCTAGCCCATGAAAAATATATTTGAGCTCATTTAGCTTGTAAGATTACAAGCTGGTTTTTAGTTTCGCACTTGTTCTATGGCAAAACATTCCTTTGTACCAGAGTTTCTTCTGTTTAGGATAGTACCTATGTCTATGGGTAAGTCACTGAATAGATCTTCCACCCCACAGTACAGAACTGAAAAAACGAATTTTAAAAATACCACAGTATGGGGTTCTATAATAAAGTTTGGCATTTGCATTTCCAAAACTGTACCAGTGTTTATTTCACTGAGCGATCTCCTCAGGAGATTTTTCCCCTAAATCACTGAGATGGCAGTGGCAATGGCACTACATGTTAGTAAGGGCAGAGAAAACCAATCTGAGAAGACTCAGTGAAGTCAGGCTCATTTTCTGCAAGCAGTCCTGAAAAATCTGCCACTGACTTTGCTGTAATTCCAAGTCTAAAGCCAATGGAGTGTTCTTGAGCTATCAATGAAATTTGCTCAAACTAAGAATGGAAAATACAGGCTGAACACTGAATGAGTCTTCTGTATTGAGGAATGAAAGAAAAACAATGATATACAGATGGTTCTCAAGTATAAAAACCACAAAAGCCCACTGACTGTATTTTGTGTAGTTTTCTACTAGAAATAACAAAGTGCAGATAATGCATAGAAAGGAAATGACTAATTCAAATGATTTTATGATTATTTGGCACATGCGGCTCAGTGTGACCTTAATAAATCAATGCTTGGATGCCTCTTTTGGCCACAGTCCTGCCCAGTCCATGTTTGAAATATGGAGTAAAGGACTCCATAAAACCTTTCAGTGATTTTTTTTCTCACTTGTATTTAATCACTTCTGTTATCCTATATGATGACAATCCTCAGATATGCAGGATGGCTCCCTACCCATCTTCAGTCACTGGACGAGCACAAATGTTGAATCAGCCTTGAGATTAAGGGTGAGGGAATATAGCAGAATTTGGGGCGCATTTCCCATCTTTCTCCAAGGTGTCTTTATCAACCTGTGTTTCATTCTCAGACAAAAGCATCTGCCCTGTACTCGGTGAAGTCAGTTGGTAAATCTTTTTCTGGTCACAGTAAATTCAAGATTGCACCTTAACAGTCAGATTCTTTTGCTGACCTAAACCAATACAAATTCTGACTCAATCTAACTTATTCCACAAGTAGCTATAGTTTTATCACAGTTTGAAATGAGAGCTGGCTGAAGACATTTTAATTTTCAGAGACAATTCTTAAATCAATGTTTAACATAAATGAGAATTAAAGTTACTGAAATTACAGTAAGGTAACTTTCAAAGCATTTAGGTTTTAGGACTTAGATTAAGAATGATCTGTTTCCAAATAGTACAGCTGCTGATGTAGAAAATTCTGATATGTGATTTTAATCAATTCTTGTTAAAACTTTAATTCCTAATTGACATAAAACAGCTCACAGATTGAAAGCCCCAGGAAATAAAGTTGATAAAACTTTGCAGAATTGCCACTTTAATAACAGCAATAAAATCTGCTTTTGAAATGCAGTGCACTTTTGATCAAGCATTATTAGAATAAGCCCTTTCCTAGAGAGAGTTGAGTCTTTTGGGGAGGGAGGAATGCTAAAATCTAATAAAAATGTTTCAAATAGCATTACTCATATAGAAGTCATTGATTTGAGATTATCTTAAGAATAAAAGGTTTAATACTTTTATTTTGTACAGTTTCCTTCCTTGACTTCCCAAGATCTTAATAACAGGGACAGTCTGAGAGATGATTGATAACCTTCAGTGTGGAAAAAGAGTCAAACTCTGCTCTCTGCTTTCTTTACATTTTATCTGAGATTTAGAGAGTTTTCAGGACTGTCCAGTACAACACAGTTTTCCTTTGAAATGTGAGTATGTTGTGAGGGTAAAAGAATTGCTTTCCAGTCAGAAGAGTTTCTTGTTTGGAGTAAATCAAAATCCCTCCCAAAATAAGAAATTACAGTGAGTCTGGTGTCTCCACAGCACCCTTGTGTCCTGACRGCTCTATGTTCCCTGTCTGGGCAGAGCCATCTCCCCATTTTCATGCTAACTTCTGTAACCTGGCAAGTAACTCAGGAGCAGTATTTCAGGCTTAAATCCTAGCACTGCTTTACAATGTAAAGCAATAGGTGAAATACAGCAATGGACAGGAGTGACAGTGTTTGTTAGSCATAAAGCACTTTTATTCTTGGTCAAAGTGTGGAAGGCAGTCCTCAGTCTCTGCCAAATCTCGATATACTGTGCAATCTTACATTAAAAAAAAAAAAAAAAGGCACAAACAGCTGTTGCGTTATTAAACATCTGGGGGGAAAAAAAGGATCTTTTACATGCTGCTTGTTTATTTACATTTTTTCAGGAGCCAAGTTCAACCTTTGTTTACAGTAATGTGAAGGACAATGAACATTTGAAAAAGCTCTGTTTGCTCTAAGAGGAGGTAACAATGGCTACAGTGTTACAGCTAATTTTTGCACAGGCCAAACTGAATAGAACTGGAAATTGGGCGTACGTGAATCCTTTATTCATACGCAGTAACGCTAGGCAACTCCTCTGACGTTTGGTACAAGGCCACAGCACTATAGTAAAGAGAACRTTATCTCTGCCAGGGGCTTAGGAAGCACTCTGCTTAAGAAAAGAACCTCACCATGTCTGGATTTGACCCAGCATATGGAGTTAGATATAAAAACTCTGTTCACCAGCAGTGGAGGAGCAGGTGAATGAAGGCACTGATATTTTTTCTGACAGCTGGACCACATATGTTGTTAAAGAAGCAATCTTGCCATTAGCATGGTCCCCCTAGCAGTGCTCCTAGAAAGAGCTTTGATGGCACACAGGTGTGYGTCATCTCAGCCTGCTGATGAGCTTATTGGTAGCCACAGATGGGCTCTAGTTCTCTCTCTTCCCTTGTCCTGTTGTTGTGCAAGAGCTCTAGGCTTCTGCCTCTGTTTCCCCAGGCTGTTCCACCATCCTAGTCCCTGTGTGCCCTGCTCCCCAGGAGCTGCACAAAGTCCTTCTTCTGTTTGGGAAGGTGCAAGATGAGAGCTGAGCTCTACAAACTGAAGGTAAGGGCTGATAGAAACTGAGCAAGATAAGTTGGACTGCGTATCTCTATGTCATATGAGGATTTACTCAACTGGCAATGTGTTTTCATATGTTGTTGGTTGGATGGGTGCTACAAAGATTGCAACGTTTGGTCTGTTACGATGTTGGTTATTTCCTTGGACAACCATAGAATGCTTGCTGTGYTTCTAGCTGAGCTGGGTCTTAATCAAATTTAAATTGATAATCTGAACCTGGGAAATCTGACTTTCTTTTCTTGCTCGTGGAGTACTAGTGTGAAAGCTGCTTCTTTAACATCTGTGATGTCTAATTTTCTTTTAAAAACTTTTACAGAGAAGTGTTTGCTATGCGAGTTTGCTGTTKTTTGGGTTCTTTTGTTTCATTGGATCACAATGGAATTACTATGATATAAAACAAAAGATAAAACTAAGACATAAAGTTAAGTTTTTAGTTGCTCTTGACATTTCTGACTAGATGGGCTAGTCAGAGTAATGGGCTCTATTAAGCCCAGGATATTAAGAGTAAGATGTAAGGCTCTGTCTCAGGGTAGCGAACATTTCTTCCCTTTCTGTTTTACATGTTATAAGTACAAAGATTGAGTAGGGAGGGAGATTTCAGCTGTCCAGCCTCATGTGTCCAGCATTTGCTGGGAGAATTAGCAGAATTGATTTAGCTTATGCTCTAGAGGATCACTTCCATGTTGTCCCCAGGATGCTGTTGGGGTATTGCAAAAAACCTGAAGGTCTCCTTCRTTCTGGTAAAATTACTTCAAAACTTTTTTCTAAATTCAAACTTCTGAGGTATAAAATCTGTGTTTTTTTTTGTTTTGTGCAGTTTAATTGAAAGTAATATTTTTATAGCTTTATGTCTTTACAGCTGCTTCTATTCAGCTGTAAAATTTTTTCATAAAGCTGTCAGTCTTGCCTCCCTGTATGTAGGAGTTGCTTGTGTTTTGTGCAAGTAGATAATGTAATCACTTCAGCCCAACTTTTATTTGGAAGTGCAAGTATTATAGAGTTGTGTGTTTAGTGGGCCTTTTAACACTGTGGTCCTTCTCTTTGCTTAGATCCTACCTGAATGTCATCATGATGCCTAGTCCTGCTAGTTTATAACTAGTATAAAATCTGTCAGAACTTTGCCCTCAAAATATTAGTCTCTTTTCATATTCTGTGGCACTTGTGCCTTTAGGAAGAATATGGAAAATTCTGATTCTCATTTTTATGTTAATATTTTTTCTCTTGATCTCTCTGTCTAAATCTAGGCCAATATTTAGTATTTTCAGCCTTCTCTCACAAGTGTGCGTGCACACACACACACACACACACACACACAAAAAGCTCATTTTGCCTAGAAAACACTTGATATGCTAGTAGGGAATTTATATGTTCTCAGACTCTTTGGAGAGATAGAGTAAGTGCAATAGTCATTCTTTTTACCACATCATTACAACATTTTCAAGTAAAGTTGAAGTATAGCATGTTCTCTTTCTACTTGTGAAATTACAAATTGGAATGCATGCTAGATTCATCACTTAAGGAAAAAAAAATGAGTTGCTGTTACTGGAAATGGATTTTCTCCAAGAAGTAGGTAATATATTTTTGCCTCAAGACTCAAATGCTTTCCRTACCCCTACTATCTTGTCTTATAGAAAGCTGTTGCTGATAAGACTTGAAGGAAAACTGTTTTTTTTGTTGTTGTTTTTGTCTGTCCCCCCTTCCCCCCCCCAATACATTTCCTTCATATGTTTATGAAGCCTGGTTCATAATTGGCTTGAACACTGGTTTCCAGACAGGCTCAATCTCCTTCTGGAAGCCATTGGCTAGTCCAAACTTCCTTAAGTAAAGCTGGCTTAAGAAAAGCCAGCTTTGAGCACTCAGTTGAGTTGGTTCTTCTGTGGCCAAATCATACCTATTAAGCAATAGYTGAATTGCAAAGTTGTTAATAAAAACACTGCAACAGAGTCTTGGTGCTTCACTAAGTGAATGTCTAACCTTCATTATAAGAGAAACATGCAGGAAACATGGAAAACATCTTTATGTGGGTCACTAATGGTATTTAAGGATATTTTCTGTGTGCTTACTGAAGGGAGATAAACTTATAGCTGTACAGCCCAAGAGGTAATATGTTAAACACTTTCTCTGAATGGGAGATAAGTAGAAGAAACCCAGAAAATAAGCTTCTATTTCCATAGCTATCTTTTGAGCTTCAGAAATGCTCCTGTGCCATAGTGTTATATTCGGTCTTTGGTATCTGTTGAGAGGGCAGCCCTCATAGCGCTTCTGCCAAAGAGCTGTCAGGTTGGCAACCTGGTTCATTATTCACTTGCTTGCCAAAAAGCATTGCACTATTTTGGCTTTCAAAGGCTTGTTTCGGTGTGTCCGCTTTTTTAACTTGCCAGAAGATAGAGAGATAATGTCCCATGAAAGCTGAACAGCATTTCTTCAGTATGTTTTTTATGGGTCTGTCCTTCAAAAGATTTGGAACGTCTCTACCTCATACACWCTTGATATTGTATACAAGCTTCTCTGCCTTTTTGAAGGCAAGAAATTTTACAGTAGTTATATAGGATATAGAATCCTTAAGATGGGAGAGACCTGTAGAGGATCTAGTCCAACCCTCCTGCATACGCAGGGTCACCTACARCAGGTGGCACAGGATTGTGCCCAAGCAGGTTTCGAAGCAGTATTTTTTGACAACCATAGGTAGCTTATTCATCAATTGAGGTTTTTGTTTGCTTTTTCACGTGAGATATGAAGAGTCAATGAAATAGGAAAGCACTCTTTAAAGGGACTGTAGAAGGTCATAGCCAGAAGAATTACCTGGTTACCAATTTGCTTTCCTCATGAGCYAAAGAACARAACAGAAAGCAATCTAGAGTTCTTTGGGTACACCTGGGTAGCAAATAAGGAACAAGAGCATTATTTTTTTCCCTTCTCTGTCCTCTGTGTGGGTGGTGATTTTTTTTTTTTTCTTTTTTCCTATTTCAATGTTCCCTTGGCTTTTTTTTTTATTTTGCACAAGCAAAATATTGCAATGTAGAAAATAGATTTTAATGGTTTGTTGATGATCCATGTCAGCTGCTGTAGATCCCTAGAACACACTTGGATGAGCTTGTATTAGTAGTCTACTTTAAAATGTTTATCAAAAATAATTTTTCTCAAAGATCATAGAAGGGTGTACAGTTAGATAGGACCTCAGTTTGTAAACCCTAATATTTATTCTAGTCTGTGAAATAGTGTGGTGGTAGGAAAACAAACAAAAAACACTATTTATAAGAAGGATCTGATTAGGAATATGTTAATTATTCCTGAAGCTATTTTAAGTTTCTCCCTTCTTTTTTGCTACAAAAGTGGTAAATGTAAGCTACTTGTTTTGAAAAACAACATATGAAAATAAACAAATATCGGATTTACAAATATACTCCTGGCATCTCATGCTAATGAGATACTTGTGGTTAATTGTTTCCTATTCTTATTCCTTTATGTGCAGAATTATTGCAACTGTTCCATTTTATAATTTTCTTTTTTCCAGGGAGGAAAAGCCAAGCTGATAGATAATTACAAGTATGGCTCACAGTATTCCACTGAAGAAATATTTCATAAAAATTACCTCAAAATCCCAAAGCTAGCAAAATTAATGATGTTTGACGCCTGCTGATTGGAATTATGACTAATAGGATAATAGCTGTTACATGTACTCATTAAGGTTGTCAGCTCATGTAATCAAGTAGAAGATGTGTGTTTAACATAGGCCATGGTGACTGCATTTCTCAGTGGTCAACTGTGTATTGTGGTCATTTCAAAGCCATTTAGAACAAAACGGCTCCAAGTGTTCTGTATCCAACCATCTTTTCCTAAGCTTGTTTTCATAGCACCCAGTTTAAAGAAAAACACAATGACACAAGGCAGAAGATGAAAACCTATGCAAGGAAAAGAAGTTAAAATCAATGTTGTGCTTTCTCAACAATATTGTGGTACTGTAAGGTTAAGCATAACCTGTGTATGTATGTACAACAGCATAAGCTGCTGCACAATTTCTTTAATTGTGGAGACTTCTTCCAATAGGGARGAGGGAGGCAAGGCTGAGATCATGGGCAGATGGTTCCTTCTCCAGAGGTGGCTTTGGGCAAGGTGAGCTTTTCTGGGGCATGGTGCCTTCTTTTATCTGGCCCTGTGGAAAACTGAGATCCTCAACTGTTGTGTGAGGTGAAGCTCAGGGATGGGATTTCTCCCTACAGCTCTCTCCAAATCTCTTTGGTACAGTAGAGCTTTAGAGTAAACCAGGAGGTCTATTAAAGCACGGAAGAAAGCTTCTGCAGGATGTATTGCTCTAATTTCATTAGCTTCTTACCMGCTCTGCAGTAAAATCTTTAATTCTGCACCTATTTTTAGCTCTTGAGGCTAGTAGCATGCCAGCATGTAAATGTAGCCGACCTTCTCTACTAATTTTCATAATTGCTATCAGTAATAATCCTTTTGGTCTTGATGACCTTTTCTGGTGTGAGTTTCACTGGGTTAACGTGGAAGACCCTGCTGGTATATAGACACTACTAAAGAAGGATAAAAGAGACTTTCAAAACATTGTAATGGATAATGAAAATAGCTGAAAGGGAGTTGTGCTGGAGAATGACTTCAAAGATAGGAAATAGCTTGTCTGGCAGGACACAAGCAATGGTTATTCAAAGTGAAAAACAATGAAGGTCAGAGAAGATCATTCTGCTTAATCAGCATTCCTTGATCTTTTAATGAGCACTTCTGATTATTCACCCAATTATAACATACCTTAAATTGATTTCACTTGTGAGAACAGTATCTATTCCCAAGTTGAACTTGCCAGAGAACTCGTAGTTCTTCATTTCTCCAATACTTCATGACTTTCTAAATTTGCTGTGTGTGTACATTACTCTTTGTAAATCTCGGGCATTAGTTACTTCTGAATGTAAGATGTGTTATATGTGAATTTTGAGATGCTAATGCAGACATAAGTCTAATCAAAATGAATTTTTTACACAAGTATTTGTAGCGGCAGTCTTGAACCAAGTTAATGAAATAATTTAGTCTATACTGGTTCATGATTTGTTCTGATGTTGCTCATTACTTAGCCAAGAGATTTARTTTTCTTCATTACCCCTGAAATTACTGGGAGTGAAGCCTAGAATTCCCCAAAGGGTAACTTTGTTCTCAGCTTACTTTAAAAAAAAAAAAAATTAAAAAATTTTTTTTAAATTCATCCCACCCTGCTGGTTCTATAGGACTTGGCTTGCTTCACCCATGGTATAGAATGTTCTCCTGCAAGTGCTCAGCTCCTTTTGGGTTTTGGACCAGCACCTTGGCAATTGGCGAGCAATTGAAATTTGATCCCAGGAAAGAATCCTAAGTCCAGACATCTTGTCCTCCATTAATGGTGCTGGGTTGTTGGCTGAACAAAACCACTCCGTTTTTTCTAGACCTGGCAGCTGAGGCTTAGACCTCTTSAAGGTTTTTCGCACAAAATAATTCTGAGCTACTTTTGTCCAGTGTGTATGTCTTCTTTCCTTCCTTTTTTTTCTTAATCCAGGCTAATTATCTTCAGTTGGCTAACATACTTCTCCAGGTTAAACCAAATTTAATTAGCCTAATTATCTGTGTTAATTGTGGCCAGTCTCCTTTATGCACATGTGCCTCCATTACAAGCAACTGATKTTAAGCTCTCTCTTCATCTGCAATCCAAAAGGCATTTGTGACTGAAAGTGAGTATTCTTGAAATCAGCCTCTTTGTTCCCTGAAATTACAGATTCAGTGTTTCATGTTGAGTTTCAGAAGGCTGGCTTCAGAACTCCGAACCATTATGCCTGCTGTCTGAGACCTGGACTTGCAGGTGTAGCTGGTGAGTCCATATAATCTTTATCTCTGTAATCAGTACTGCTGTATTAACTTGYTTTGACTGAAGATTTTGCCTTGGAACTGATTATCTGATAGAAGGAATAAATCACAAGTGAAATTTTTGCATCAGTGCTACTGAAGCCAGCTGTTGTGTGGAACTTGGAGAATATCTACTTCTGTTGCACAAGACTGAAAGCTCTTTAGTCCAAATGTGATGGTAGCCTGGAAAGACAAACAATTACAGAATCATCAGCTGAGATTTTTCTAGCCGTTTGATTTATTTTCTAATGTGCCGTTAGTGGATTAATGAACTATCAAGCAGCTTGTAAATCCCTGGCCTTTTGGAGCTTGTCTCTGATTCATAGAGCCACGATTGTGGTTTAGAGAAACTATACTTACATTAGCTGCTTTCCCATCTGGACCATTCCATCCTTCACCCCTTCTCACAACATATTCCATGGTTTTGTTATGCTGTTTGAATCCAACAAAGCTTGAGTGTCTAAATTTAGACTTAAATCTTCCATAGTCTCTAAAACCACTTGGAGTTGGTTGTTTGGTGCCAAATAACTGATTATTTGTTAGTGTTGACCTTCTTGCAATAATAGCAATGTGTTCTAAAGTTCTTTTTGATCCATAACTAGACTGTGGGTCCTTGTGGTGGTCACTTCAAAGCTTTCACTTGGATCAGCTATAAGTTCTAGGCAAAAACTGAAGCAGTTGGCTAATACAGGTCTGCACAGTTTAAAGGGGTCCTTCAGGTAGTGGCTGTGTCTCCTTCTGAATTCCCAGAAAGCTGCAATTTACTTATCTTGTAATTTTGTGACCCTAGGGCAAAACAGATGGCGTGCAGGAGGAATGGACTGTTCTCTTTAGGACTGAAGCCTCCTGCAGCATGGACTGTCTGGTGCAGTGTTCCCTCCTAGATCTCACTGCGACAGTAAACTCTTCCCCTGCAAGAGGGCTGAGAAGACAGTTTAATTGGCTTTTGGAGGATTTCCACTTTTTTTTTCCTTTCTTCCCTCTCCTTATACAGTAGGAAAAGGGATYCAGGCTTTTTTTCCTGTGCTGCAGCAATTGCTGACTGAAGGTGAGACATCAGCTGCCCTAGCAGCTGCTCAGAGTCATGCAGGGAGGCCAGTGGSCTTCTTTCACAGCAAGGGACAGATGATGCTCAGAGGCAGGGGCTTGAGATCACCTATCTCTGGGGTCACCCAGCTGCTAGAATCGGCAGAAGCTGGAAATCTGGATCTGCCACTTTGAGCAGGGCAAGATATTTCTTGGGGTAAGAAATGCACCCTGTTTTGGCTGAGCTGATAGTGTTTTGTAGCTCTGAGAGCTGTTGGATTGCAGTAGCTCTGAGGTCAAGGTGGAATTGGTCACTGGCTACTTTAAATGCCTTGCAGCCCTCGCTGAGATCAGGAATCAGTAGGATGGGAAAGACACCAAAATAACAAGATCCTGCTGTTAACTAGCAGCTGCTGGCTGATTAGCACTGGTGCTGCTGCCCAGGGCTCCAAGGTCAGCAAGATGCTCCCTGAACAGCAAGATGCCACAGCTGCTTCTGGGAGCATGGCAGGTTGCTGATATGTAAAAATCCTGTAGCAGCTCTGCTGTGTCTGGAAGGAGTGGAATCCTTTCCCCCACAAATGTGGGGAAATTCTTCCTCCCATACTTTTCTCAGTAGAGGGTAGAGAAAGTAGAGGAAGTATGGGCTACTTTCATCCTTTCTCCTGTGCCACAGGGGCATTTGATTAGTATAGCATTTATTTATTTTTCCCTGTGTGTGGAAGACCCTTGAGATACTTGCTCCTAGATGTCCATCTGCTACTGACAGTAGCTGCTATATTTCTCTCTCTGATGGGTGAGAACTGTCTCTGCAGTGCAAGTTACCCTTATAATTGAGGGTTCTGCCAGTTTATATTTATCCTTGGGATTTAGTAGATATCCACACAACAAAGTAATGTGTTGGGCCTTGCACAAAATTGTCCCATAGCCATAGATAGCAGTCTTAGRTTTTCTGAAAACCTTCTGATGACCCTAGAAAAGGATCAGTTGATATTGAAATTGATATTTGTATGTGTAAGTGTGTGTGTGTATATGTATATATAAGCTTTCTTTCAATGTCCTCTGAGGCTGCAGTCACGAGGTTTCAAGACTGCGACTTGCTGACACTTATSCACTTGGTGTGGTTACAAATGTAGACTAAATGTGATCACATAGGAGGAGGTATAAAAAAAGGACTCAAAACTCTGAAATCTCCAAATTAAAGGAGTTAAGTATTTTAGAATAAGGAATAAGCATGATTTCATTGGCATAATCTAACAATTACTATTCTGTATTACCTGATTTGTCATTCATCTGGTTTAACCAGTGGACAGCATATTCAGTTTGGTGAACTATGAAGATATCTTTGATTCAATGTAGGTGACAAAGGCAGTAAGACAAATGCTTCAGACAGTGATGCTCCCTTTATGAATATTTTGAATCATTTCAAGGGAATTTGAAGAGTCCCCTTCCCTCGTTCCCACTGGGGAAATATGTACATACTTCATCTCTCTATCCTCTTCTGCAATACATCTCTGCTGCTCTTGTCTGTAAACAGTCAAAGGTGGCAGCAGGGTCATGGAGATTATGTGTCTTGATACTTATGGACTTATGGCCAGGGCAATGGGGAGCTCATCTCTGAACACCCAGATCCTGGAAGGATATAATTGTTTTCAGTTCTCAGTAGAATACAGTAGAATAGGCAGTTTCTGGATGGTTTGTTTGGTTGTTTTTTTTCCCCCCCTCTTCCCCTTAAATGTACCATTTGAGGCAACAGTAAGTTGAGGGTGGAGCACCTGTGTGTTAAGGGTAAAACTATCTATAAAAGAAACTTTAGGAAAAAATACTCTGCAATTATGTGTTTTGGAGATTAAACAATGTGTGTACATTGCTTCAAGTAACTGACTTGTAAAAAATGGTCTTGTGGCTTCTGTTGAGTGTCTTCTATCATATTTAGAGATCTATATTATTAGATAAGTTGCACTGCTTGGTTTATGTAAAATTAAAATTATATCCACTTCTGTAGTAGAAACTATTGGTTGTGCCCCCTTTCCTCTAGTTGATATTAAAAATGTACTTTGATATGAAGGGATTACGCAAATACTGTGATTTTTATAAAAGCTTGGAAGTGTGGAAGATGTTCTGCTCTGGCTGAGGAATATATAKTATTTAACATAAAATACTATGCCTGGCACAGCTAAGAGGATGAGTTTGCTGGAATTCATTTGAATTCTGTATCATGACAGTTTGTACTGCTAATGAGGTGATATTGAGAGCGAGGGCCACTTTCAAGACTTGCTTCATCAGCTGTTTTGTGCAATAATGAATTCCCTTAAAGCTTGGGGCCTGAGGATTTGGTTTTTCCTTTCTTTGATTGAATGAGACCCTTCACTTTAGCAATGAAGAAGCTGCAATTACAGAGCTTCACTTGAAGGTACTCTACTATACAGTGCACATATCTTGAGGATAGGAAGGGGAAAGAAATCCACTTTGGGGAGGAAAGAGCATACATTYTTTCATTTTGAAGTTGCTCAAAAGTGGTCATTTTTAAAGCACTTAATATTAAAGCAAAGCCAGGAGAAAATATAAAGGTATTCTGAATTTCATGTATATATTTTATATGAATATAAATGAGTTGTGCAATGAAAGTGTAATTCTAGGACAGATGATGTTCTCAACCTGTGGTGACTAAGAAGAGGTATATAAATCTCTGTCACTTCTACATTTGATTGAAGATCAATGAATATAAATCTGCTTTTTTTTTCTGGTCCTGACAGTTCCAGCAGTTCTAGAATTCAGTGTGGGTAAGGACACATCATGACTTTGGCTCTGACCCCTTACTGGTATGTCATTTAGGAGCAGGAAGAGTATTCCTACCTGAATATCTTGGAGTAAGAAGGTATTTACGCTAGTTAAGTATTCATTTATCTGAGCATCTGCAATGGGTTTAGGCCTATGCTAATAGTGAAGTTTGTAGATCAGTAGAGAGGGATGAGAGGGCCTTAGGGAAGGATGAGCGGGTAAGCTGGAGTTAAGCTGACTGGTCGACAGAAATGCTCTCGAAGATATTGCTGATTCTAGTTTAGTCYTTGAAATAAGATGTGGCTGGAACATCATGGTAGATGTCAAATAGTCTTTGAAGGCRGAACTAGGAGTCTCAAAACACCTTCTGAGCCCAGTAGCACGGCTTATACCAGCAAGTTTCCACAGATGTGTTAAACTTGATTTCTGTGTGTGACCTGAATGGATTCTTTTTCACAGTGTATCAGTTTTTCAGATACCCAGACTAATAATAAATTATTTGGCYACAGGCATGTCTGGCCCTTTCAAAGTACATCTAACAGCTTATGCTGGGGCAGCACAGAGAACTGGGAAAGGGAACATTCATTCAGAAAGATGTCAAGAGGAGGAGGCCTGTAATGCAAAATCTTAGCTTYGTTGTGCAAGACCAGCATTGAGTTTTCTTCCCTTGCTGGAGAGGGATCAGACCCCTAGCTACCTCCATGGGACAGTAGATGTCTGTGCCCTTTGCAGGGTGTCCTGGCACCTGACGTGGGTCTGTGGCTTCCATTAAGGGACATTTGAAATCAGGAGCTGTTCTGCAAGTATTACAAGTTTCTTTAGTCATAGTCTTCCTCCTCCCTGACTCTTTGAGGCATATTGTGAGGATAACTTGAGTGGCCTTGTCACATGCTGGAGGTCTTTTTCCAGACCCCGTGCTCCTCTTGGGAGGGCAGCTAGCACCTGTGAGCTCTCATGGATGGTATGGCCAGGGAGCTCATATCYGATGAGCTAGGCTTACTTTCATTGTGAGTACTGCCTTTCTTTCTATGCACCTAGATGGAAAACAACTTACCTTAAGGAGGGAAGGAGAATACAGTGTGATGATGCGCTACTAGAAGTTTTTTCTGTAGACTACCTGTCTGACCACCACCCAGAAAACACCTAGGCATTTAATCATGTCAAATGTGTCTCATAGGCTGTCATATTTAAATATTAAATCAAAACACTATGCCTTTTTTAACACAGTAACAAATTCCAAGCTTTGCAAAGCAAGGAATTTGTGACAGGTCTGCACGGCACTGTAACTATTAAGAATAGCTCTCATGAATGTAAAAAGAGAAGATCTTTGCCATGGGATTACAACAGCACCATCACAGTGATCTGTATTGCTCATTATCTGTTTTAATATTCCTTCCAGTTGCACCAGGCATGCTAGCTGAAAAGCAAAATGAGCACCAAGTAACATCCCRCCTGACAAGAGCACTACATTGTGCCAGGATGCGCYGGCCTCGTTCTGCAGGCTGTTGTGTGTCTCTTTCAAGGTGCTAGAGGGAACCCTAATGAGCATGTAGGTGGCTCGCTATCATTCTGGACCCAGTTGGAGGTTGTCTGTATTTGTGCCTAAAGCACAAAAATGCTTTTTGGATGATAGGGACAGCGCACAGTTGCACAGTTCTCAAATCTGCATTCTTTTTTTGGTTTTTTATTAGTCTCTCCTGAAACTGAAAAAGTTACTTGTTGATCTCGCCTTGTGATTTGATTTGGGGCCTGATTCAAGTCTTGCTTCCATTTATATGTAAAATGTGAGAAATGAACTGGCTAGTGCAGAGCTTCCATGTAGTCAAGGCCTTGAGTATGGATGACTGAAGATGCCCTTGGGTTTATTGCAGCTGACCTGTGGTATTCAGAGGATACTACGCTGTGTCAGCACCAGAAAGGCTATATCATTTGGTATAACTTTATTTCACTCTACAGTGTTATGTAGACTGACTGGTCTTAGATGTTAAATAAACAAGCATCTGTCTCCTGCTCAAGATGTACTGTTGATAAAAGTATGTCTCTGACCTCCTATTTTCAGTTTCAAGTTTGCGTTTTTTATAATATTTCATCATAAAGGATAAGATTCTTCTCTACTTCCTTTCCATGGGGATTTAGTGCTTATGTTTTAAGGCAGCTGAACCATTGCCTATATGAAGATGAGTGATGAAAGAGTTTTTCCCTTAAGCACATGTTCATTGACTTTTTCATAAAAACCATTCCATTGAATATGCACATTTTCCCAGACATGCTTCCTGCTTGTAATAAAACAATGATTTTTTTTAAAGCATTAGGTACATGTATGTGTATGGGATGACATCATGCCAGGGCCTCAAAAGGACTTTCCCTTCAGATGGCTGAGTGACCTCCTGCCACAATTTACCATTTTCATGAGTACTGGAAGTAGAAATAAAGGTCAGGGAAAACACTTCTGTACTTCAGTGAAATAAATTTTACAGTGGAAATGTAGTTTTGAGCACAGTTAGGGATTCAATAAAATTCTCTGCAGAAACCTTGTAAATGCAGAATCAGCATCTGATGATCTGGAAACCTAAAACTTATGAGGATTGTTTTGCTGAAGTTCTTTTTTGTTTGTTTTATTTTTGTTTGGGTTTTTTTTGCTCCTTGATAGAATTATATTCTAATATTATTGAAATCAGAGAAAAGCCTTACTGATATTTTCTGTAGCGTGGAGGAGTTTGTGATTARCTGTAGCAGTAACCTGTTTGACCTCGCAGAATCACAGAATGGTTAAGGTTGGAAGGGACCTCTGGAGATCATCCAGTCCAACTCCCTGCTCCAGCAGGGACACCCAGAGCAYRGGGCACAGGGTGGCATCCAGGTGGGTTTTKAAGACCTCCAGTGAAGGAGACTCCACARCCTCCCTGGGCAGCCTGTTCCATTGTTCTGTCACCCTCACAGGAAGGAAGATCTTCCTCACATGGAGATGGAACTTCCTGTGTTGTAACTTATACCCCTTGTCCTGTCACTGGCCACCACCAAGAAGAGCTTGGCCCCTTCCTCCTTACATCCCCCCTTCATGTACTTATACATATTAATCGGATCCCCTCTTAGTCTTCTCTTCTCCAGAGAAAGCAGGCCCAAATCCATCTCTCCTTGATGGATTATGGATAGATGATCCATTCCCTTAATTATCTCTGTTGCTCTCCACGGGACCCTCTCAAGAAGCTCCACATCCCTCTTATAGTGGGGAGCCCAGAACTGCCCCCAACACTCCAGGTGCAGCCTCACCAGAGCTGAGGAGAGGGGCAGGATCTCCTCCCTTCCACTGCTGGCAACATCCTCCTGATGCAGCCAGGATCCCATTGGCCTTCTTGGCCACAAGGGCACTGCTGACTCATGGTTAACTTGGTGTCAACCAGGACTCCCAGGTCCCTCTCCGTGGAGSTGCTTTCCAGCAGGTCGACCCCTAATCTGTACTGGTGCCTGGGGTTATTCCTCCCCAGGTGCAGGACCCTGCACTTGKCCTTGTTGAACCGCATGAGGTTCCTCTCTGCCCAATTGAAAGCAATTTAAATTGGACCCATCAAATTTAAAAGCTTTTCTTTTTTTCTTTTTTTTTCCTGCCCGTCCTCTCTCAAACAGTTGGTCAGAAATAGTGCCAAGACCATGGTAGTGGTAAAAATGAATTGGGTTTGCCTAGAGTTACTCTTGGGATTCCTACTGTTCATGTTTTGTGTGCATAGTGCTATTTTTTGAGTCTTTGTCACTTAATAACAACAAATGAGTCCTTTTGTGATTGAATAGACTTGCAGCCAGGAATAAAGTCTTTTTAAATTACTTTTAATTGTGAGGTGACTCCACCAAATGGAAGATGGCTGGTAGTAATTTTATGTAGAACAGTTAGATTTTTAACATTCAACTTTGTCTCCCACTGAATTGCTGGAGTGGGAAGAAGTCTGGCTATACTGGCTACGATCAAACTGGCAAGCATTAGCAAACGCATTAGAAATATTAGAAAACCCTAAAAGCTTGCAGGGCCTGGAGCAGTGCTCTGTCTCCAGCACTGCTGCTTTCTTAAGAGCGTGGATTAAATTTCTATCTAGTGTACAAGGGCAACGATGCTGGGAATAATCGAATATTCTAAAGCCATGGCTGATTTTCCTCCTAATTGAGGAACAGCARGGCTGGAGTAATTTTTCCTAGTCCTGCTTAGCCCAGGCTAGAAGGGCAGAGAAGCTGCTTGTTTCCATGGAGATGCTTTCTGGCAGGAGGATTTGGCCTAGGCTGTKTGTAGAAGAGGGTGACAGGCAAGGAGGCCGATGTGCTCCACTGCTCCCTGAAGGACATAGCTGGATAAAGGAGTGGCTTCCCTCTGAAAACTTAAGCAAGTGTGTGATGTGATGTTGAAAACACCATTAACGACATTACCATGGCCTTTTTATGCTTTAACTCATAGGAGCACTAGACACTCCTTCGCGCTTGGAGCTGCAAGGGTGTAAGTGTAAATCTTCGTAGCGCTCCTGCAGTTTTATATATCAAGAGGGAAATGTGACAGGTGGGAAGAGTCTTACTCATGAGCATGTAATGAAAGTTGGTTTGACTTGAAAGGTCTGGGAATGTGTCCTCATGAACACAAGGCACTCTCCAGAGGAGACGACTGTCCCAGAAGATGAGTGTAAGGGCTGTGTAGATCCTGGCAGTTTCAGTGGCTTTCATTAAAGGCATCATTAGTCTCAAGTTTTTTCCAGAACTTGCAATCTGTACTATTATAGAAGTTGAACACCAGTTCTGGTTCACTAAAATGCACTGAAACACAAACAGAGATTCTTCTCATTTTTAGTATGAAATACCTGTGGAAAAGATCTCTTTACAATAAGCTGTTTCTAACAAAAGACTATTCTGCATGCTAGCTAGCAATATCACTGAAACTCGGGATTCTGCTTCCATGGAGATAAATGGAGAGCCTGCTGTTGGCATTAGAAAGAGTAGAGGCTGTAGATGAAACTAATGATTAGATAAATTGTTATTACACAACAGTCTACAAGAAAATTGTCAGGCTTGCCAAGTAAAGAATTGAAGCATTCAGCCTTAATCAAGGCTGTATTACAATGTTTGCCTGTGATTTGTTTTCCGATATTCCTTGTTTTATCTGTTCCCTGTGATATTTGTGTGCGTGCATGTGTGTGTTCAACCTTATGTAGCGCTGGTATTGGGCAAACTGCAATCAGGTAGAGAGTGTTGACTGACACGTTGACCAAATCCCAGTACTTGGCTGAGGCAGTTCAAGGCTTTTCCTTTGGCAACTGGTTTGTACTTCATAGGTTGTCTTGTCTACTTTTAGTGGTAGTTTTCCAGTGGTTACAATTCTCTTTAGGTATATGTCTTTCTTGGTAGAGGTGCACCTGGAGCAAGTGAGTAAGAAATGTCATGTGTGGTAAATTCCTCATCATTTGTGGGCTTGAGCATGGGCAGCTAAAATGATATTCTCAAAAAATAGTTGTGATGCTCTACTGAGTCTCTCTGAATTTATACTGATTTATATATATATTTCCATTGATATATATACCGATTTATATATTTCTATATCCAGTGATTCTCCAGGCTGAACTTGAGGCAATTTTCCCAGAAGAGGTACAAAAGAGCTAAGAGAAAGCCTACAAGTTTATTTGGGGAGAGAAGATGGGACAGGGGTTGGAAGCAGCTCTTATCTACTGGTTTCTTTGGCAACAGCTGCTTTCCTATTGCCTGAGCATTTTTCACTGGTTGAGCTTGAGGCAGGCACTCGGTATGTGAGGTTTTGGCCCAAGTGGATTAAATCAGGAGAACAGCAAAAGTAGGCAGATCTAGTAGAGTACTCAATCATGTTCGTCAGCATTATTAGCTGGCAGAGGTATCAAGACAGGTTTCTGCCTAAATATAGCAGCTCTTTAATGCACAGTATTTAAATTTCTAGTGCCAGGACAAAAACAAACAAAAGCAGCCCCCAAAGAAATCAGTTTAATTACTAGATATATTTTTCATCTTGTGTGCTTGCATTCGTGCTATTTTAAATAAAAGTTCATTTCTAACTGTTTCAGCCCCTAAGCAACTTTCAAAACTGTTAGGTAATGTATTTTAGAAGTAGTAGTAGGAAGAATAATTACTTTAAAGTACTTCAAGTGCCATGCAAAGTCTTTTTCTCAAGCAATAATGAACGCATTCTAGACTKAAAACCTTTTTTTTAAGTAATTACATCATACTTTCTCCTCTTTAATTATTAAGGAGAGATCATACAGTCATCRGAAATCCAAGCATAGACCTAACAAATCACATAGCAGTTGATCAATATGGTATTTTTTTGTGATTTGTCACAGTATAAGGAGACCTCAATGCTGCCATTTAACAGGGCCTATCTGCAGGGTGCTCAGGACAGCTTTTTTGTAAGTTGTGATTGTGTCTGGTAGAGTGATGGAGCTTTGTTTCAACTGATGGYAAAAAGAAAGTCCAGCTTTGGAAGGAAGTCACTTTTAGAGCCAAGATATGATTTCAAATTTCCAGGTGTGAACAGAGTTCATCTGACTAAGTTTTTGTTTAACTTCATGTTAACTTCTTATTAACTTATTTGCAAACTACTAAGTTTCTGTTCCCAATGATGTAAAGACTTTGCTGTAACTTAAGTAGCTATAGAGCACCTTTAAGTGATTACTCTTAGCCTCTGTGGAAACTAGCTAACAAGGTTCAGAGTTGAAATACTATTTGTATTAGCCAGCCAATTAGTTAAATCTGAAATTTCACACTGAGAGGCATTATCTTAATTGCTGGCACATACTACTGGCATGGAAAAAATAACATCTGATGTGGTGTTTAGTGTTKTTTTGCATCTGGCTAATGCTGGAGTGATGTGGGATTTTTTTCTTTGTTTTTGTAATACTAGTATAGACTGAAAATGCAAATATTTGGTTTCCTTCTGTTTTGGTGGCAATCCAACCCTATTCATCCATTTGCCTTAGTTCAAGAACAGCAATGGGCAAACTTGACTCTTCTCTATAGTTGTCCTCTACCACATCTTTCATTCTTTCCTTAGCAGTCCTTTACAATCACTTTTGAAAGAAAATCCTGACTCTTTCTTTACTGCTGTTGAAGCTTTTTAACATCAATGCCAGGCAGTTAAATTCTTAGTTTAGGTCTTTAGTTAAGGTGAAGTTAATTATGAACTGATTGCTTTCTGTGATAATGAGGAACATCTACAAACGTGATCCTTGCATTGCAGAGAAATTGTGCTTTAAAACAGTTCCCTCTTCTGAAAATGACAACTTCATTCTTTGGGGTGTGTCGTGGGAGTGTTCACTTGCCTTCAAATAAGTGGGTTTCTCTCTCTGTTGCCTCGAAATGCACCTGTCTGTGTGTGCTGGGCCTAACTTCTAACTTTATTCACCACTTAATCTGTGATGTAGTTGCTTTTAGTACTGAAAAATCACGCCCGTGTCAAAGAGTTAATACCCCTAAAAATATTGTCMTCTTCTATTCATTCTGCTAGTTCCTTTCTATTAGCATCTATGTTTGCCATCAAATTTCACTGGTGTTATAATGTAGCTGGGCATAATTTTCTTGTGCACCTCTATAAAGAGACAAAATACAAACCCGATCATTAATATTTAATCTCCTGCTTCAATGTGGATTTTCCATTTTCTTGTGCACAGGATGGGATTATCCACTTCCTCAGCACTTACCTGAAAGCCTGTAACATACTTAATATAGAATATTTGTTGGAGTAGCATACTTCCTTCAGCAAGGAAGGAAAAGATTAAACAATGCATGTATGTATAATTTGTCCAAAACGTAATTATTGGTTTGGATACCCCTAGATTTGGGGTTACTTTTTMAGTCACTTCTCAATATTTTTAAGCYTGGTGGAGAAGACTAAAGCAATAATCTCCTCATAAACCAAACAAAGCTACTTGTCTTTCTATCCCTTCTATTTATAAAAGGGGAATAGCACAAGCTAGGTAGCACCTAGGTGTGTTCCTGTGCAGGACATGAGCTCTGGAGAATGATGAGTTGATCCGAAAGCGTGAGACACACAAATGATGGATCACTTTCATCTCTGATTCTTTGAGCAAGGTGTTTATGCATGTGACAAAGCTTAAACACCTTAGACAAAATCATTATCTTGCAGAAGTCAATATCATTGAACTCTGGTTGCTTCAGTTCTGGCAGTATATTATGCAGTGTATGCACTTGTATTMTTTGCTAAATGGCAATCTAAATGTATCAAATAGCATGATTCCCTGGAAATGTGCCTTGTGATGTTAAAGCCTTCCCTGTATAGGCTGATTACCTAGGCTTTCTATAGTTTATTGTATTAGAAGGTAGAAATGGCCCCTAATTGAGTCCTTGGCATCATGTTCACAATACTCCAGCATCCGTGTTACTTAATATGGAAAATCTGATTTTATTTTTACCTGCAGCAAGGCTCATAAATATTTCTAGGAGGCATTAGAACAGCATTTGTGTCATCCTGTGCATCTAGGATGGGAGGCTTTCATCAACTAAACAAAAGTAATCAAGAAAGAATATATCAAGTCTTGCTTCTTCCCTAAGTAGAAATACTTGCCTGCAGCTAGAGGTGAGCGTTGGAAAACTATAGTCTACAGTTATCAGTTGTTACACCTGATTGGTGTTTTTGTTTAAGCATTATTCTCTTCTAAAGTAGACCAAAAGAATCTTTTGGTCATTATATACCAACCAAATACAGTTCCCCTTTTGCATCTGCTGGAAAACTGATTTATGTACAGACAGGCAGTAATGTATGCCACCTTTTGCCATGGTGCTGCAAGGAGCATGAGATTAAATATAACATTTTTTTCCGATGATAAAATGTTCTTGTGGGGAGAGAAGCAGTTTTGAACTCATAACCACTAACAGCGTCCTATGTGAAATCCTTGCTCAAAATTAGCCTGGCAGGTAGTGAGGACAAGTTATGTTGATGTTGACAGCTCTTGGAGATCCACCCAAATGAGATATTCCTGTWATGTAGAAAAATTTAGATATTTTATGAGGCAGTGGTCTAGACAGCCAAGAAGCTTCACTTGAGCTTTGAAAAGTTGAAATTTACTGATGAGTTACTGCAATTAAAATTAGTGAGTTATTGACTGTATCTGTACCTCACAGCACAGCGGTCCAGACAGAATAATTCATTTGCTATTGACAAGGCCTCTAGGTTGAAGGCTCTTGCAAGGCTCTTGCAAGGCTCTTGCAAGGCTCTTGCAAGGCTCTTGCAAGGCTCTTGCAAGGCTCTTGCAAGGCTCTTGCAAGGCTC
>NW_020454970.1:0-1327 GCF_003342845.1 Nothoprocta perdicaria | reverse complement strand
AGAAGAATAGATATAGTGTATTAGAAGTATTAGAAGAATKATTATGAATTGTGCTTATTAGCATCTCTGCTCATGAAGCAGGAGAATTATGAATTAAATAGAAATATAATTATAAGAGGTAGAAGAAGAGATAATTTTAGCCAGAAAGTAAGAGAAGTATTAGAGATTTTTAGCAGTAGGAAAAAAGATTCTTCTGGGGGTATAAGGAGGGAATTTTTACCTCAAAAAGAAGAGAAGCATTTTTTACCTCAAGAATAAGGAAGAGAAAAGGAAGAGAAGAATTTTTACCTCAAGAGGAGAATTTTTACCTCAAGAGGAAGAGAAGTATGAGGGGCATCGGTAGAGAATTATTGGCTGGAGGAAAATTAAATGTTAAGGGGGAGAGAAAGGGAATTTTTAGAGGGTAAAAAAAAAAAAAAAAAGAACTATTAGTGGAAGAAGGACAGAAGTATTAGGATGAGCAAAATAGAATTATTATTCTGTTTTCATGTATATTCATTCATTCTATATTGATTCTATTTTCTAAAGAATTATTACATAGAGCCAAAGGAGGAGCACAGTCAAGTTATTTCAGAGAATGCAGGAAAGAGTTTTATGGAGTCTCAAAGAGAATTTCCATGGAGAGCGAGAATCAGGTATAATTGCACGTAGAAATGAAATGCTGCAGAGAGTAACAAATCCTACAGGGAAAAAAGGGGATGCAAAAAGAAAATATATTATTGCAGAGCATATGAGTAGGAATTATTACGAAGAGAGAAAGGAGGAGGAAGAAGGATTTATCATGGAAAGTTTGGAAGAGTAATTTTGGGGAGAKAAGGGGGTAATGAAGAATCATTGTGGAGTGCACAGAAAAAAAAATTTTGGAATGTGCGGAATAAGCATAGTAGATAGCAAAAAAGAATTATTGCAGGGACAGAAAGTTGGAGCACAGGGGAATTATTGCAGAGAGAGAGAGAGAGGAAGAGGAATTATTGCGGGGAGTGCGACAGGGCACACAGGAAAGAAGTCCGGTGGAGTGTGGGAAATAAGTATGGCGGAGCGTGCGAGGAGAAGTGGTTGCGGAGTGCATGGGAAAATTTTTACGTGGAGCAAGAATTATTGTTGAGGGCAAGAAAGAATCATTTCGGGGAGAGAAAGGGGGAGCACAGAAGAAATTTTATGGATCACGCAAGAAGGAATTATTGCAGAGAAAGWTATTACAAGGAGAGAGCAGGGGAACACAAAAAGGGATTATTATAACGAGCGTGAAAAACAATTATTATGGAGAGAGAAGGAAATAGGGTTACAGTCTGGGGAAAGAGAGAAGAATTAGGGAGAGAGGAATAAT
>NW_020454969.1:0-1360 GCF_003342845.1 Nothoprocta perdicaria | reverse complement strand
GGCGGGTGGATCTGGGGACAAAACAGGTTACGCATTCTTTTATATATGTTCCGGAATGTCCAGTCCCGTTATTAGGAAGAGATTTACTGACTAAGCTCAGGGCTAGAATACATTTTGAGGAAGGAGGTGTGAAAATAAGTGATGGGGAGGGAAATCCTTTACATGTTTTGACAATGAGGTTGGAAGATGAATATCGAATATATCAGCCTAGGAGAATAGAAGGGATTACCCAGGAAATAATGGAATGGGTAGAGAAGATCCCTGAGGTCTGGGCAGAAACAGCAGGGGTCGGGAGGGCTGCCCATAGAGCCCCGATAATTGTGGAACTGAAACCAGGGGTCAGGCCGGTAAGAGTGAGACAGTATCCRATGACGAAGGAGGCGAAGACAGGAATAACGCCACATATCAATAGGCTGATAGAGCTCGGGATATTAAAGAGGTGCCGGTCCCCCTGGAACACCCCCTTGCTGCCAGTTCGGAAGCCAGGCGGGAATGATTACCGACCGGTACAGGATCTAAGAGAGATAAATGCCCGAGTTGAAGATATTCATCCAACTGTACCCAATCCGTATACTCTGCTTAGCACACTTCCCCCATCTATGGGCTGGTAYACAGTACTCGATCTAAAGGATGCATTCTTTAGTCTGATGCTAGCAGAGAAGAGTCAAGAAATCTTTGCCTTTGAATGGGAGGATTTACAGAAAGGGATAGCRGGACAACTTACCTGGACCAGGTTGCCTCAAGGGTTCAAAAACTCACCAACCCTATTCAATGAAGCACTAAGCGAGGATTTACAATCCTACCGAAATAAGCACCCTGAACTAACCTTATTACAGTATGTGGATGATATATTAATAGCAGGAATGACTGAGGAGGACTGTAAAAAGGGTACTGAAGATTTACTACAAGAATTAGTCCAATTGGGATACAGAGTCAGCGCCAAGAAAGCACAGATATGTAAAAAGGAAGTTGTATACTTGGGATATAAATTAAGCCAAGGGAAGCGGTGGCTGACAGCCCCTATGAAAGAGACTATACTGCGTATCCGCGAACCACGATCGGCCCGAGGAGTACGGGAATTCCTGGGCTCAGTGGGCTACTGTAGATTGTGGATCCCGGGATTTGCTGAAATAGCAAAGCCACTCTATGAGGGAAGCCGGGAGTCTCAGGAGTGGATATGGACTCGAGAAATGAAAGAGGCTTTTGAAGCCTTGAAGCAGGCATTGCTGGAAGCCCCTGCCCTGGCACTCCCCGATCCATCTAAGGAATTTCACCTTTTTATTGATGAAAAGAAGGGCATTGCTAAGGGAGTGCTGACTCAGAAGAAAGGGCCGTGGAAGAGGGTGGTGGCTTATCTGTC
>NW_020454968.1:0-1269 GCF_003342845.1 Nothoprocta perdicaria | reverse complement strand
CAGAGCAATACTGGGAAAAGGCAGAGCAATACTGGGAAAAGGCAGAGCAATACTGGGAAAAGACTGGGGGCACCGGCAGGGGAATATTGGGGGCACAGGCAGGGGAATATTGGGGGAGATTGGGGGAACAGGCATAGCAATATTGGTGGAACAGTCAGAGCAATATTGGGAGGAGACTGGGGGAACAGGTAGAGCAATATTGGAGGAATATTGCAGAAACAGGCAGAGCAATATTGGGGGAATATTGCAGAAACAGGCAGAGCAATATTGGGGGAAGATAGAGCAATATTGAGGGAAGACTGGGGGAACAGCCAGGGGAAGACTGGGGGAAGACTGGGGGAACAGGCAGAGCTATATTGGGGCAATACGCAAAGCAATATTGGGAGAGTGTTGGGATAATACAAATGAGGGAATGAGGAAGATAAGGATTACGGAATGAGCAAGAGAAATACTAGCAGGAGAGTCGGGCGTACCTGGGGTTAGTAACGAGCAAGCTCACGAGGTCCTCCATCATTTCGCTATTTCATATGCAATCCCACGAAGATGTCCACTGGCAGGAGTGCTCATGAGATGAGAGCGACTGGCAAAGCAAAGAAGGGAGCTGTTAGGGTTGAAATTGCTTCACTTTCCCGTTGAGTGCAATGCTTGCGTTCCTATACGCAGAGGCCAAGAAAAAGAGGCAGCAGCACGAGGGGGAAGAATCTCCAGCTGGTGAGGTGCAAGGCAACCACCCCTGCCATCTTGATCCATTCCTTGAGTCAGCTCAGCTGCTCAGCAGGCAGCTCCCCTTTTATGCATTCTTGCCTTGATGAGGCTCAGGTGGACATCAAGCCTTTGCCCGTTTTGTTTTCCCAGGGGCTCTAGGCCTCAACATGTGCGCTGCCATCCTTGAAGTTGGTTAGCACAGGAGAGGAAGGGAATGCCTGGCGGAATACAAAGAGAATTAACATGTGGCATGCAAGAATAGACAGAGAGAATATTGGGACAATAAACAGAGAGRTATTGGGAGAAYAGACAGAGAAATTTTGGGACAATATTGGGAGAACAGACAGAGAAATATTGGGAGAATATTGGGAGAATAGACAGAGAAATATTGGGAGAATAGAGAAATATTGGGAGAATAGACAGTGAAGTATTGGGAGAATAGACAGAGAAATACTGGGAGAATATTGGGAGAATAGACAGAGAAATACTGGGAGAATAGAGAAATATTGGGAGAATAAACAGAGAAATATTGGGAGAATATTGGGAGAATAGACAGAAGAATAT
>NW_020454967.1:0-1361 GCF_003342845.1 Nothoprocta perdicaria | reverse complement strand
TTTCTTTTCTTTTCTTTTCTTTTCTTTTCTTTTCTTTTCTTTTCTTTTCTTTTCTTTTCTTTTCTTTTCTTTTCTTTTCTTTTCTTTTCTCCTTTATTTTCCTTTCCTTTTTTTTTTTTTCCCTTCTTAAGATACTGAGCTTTCAGCATTAACATCTGGCTTCTGTTTTAAGCCAACTGAAATGAGCTGCTGCTTGTAGATTAGTACCCTTCAAAGTTGCATTTCTTTTTCTCATCCTTGCATTAAACTTGCCCAACCCCCAGTTTCCTGTAAACTAAATCTGTACTGCATGTGCACTAATTCTCTTCTCTTGAGGTTTTAGTCTGGATTTAACGGTGATTCATTTTCTCTATAGAAACGTAGCACAAGAATGAACATCTTGGGTAGCCAAAGTCCACTCCATCCTTCCACACTGAGCACAGGTAAATTCTGCTGTTTTATAAGGACAATATATGAGGCCTCTATGGTATATTAAATACAAGGATGGAATACAGCCCCATAATATTGATGCCTTAATTTGAAATACTGTATTTTATCCATATCAATAACTTGTTGTCATTAACATGCTTACTGGGTTTGAAAGCACAAATATGTTGACTGGCATAGTAGAAGGGATTTTTTTTCCTTTAAAGGGACACTGAACCTTTTTTTCAACTGCTGTCTTTTGAAACACAGATTTTATGAAAATTGAGACTTCATAAATGTTTCCTTTAAAAACAGAAGTTTGCTTCTTAATTTTAGAAAAGAAAGTCAATGAGTGATGTGTTCATCTTTCAAAGGGTAAAACTAGGACTCAATGTATTTATTCAATATGTTAATTCTATTGTAGTTGAATAATGTAAAATATGTGAGTCCTGAGATTTTAAATTTAGTAAAGTAACAAGATACTGTTTATTAATACCCTGGATTTCCTAGAGGAAATACATCTCTTTTATGTTTCTATTCTGTGGAACAGAATTTAAAATTCCGTTTGAAAAACAACAAAACATAAAACATGTTTGGAGGTGTCTCCACCCTTGAAAGCACGAGTTGAAATGCTTTCTACAATTAAAGGATCTCTTTAGCTCAGATACAGTATTCTGTGAATTGTTTTGTCACAGGATTTTCAGGGGCCTGTGAGAAGACAATGTTGTAAGAGGTTTCTCTTGATAACCTAATAATATGTCTGCAAGTCATAAGATGCGTGCAGAATATTCCTGTGTACTTGTGTATCAAGTATATGCAACTGCTGATGCATTTCATTCAAACTGATTTTTTTATACTGACTAATTAAAGATTTATTCTATATCTCACTTTTCAGTGGGATCTGTACCCACTTTTAAAATGTTTAAATAATTAGGGGCTCTGGGGCAAAAAAAAAA
>NW_020454966.1:0-1362 GCF_003342845.1 Nothoprocta perdicaria | reverse complement strand
CCTCGTGCGCGTCTTCCGCGTGTTCAAGCTGTCGCGGCACTCGCGGGGGCTGCAGGTGCTGGGGCGCACGCTGCGGGCCTCGCTGCGCGAGCTCGGCCTCCTCGGCCTCTTCCTCCTCGTGGGCGTGGTGCTCTTCTCGAGCGCCGTGTACTTCGCCGAGGCCGAGGCGCCCGGCGCCGCCTTCGGCTCCATCCCCGAGAGCTTCTGGTGGGCCGTGGTGACCATGACCACGGTGGGCTACGGGGACATGGCGCCGGTGACGGTGGCGGGGCGGCTGGTGGGCTCGCTGTGCGCGCTGGCCGGCGTGCTCACCATCGCGCTGCCCGTGCCCGTCATCGCCTCCAACTTCAGCCACTTCTACCGGCGGGAGCTGCGCGGCGGCGGCGACGACGACGGCGACGAGGAGCTGGAGGAGGAGCTGGAGGTGGAGGTGGAGGTGGAGAAGGCGGGCGGCGCGGCGGGCGGCGCCAAGGTCAACGGCGCCGTGATGGGCGACGAGGCGAGGGTGGGCGATGAGTGGGGCGGGGGCGATGACGCCGCGACGGGGAAGGAGACGAGGAGGGGCAACGGCCCAACGGTGGGCRAGGAGTCAACGATGATCAACGACGCAACCGTGGGCAGTGACCCAAGGAGGGTCCGTGGCCCAACCGTGGGCAATGACCCAACGATGATCAATGAGCCAATAATGAGCAATGATCCAATGATGAGCAATGATCCAATGATGGGCAATGATCCAATGATGGGCAATGATCCAATGATGATCAATGATCCAATGATGGGCAATGACCCAAGGAGGTTCCATGACCCAACAATGGTCAATGATCCTATAACAGTCCACGACCCAACGATGATCAATGATCCAGTGATGGGCAATGATCCAATGATGGGCAATGACCCAAGGAGGGTCCGTGACCCAACCATGGTTAATGACCCAACGACGATCAATGACCCAAGGAGGTTCCATGACCCTACCGTGGTCAATGACCCAATGATGATCAATGACCCAATGATGATCAATGATCCAATGATGATCAATGATTCAATGATGATCAATGACCCAATGATGATCAATGATCCAAGGAGGTTCCATGACCCAACCACGGTCAATGATCCAACCATGGTCAATGACCCAACGACGATCAATGATCCAAGGAGGGTCCATGGCCCAACCATGGTCAATGACCCAATGATGATCAATGACCCAATGATGGTCAATGACCCAAGGAGGTTCCATGACCCAACAATGGTCAATGATCCTATAACAGTCCACGACCCAACGATGATCAATGATCCAAGGAGGTTTCATGACCCAACACTGGTCAATGATCCTATGATGATCAATGACCCAATGACGGTCAATGA
>NW_020454965.1:0-1253 GCF_003342845.1 Nothoprocta perdicaria | reverse complement strand
TTGAGGCTGCCAGGAGCCCCGAGGCAGCCCCCAWCCCCACCCGTGGCGGCACCCAAGGGTGCTGGGAGCCCCCCAGGCCCCCCACCTTGCTCCAGCTTGGTGGCGGCGGCGCGGAGGGTGCACGAGGTGCTGCCGGGCTCCACCGTGGGCGTCCCGGGGCGGCTGCCGCCCCGCGAGCTGCTGGCCGAGCCCCGGCGCTCCCTCTTGGGGGGCGTCTTCTTCTTCTGGGGGGGACACACGGCACCGGGGGTGACGACGGCCCCCAGGTAACGCCCCCCCGGCCCGGCGCCCCTCACCGCCATGAAGAGCGCGGACGACGTCTCGCTGTCGATGTCGCTCTCCTCCGACGTCTGCGACTCGTCGCTGCTGTCTGCGGGCGCCAAGGCTCAGTCCCGTTTCTGCCGCTTTTACACCCAAAACCGTCTTCTCCCTCCCCCCAATTTGGGTATAAAATTGGCCCCCCAACCCAAAAATCGTCACCTTTCTTCTTCTTCTTCTCCTGCGGCGTCGGGGCCTTCTTCTCCTCCTCCTCCTCCTCCTTCTCCTCGGTGGGTTTCTCCTCCTCGCTCTCCTCGCTGCTCTCACTCGCCTCGTCGATGCCTGGGGGCAGGGGGGGCATCAGGGGACACCCGGGGGGGGGGGACGCCCCAACAACCCCCCCCGCCCCCCAGAGCCACCGACCTTTGGGTCCCTCCTCCTCCTTGGTCACCTTGGCCTTGCCCACGTCCTCCTCCAGGGAGCTGCTATGGGGGGGACGCACGGGGTGTTACGGGGGTGTCACAACCGCCCGCCCGCGCGCCCCCCGCCCAGGGCACCCACCTGGAGGCGTCGGACATGTAGTCGACCTCCTGGCCCTCAAAGTCGCCGTCGTCGCTGTCCTCGAAGGCCTCGTCGTCCGAGCCCTTCTTCTTCTTCTTCTTCTTGCCCGGCGGCGCCTTCTTCTTGGCCTTGGGCGCCTTCTCGCCTGGGCGCCGCGGCACAAATCAGCCCCGGCCCCCCCGCCGCCCCCTCCTCCCCGTCCGGCCTCACCTTCGGCCTCGCTGGCCTCGCTGTCATCGGAGCTGAGCTCCAGGTCGTCCTCCAGGTCGTGGATCTTGAGCTCCCCGCCCTTCCTCTTGGGCTTCTTCTCCTTGTCCTCGTCCTCCTCGTCCTGGTCGCGCAGGCGCCGCTGCTGCATGATGCTGAAGTGGTTGAGCACCTTGTTGCGCCTGCGGCCGCGGCGCACGGGGAGACACCGGTCAGGAGCGCCAGGA
>NW_020454964.1:0-1365 GCF_003342845.1 Nothoprocta perdicaria | reverse complement strand
AGCTTTGTGGTAGAAATGAGAGCCACCAGTAGCAAAACTACAATCTTATTAACCATCAAGAGGATTTAACGAAATGACCTTGGTGTCCTTCATTATGGTGCAGTATATTGAATAACTGGGGGCCCTAAACTATTTTTTTTTTCCAACTAGAGCTACACGCCTAAGCATCTCCCCACTAAGTAGAGACTAGAAGGGGTGCATGTCAGCATCCTAACAAATCATTCAAAACTTAGAAGTGGAAAGAAGAAAAAAAACAAATCAGGCAATTACGGTCACCTTTTCACAGTCCTACAAATAATGTCTGTGACTGAATTTTGTCACAAACATCATAAATTTCATGTTTAGGCTGTAGGCACAAAGGCATCATCTACATTTTCTGAGTGCATCTTTATTAGAAGGCTTTCTGAAGAGAGAGCCCCTGCACCCTCCTGGCAAAGCTTTGGATAGAAGGAAACAAGACCAAGTGCAGCTCCCTCGGCCTCTTAACAGTGACCAACAGTGCTCTGAAATAGGACATTTGCCTTCAAGATTGCCACGTTTATGCACCATAACTATACATAGCTAGCAAAAGATTTAAAAAGCTTTGCTTTGAGCACAAAGGGAGAGACAGGAATGGTGCCATAAGCCCATGTTTTGCAGCCAGTAGCGCTGCGAAATCATTTTGATCCTTTCAATCCCCTTATCCATGCCAACCACTGACCTCGCAGATGAAACTTTTGTTCAAGTTAGTCTCTTTTTGGCTCGAAGCAAGACAGAGCTACAAAGGAAACATTCTCCATTCATCTTGGATCACGCAAGTGCTATGCACATGGCTGTCTTGGTTCGTTTTTAGCAGGTATTTTGGAATTCTGGATCCAGACACTCAGTTCCAAACAAGTAAGCTACAGACACTGACTTAGCCCCAGTCTCAGGTGCCTTCCTCTTCCTTGGCCWTTACAGTGAATGGCACAGAAACTGTGATGAATGTCAATTGGAACAATGCATTTCTTTAATTAAGCAGCCCATCATTTTTCCTAGGCACCACGTCCAACTGTTTCAATGATTTTCACGTTCTTCCTTTAATTTTACTRTCTCAAAGAAATGCCAAGGTTCCAAAGACCAAAAAAATCCTGTAATTCTACTTCTTCCAGTGGTTGCAAATTATTACGAAGCTATCAAAACACCATAATTAGTGGATATCAAGTTTGACCGATTGCATAAACAGCCGTGAGCTGCACAGCACCTCGCGCCTCGCTCCCCGCGTGCGAGGATGCGCTCGGGCTGCACATCCACTAAAGCAGCCACGCAGGGGACATTTATCAATCCAAACAAGCCAACAGCAGCATATGTATTAGCCCATGCACCACAGGTCATTATAAGGCTAAA
>NW_020454963.1:0-1323 GCF_003342845.1 Nothoprocta perdicaria | reverse complement strand
GCTCCTGACCCCTCCCTGTCGTTGCAGGTGAACGAGTGCGTGGTGGGCACGGCCCAGCCCCACCGGAAGTAGCCGCTTTTACGTTCCTCCCCCAAGCCCCGCCCCCCTCCAAGCTCCGCCCCCTCCTGTTCTTTTATATTGCGCGCTTTGATACGTGCCCAATAAAGGTTACGCGCACGGGGCCGGCTGATGCGGAATGGGCCGCGGCGGCCGCCGTCGCGCCCTAAAATGGCGGCTCCCAGCGGCCGCGCCTTTCCGTACGGAAACATGGCGGCGCCCGGCTGGCACGCGTTTCCGGGCCTGCGCGCGGCCGCGCTGGGGGAGGGCGGTAACTTCCGCTTCCTGTGGCGCCGTACACAGCATGGCGGGGGCGGGGTGCAAGTCGTGCACATGGGCACGGCCACGTTGCCTTACGGGCACGCGGGGCGCAGCCAATCAGCGTGGGGCTCCTCATCCGGGGTTTGCCCCCCCCCGACCCCGTTTCCTCCCGGCAGCCCCTGCGGGGATCACGTGACTTCCACGAACGCCTCCACTTTCGCCCCCGATTTTTATTTTTATTTTTCCCCAAAAAACTCTTTTCCTTGGGGTCCTGCAGATGCTCCCTCCGTGATTTCGGACACAGTAATTGAAGAAAAAGGTGAAAAACTCCTAAAACCCCAGCCCAGTCCCCAAAACACGGTGCAATGGCCCGAGCATGGGCGGAAAACCAGGGAATTTSCCCAATTCTCAGTCCTTTTATTCCACGCCGAGGACCCCACGCTCGCGCCGACCCCCCGGTGCGGTTTTTAACGACAATTTTTTTCTCAGTTTTCCCTTTTTTGAACACTGTTTACAGGCCACTGTGAAACTACAGGGGATTGGCCCGTTTCTCGCTACCGATTTCCCCGCCCCAGCACCGGAATCCGGGATTTTAGCCCAAAACAAGCGGAACCGCTGGGGAATTTCCGCAAAATCGCGTTTTTTGGGGGAAATCCTCCTCGCGCCGCCTCCCGGAGGCGTCGCCCTCACTGCGCATGCGCGGCGCGCCGGCGGCGCAAAACCGCCCCCGCCCCCTCGTTGCGCATGCGCGCCCCGCCGCCCCGCCCCCTTTGCGCGCCGCCATCTTGCCGCGGCGCCTGCGCATACGGCGGCTGCGCTCCGTACGGAGGGGACAGCGCGGCCCGGTGCCGGTACCGGGCCCGGTGCCGCCGCCCTCCCCTCGTCGTCGTCGGCGCTGATTGGCCCCGCAGGCCTCCGGAAGCGGAAGCGGGGGGGCGGTGTACGCCAACATGGCGCCGCCAAGGGAGCCCCCCGCGACCGTTGCGGGGGGGGGTGTTGTGTGTG
>NW_020454962.1:0-1367 GCF_003342845.1 Nothoprocta perdicaria | reverse complement strand
TTTTTTTTTTTTTTTTTTCCCCAACATGTTTTCCAGTAGACAGGTGGTTACTCTGAGCAAAAATAATTTCTGCTAATACAGCTTATTCCAGTTAAATGATGCCTGGGGTTATTCCTCCGCAGGTGCAGGACCCTCCACTTGTTCTTATTGAACCTCATGAGGTTCCTCTCTGTCCAAGTCTCCAGCCTGTCCAGGGCCCTCCGGAGTGTCGGCTACTCCACCCAGCTTGGTATCCTCAAGTAAAGAAGGGACACTTAGGCCTAAACTTGGCCGGGCACAGAAGCAGATTTTCCAGGACACCTTTTGTAGGTAATCACATTGTATCAGTTACACGTAATGACATACATTCTGATACCAGAAATGGTACCATTTTCTAAATGGGTTGAAAACTTCTATGTGGTACAACACATGCAGAAGCTCTTCAGCTTCAGTGAAAGAGGCAGTTGCCATCTCTTGGTTAGATTCATGAAGAAGAAAAACAATCCCAGCCACAGCTGCTAGTCAATAACATTAGAAACTGCAAAGTTCTTGCCATACCAGATAAGACTCAGTCAAGTGCAAGACTCAACCACCTTACTTGCGCTTATATTTCAGATATAAAACCATAATTTACATGGCTATTTGTGTGATGCAGCTTGAAAGATGGGCACATTTCATCATTCATGCATCATATCCTCAATCACCCCGCTCCCTCTGTGTGCAAAGCACTCCAAGATTTTCACACTTCTTTTAAGTCTAGTAGAGGTGACTCTTGCTGACAGGGATTTCCTGAAGCAGTAAACTGTGATACAGCATAAAGAATAGAAATTGCTGGCTTCATTACACCTGAATTAAATCTTTACCATAGGCCAAGCAGGATTATTTTCTTGAGTAAAACCAAAAGAACTAGTCTCTTTCCTCATTTCAGTAACACTTATCTCTGTTGGAGTTGGCTGATGAGTTTTCTTTCCTGTGTGCTTGTCCTAGCACAGTCTAGGCCTGACTTATCAGCTCCCTCCTAGCTGTTAGTGAAAAGCCCTTATAGCCCTTGCTGGTTGGAAGAAATCAAGGAAATTTTTTCTTAGAAAAGCATGTGTACAGGAGATATGCACATGCATATGCACAGTTCTGGAAGAGATCATAGACCTGCAGCATATATTAAAAGGCCCACAAGAAGCCTGAGCTGATTTTACTGTGTTGATACTTTGTAGTGTTTAGGTTCTCTTTCTTTACTTTAAATCAAATGGCTTTCCTCTGCTTTGCCAAACATTTTCTTATGTTGTGTGTCTGTGTCTAGCAAGGTTAGGCCAGGCTAGCTAAGCAACACATAAGTGCAAACACGTGCATCCAGAGAAGACACCACCACTGTTTTGGGCCTATTCTCTTCT
>NW_020454961.1:0-1332 GCF_003342845.1 Nothoprocta perdicaria | reverse complement strand
TGTCCCAATATGTCCCAGTCTATCCCAGCGCAACAGCCGTTGCCGGGGAAGCAGCAGCTTTAATGGTGGTTGGGGGGGGAACAACAGGATGGGGAGGGGTCCCCCGGACGCCTGGGCCCCTCGACGGCAGGTCCCGGGGCCCTCGCAGGGGCCCTCGCTGCCACCAGGGGCCCAGGCGTCTGGGTGAAGTCACAGGGGCCCAGGCGTCCAGGAGAGATGTCAGAGGGGCCCAGGCGTCCGGGAGAGATGTCAGACGGGCCCAGGCGTCCGGGCAGGTAGATAGAAGGGACCCAGGTATCCCAGGGGAGTGTCCGCAGAGGGGCCCAGGCGTCCGGGTTGGGCAAGGCTGGAGGAGCCCAGGCGTCCGGGCCCGTTTGCAGAGGGGCCCAGGCGTCCGGCTCAGATGGCGACGCTGTTCTCCACGTTGGGGGGATCCAGGTAGGTGTAGGGCAGCTCCATGGTGGCGTTCCGGGCCCGGATGTCCCTGGAGATCTGGGCCAGCCGGTCCTGGAAGTCCCTGATGAGGCGGCGCGGCGCCTCCTCGGTGAAGAGCTGCTCGGGGTAGCAGCCGAGCGGGCGCTGCGGGGACACCCGGACGCCTGGGTCCCTTGCCCGGACGCCTGGGCCCTTTTCCGGGCCTTGCAGAACACCCAGATCCCTCCCGGACGCCTGGGCCCTCAATTCTCATCCCTGGATACCAGACCCCCAAGTTCCCATTCCTGGACGCCTGGGCCCCCCAATTCCCATTCCTGAACACCAGGACCCCCAGTTCCCATTCCCAGATGCCAGGGCCCTTTCCCCGGACACCTGGGCCCCCAATTCCCATTCCTGGATGCTAGGGCCCCCAGGACGCCTGGGCCCCCAGCTCCCGTTCCCAGACACTTGTGCCCCCAATTCCAATTCCCGGACGCCAGGGCCCCATTCCTGGACGCTGGGGTCCTTCTCCAGGACACCGGGGCCCCTCAATTCCCATTCCTGGATGCCAGGGCCCCATCCCAGATGCCAGGGCCCCGTTCCCGGACGCCGGGGCCCCGTCRCCGCTCACCATGTCGAGGGGCTCGTTGCGCAGCACCCAGAGCACGGCCAGGGTGATGCAGCTGGTGTTGACGGCCGGGAGGGCGTCCAGGAAATCCCGCTCCGAGATGGGCGCCTTGGTGGCCGGCGGCGGCTCCCGCATCGCGCACGGCATGTTGGGCAGGAAGCCCAGCTCGAACTGCCGCGCGGGGCCCAGGCGTCCGGGAGGGGCCCAGGCGTCCGGCAACGGGAGTTGGGGGGCCCAGGAGTCCCGTTCAACCCCCCCAGAATGGGAAAAGGGGCCCAGGTGTCTGGGAA
>NW_020454960.1:1624789-1631467 GCF_003342845.1 Nothoprocta perdicaria | reverse complement strand
ATGCAGCCCTGTGCCACGTGCTCTAGGTGACCCTGCGTGAGCAGGGGGGTTGGACTCGATGACCTCTGAGGTCCCTTCCAACCTTCGGCATTCTATGATTCTATGATTCTAATATCACCCAATACGACAGAAACATGACTCTTCTGAAGGCTAAGTGTTTTAATCAAATACATTTAAAGAATGAACTTAAGGGCAAAGGGATACCGCTTTGGCTCCCTTCTGGAGGGAAAACCTGTTCTTCAATATTCTCCCTAAGTTGAATCTATGTAAATTTAGCAGGATGTTTCCTGGACTGCAACAGGACTTTTGAGAAACGGGGAGCTACGAGGGAATAGTGCAGCGAGGGCTCCCCTTCTGCCTTCGACATGAGATGAGCTGCATTTGCAATGCTTTTGTCAAGCCAAATTAAACACTCACCAAGGCGAGAGAAAGAAATGGAAAGAGAACAAAACCAGCAGGGCTTCTCTTAAATAATTTATAGCAAGTAAGAGATGTGGTTTTTTTTTTTTTTTTTTTTTTTTTTTTTAAGAAAAGGGGCTCTCAGGTTATTTGATGATGGATTCAGTTTTCTTTGACTCGCCTTTCATTGTGGCCTTCAAATGCAGATGCCTTTGAAGTGTGTCTTTGCTGTGACATGAAAACACGCGTTGGCTTACGCTGACAAGCTGGTTGAGGTGAGTTTATTGTGGTGCAGTTGGAAATCATGGGACTTTAAACATAATGAAGAGGTAGGAAATAAAGTCCTGCTCCTCAGCCCACATCTGTTATTCTTTCATTGAGAGAAGCACATAACTACACTGAACCTTCTGCTTCGCTCATTCTTCATCAGTCTAAAGGGGATGCTTCCACACCAAAGGTCAACAGACACTCAAGAAGGGAGAGGCAGTAAAGGAGCTTCCAATTGTGGTTTAGTTTGGGAAAAGTGACGGTCCCACTGGATGGAGCTGATAAAGCATAGATATTTCTTCTACTAATGGCACCCTCGGGCAGCAGGATGACAGTCTGTGGCTTAGGGCTGGAGCTGGGCAGAAATATTAATAGCCAAAAGATACCTCTAGGAACTCGGTCCTTCCCAAGGAATGAGGGGACAAATCAGCTTCTGAAACAGCCCAAGACTTTTTGGGGCTTCATTTCTTTTTGAACAAACGCCAAGGAGCATTTTACAGGCCTGATTAGATCTGTAGCTTTCATTTGTCAGAAAGAGTATATTAAAAAAAAAAAAAAAAGGAAAAAACAAAACCTGCCTGGTTTTGAAGGTGCAAACTTTGTCTGAAAATGGGGATTCTGAAGATGAAAAGACAACACATTTGTATTATGATCACAAGGTGCTGAAATCTCAGCTGATCTCTCCTACTTCCTAATCAGCAGCTAATAGCTGTCATGTTATAGCTCCAAAGAGCAGGAAAAAGGGACCTTGGGCTATGTTTGCACTTGGTGCAGTTCTTCAGAGGCATAGAGCAGCATGGAAAACAACCCATACATGTTATGTCCTATATAATCGACTTCCTATAGGTAGTCATTAACAGCTAATAATCCAACTCTAATTCTGCAGGAAAGTTGCTCCCAGTTGGACTGTTTTCAGCACGTCCAGGGTTCCTAGGAAGGCGGTTGACAACTGGGTGGGTGTAGGGCAAGATCCACATGCTCACAAGGTATGGGACCACTACATCGTCTAGGTTTAAGATTGCACCCAGTTACATCAGCAACCCAGTTTTCCAAATATCTATTATGAAAGCTGATTGCGAGTCAACTCAGGGATCTCTCTTAGCCCTGTTTTCTCCATTTTTTTCTATAAAACTGTGAAAACCTGCATGGTGCTCTACATTCTTCAGTGCAATGGACAGACTTAGTAAAATATACTAGCCTGCTCTGAGCCCTGCGGAACTAACTTAAGCTGAAATCAATAGGGAAAATAAAGCTCCCTAGCAGTGCGAGGAGCCTTAAGAATTCCCTTTTACTGAAGATAAGATATCACACGGTTCACCTTGGTCAACTTGTTAGCATTAGCTTCTGCTGTATTAAAAGCTTGTTAGAGCTGGGAAGTTTTGATGGTATTAGACATGCTTTTTCAAATAAAAAAGTATATCAAATTCAAGTCAATCATTTCGACTCATATCTCTGATGGCAGTTTGCTGTGTGTGTCTTGAACCGCAATATTTGGGGTGTCAGCAGCTCAGTATTTTCAAGTGGATATTGCTGCACAATAACATAAGCTATGGACTAATATTTGTCTCTATGTGTGGGGAAGGGAGATGAGTTCAGGCCCTTCATGTCCTATTCTTCAGACAAAGTTTTGCTCTGAAAAGACAGGATTCATCTCAGACCATCTGCTTAATGTACAGAAAGTATCTTGCCCTGGAAAAGAGGCCAAACCATGTTCTACATTGTAATCTGCAATTACATCTCTTTTAAGAGATCTCAATCTTTTAAGATCTTTAAGATCTCAATGAAAAAGAACCGTTTTCAAATGAGTGGGACAAAAAAATAATATCCTCAATAGAAAATGATCTGTTTGCTTCCATTTCCATGTTATAAATGGTGTTTCTCCTTCTCTCTTCTATACCCTGAGGTATTCCAGTTGCCTACAGCTGGAAAACTATTAATAAAAACGGCTTAGTCTCGAAGCGACTAAGCACAAACCACAACCCTCTTGGTGCTAAATAAATGCAGAGCCAAAAACCGTTGCTGCCATGAAGAAGTCATGGAAGACAAGGCTCTTCAGAGACTTTCAGACCCTTGCATGGGAGAGCACAGAAGACATCACACTGTCTCTTGGCACCCCAGCAGCCTACAAAGCATCTGTTTTTATAGGTGTGAGGACAAAGATGCCCTTGAGGATGCTGCTGAGAGAGGACTATGCATTTCCTTGGTGGGGAGGGAGAGGATAGAGAAAACAAGTAGGTGGGAATCCACTTCCTGCCATTGAATGAGAGATTAAGAGTGGTAAGAGGTGCCAGATGAAGAAGCGAGAACAACCAGAACCAATTTCATGACACTTACAATTCTCGCAAAGAACAGAGAGAGAAGAAAAGCTGTCACTACAATTTATACATGTATGCGACATGGAGATGTTTCCTTGGCAGAAGAAGGCTTACCAATGGTTTATCAGCTTCACAATTCATGTAATTAAGATTAATTAATTAAGATCAGGCTGGGAAAACAAATCCAATTTTAAGAGGTGGCTCTGCTTCAAGCAATGCTGCGCTCCTGCTTCCAAAATGCAAGTCCCAGGGCAATGCAAGGTGAACACGGAGACAGTGTCTTTAGCGGCTCCCGTGTTCAAGGGAACTTGTTTCCTACCTCTTCCTCTCCGGACCCAAGACAAGATGAATAACCCATTAAACCTGTAACCTGTGGGGACGAGTTATTGTTACTGTCACTTCAGCAGATCTATGCCGAAATGGTCTTTCAGGAAATAATACAACTGGATCCAACAGTGCAAGGCATTAACATACAAATAGGAGGGAGCCAAGGACTCTGGAGGAGAAAACAAATGATTAACTTCCCGTGCAACAAAAATTGTTTGCAAAAAATGTAATAGACATTGTTTAAAACCTGGCAGCTTTAAAAGTCTCTTTTTATTTTTACTTTCTGTTAGGTTTTTATCTGAAAGTCAAATCCTAATTAGATTTCATTTTAAAGACTGCATTGCAAACTTCTGACAGGATAAATCAGTTACAAAAATCCCACATGAGGAGTAGCTATTAAAATTGTACTTACCACAAACTAATTAATTACATGTATAGTCCCTTCCTCTGGATGTTATTACAGCTAATATTCAAGAACAGAATACCTGACAAAGTACTTGCTATTTATTTATTTAGGTATCTCCAACTGGAGAGGTATTTTTTTTTTTTCTTTTAAATGATGATTTGGTGACAATGGATTAAATATCACCTACTGTCTTCCATCCACCTTTTGTCCATTTTGTCTTTAATTTATAGCGCACTTTGTGGCAGCACCTGTCAGAAAACCAAGAGACAAGTGTTTTAACTCCTCCATGTCCATCTGTTCTAGTAGATAGGTATTAATATTTTATTTTTCCCTCCCACTTTTTATTCTGTAGCCTTTTCACTGTAATCTCATCTCAGACTAACTCTTTTCAGTCATCCAGATCCATCTGTGAAGATATGGATAGAGAAAATCATGGGCCAAAAACAAACAAAAAACAAACAAAGCATGTGTCTTTGGGTTAATCAATAAATTCCTTTTGTTGCAAAAGTACCTGCTCCTCTCTGCCCCATGGAGAAATATACAGGGACATAAGACAAACTTCTAGAACAGAAAAAGGAAAAGAAGAAAAAGAAAACAAACTTTTTTCTTTTAAAAAACATTTCTGTTTTTTAATGTTTTCTTTTCTTTTAAAACATTTCTTTTAAAAGAGAACAAATGCAGGGAAAGGGAAAACTTTCTCATACTACAACTCTAAACAAATGAAGGGCTAAGCTTATTTCACACAAAGTGGGCCAAGTTTTGAAATGCTGGTACATACAGTCCCCCAAAACTGGACTTGACTTTGGAAAAATTACCTTATGACCAACAAAGTTTGCAGTGCGGTGTTGGGGCCCACTCCAAGGATGGCCGTACAGTGCCTATTAGCAGGCAGGATGCCTTGTTAGTAGATAACCAACTTCAAGGCCGACAGCGTACTTGTTCCATCAGCGGATCAAAAACAAAGGCAGCTGTCCGGCTGCTGCGTGACCATGAAGCTAATTGGACAGTAGCTGTGGCGCACTTGTTTTTAGACATAAAAGGTATTGTATCCGGAACCTTATAGGTAAACTTATAAGGGATTGGATGCCAGCCCCAAAGAGAGTGGTGAGACAGAGGCGAGAGGAGAGCGTGTAAAACCATGATTGGTCAGGGGTGCGGCTTACTGTTCACTGYATAAAAGTGTGGTGGAATCTGCAATAAACGGAGCATTGACTTAATCTCTGTGAGACTGCGTCTCTGACTCCGGACGCTCCCTCGCATCATCTGGTGACCCCAACGTGATCGCCCTCAGTCGAGTCCAGAAAACGAGATGCTGAAGGCTTGCTGACTTCCTGGCGGATAGACGCGGAACGGGTAAGAAGAGCCGAGTGGGAGCTGGACAGAGGAGTTTGCGGCAGCAGAGGGCTGAGAGAGTTGCTGACCGCGGTAGGAAGGGTCGCTACCTTCCCCCTGTCACCTGCTTCAAAGAAAAATGGAGGTCGTGTTTGTAGCAGTAAAGAAACTGCTATTAGGTACCCTCGCTAGGCGAGGGGAAGCAGTTTCTGAGAAGACATTGGATAAGCTCTTTTTGTGGGCACGAGATCAAGTTTTYTTTAGTACCCCCCCTCTTGTGTTTGATAGCCTTGAATGGCGAAAGTTGGGGGACAAGTTATGGGACTTAACGGTACCTAAGAAAGAAAAAGGGATATCAGCCTTTGGTCCCACATGGAGGACTGTGACTGTCATGTTGAGCAATATGAAGGCTCAATCTAGTGTCACGGCCGTGGCAGTGCAAACGACCACAGCTGTGGCACCGCCGCAGAAGACAGGGGTGCTGGAGTCACTTTTTGGACTGGGCAAGGCGAAGCCGTTGGCCATTAGTGGTACTACCGCGAAGGTGGCGAGCTCAGCTCAAGAGGTAGCACAAAGAGCAGAAGTAGAGGCGAATTCGGAGCAAACGGAAGTTGCCCGATCAGCTCCACCGGCCGGACTAACACCTTCTGCGGAAGGGAAGCCAGCCCGCAGTAGAAAGGCGGAGTCGGTGGGAGGGTCCAGTTGCCGCCCCCGGAGGACTTTGCATGCCCCCTTTGAGAAGGAGGTGCAAACGTTTAAGCCGGAGGAGGCACCCCTCCCGGAAGGAGAGTCATCGGAGGAGGAGTCATCTGGCGGTGTAACCGGGCCGAATGAATCGCTGACACCCTTGCCGAACTTCACACAGGCGCTGAGTGAGACCCTCAGAGCAACTTGGGACTAACAGTAGCCTGGAGTCGTCGCTCCAAAGTGGTAGTTTGAGGCAAAGGGGGTCTCCTAACAGATGGTCGGGAGTCATCAGAGATGCTATATTAGAAGGCCAATGGGAGCTGGCRGGAGCCTTGGCCTGCCCAGTCATGATACAGCCGGGTCCCGCTGGGCCACAAGCTCAGTACGAACAGCATGATTGGAAATTGCTGCAGCAGGCAAAAAAGACAGTAAAGGAGAACGGGGTGAGATCCGAAGCAACACGCTCAGTGCTGGATTGGATTTTCTCCRCAGATATGAACTCTGCTTATGATTGTCAGAATTTGGCACGCCTCCTGCTGACTCCCTCTCAATACATCGTGTGGGACAGAGAGTGGCACCGTTTGGCTCAAGCATCGGCTGCCACCCTGCGACAACAGGGCGATCCGCTTAATGGAATCACTGTGGACATGATTACTGGCTCTGGCCCCTACAGCAGCATCAACCAGCAGCTSCAGTTTCCAGCAGAGTTTCATGCCCATTCAGCAACCTTGGCACGGCAGGCCTTCTATGCGGTGCCTGATTCCACTCCTACTCCAGCATTTACCAGTGTACAGCAGGGGCTGACCRAGGAGTACCCGCATTTCATTGATCGCCTATCACAGGCCCTGATGGCGCAGCCGGAGTTGACAGAAGATTCGAAACAGGCTATGTTTAAACTCCTCGCGTTTGAAAATGCGAATGCAAGAACTAAAACCATTCTAGCTA
>NW_020454960.1:1549817-1622243 GCF_003342845.1 Nothoprocta perdicaria | reverse complement strand
CTCAATATGCAGTAGGAGTAGTGCAGAGAATAGAAGAGGCGATTATTAAGCTGCCGAAAAACCCTCGACTGGGAGAGTTGTTTCTGCAGATTCGACAATCTATTCGCCTAAGAACCGAGCCTTGCTGTGTCATTCATATTAGAAGTCACCAGAATGAACTTGGCCTTGCGAAAGGCAACGCAGTGGCCAATTCGCTCCTGAGTGTAACAGTAACTGGACCTGTAGACTCTTTTGCTATGGCGCAAGAAATCCATGCGCTGTTTCGTCAGACCGCGAAATCTCTAAAGAGGCAGTTCAATCTCTCTTGGACGCATGCCCAGGGAATTGTTAAGCTGCAGGTGCAGAAGAGCCTCCTGTAGTCATTCATAGCAGTAATGTAAAAATGCAAGCGACTCCTGAAGTACAGGTCACGGACCCCTGTGGGTGCCAAGTAGATGGACTAAGCCAGCGGTGAAAATTAGTGAGGCGAAGGCGTCAGCTGAGGAGTCATCGGAAAAACTTACTACCCTATGAGCCGCCAATACGTGACCCGAATCCATCGCCTTGATAGGGTGATGAATAGGTCTCAGACTTTGTGTGTGTGTGCGAGTTGGACTGTTGAAATGATCACGTTGGTGACTATCATACGTCTTGTCTTGGCTGGCAGCAGTTTGCTGATTCATGAGATAGATCCCAGACAAAATATGTGGGTAACGTGGGCGCATCAGACGGGCCAGACTGATTTCTGCTTGTCCCTCGCGATACCAGAAGATCCTTTTCGGACGTGTCTTATTGGCTATCCTTACGTGAATGTAGTCGAATATCGAAATTGGGTCTCTGAGAACCCTAATTGGCACAGCAATTGCTCCTCAGAATTGYGTGAGGGCTGTGATTTCCACTCCTGGCCTTCCATGAACCACTCCTGTGTTCAGAAACAACTGATAGAAAGTCTAAAKGTASCCATTCCTTTCCCTTTGCAGGAATTAGAGCTTCTGGGTTCTCTACAACCTTACTCACTAGGGAATGTTGCTAATTTACCAAATTGTGACAAGATAGAGCCRCCAATTCAGCCCTATAACGGCACRGGGGGCATAATTTTTGGGGATCTCGTTAAGCAGCGGCGGACCAAAGAAGGCATTCCGGGCTTATTTGTTAGTCACCAGAATGTTACGGGTTATGCAGGCTACTRGGACAATGTAACAAYRGGTTTTCAGGTAACACATGCTATCGGCGGGTACCAACTACCTYCTGGTAATTTTCTAATTTGTGGGGATCGGGCCTGGCCTGGCATTCCTATCTGCCCGGTCGGTGGTCCCTGTTATCTGGGAAAACTAACAATGTTTACTCCCAAGTTTCGACAGTGGAAGAATTGGACCGAAACAGTTCGACGGATCTCTACCCATAAGAAGCGAAGTGCGTCTCAATTTGGGCCTGATTGTAAGGACCATGTCGAGCYTGACTCCCGCACGGTGGCCTTCTTTACATCGCTTCTCGCACCCGGCGTGCGGGCTGCTYGTAACTGGAGGAGTTTGAAAAATATGGCATGTTGGAGCCTTAAGCAGTTTAATACCACATCTAACATACTGTTGAGTCTCTTGCAGGATGTGGACAGTATACGCCACGCCATACTACAGAATCGAACAGCGATTGACCTCCTGTTGCTGGCCCAAGGTCACGGTTGTGAAGACTTTGAGGGGATATGCTGCCTGAACCTATCCGATCATTCCAAAAGCATACACAAACAACTGCAGACTCTACGGGATCGCATGAGCCACATAGTTGACAATACGTCTCCTTGGGATTCCTGGCTAGCTTCCCTTGGCATCACTGACTGGTTGCGAGACATAGTTRAACRAGGGSTTGTTATGCTTGCTTTCTTGCTTATAGCTATCCTTGCGTTTTCCTGTTTGCTCTCATGTATTAAATGAAGTCTGGAGAGAGCTGTATCGCAGGCCTGGGTTGTGCAAAAGGGAAAAGAGGGAATTTTTGAGGGTATCTTAGCTGATACCGGGCATGGCATGTTAACGCAGGCCTGTCTGCACAACCCAGGCCTAGAAAAGATGCTGCCTGATGACCTTGAACTGTCCTCGGCAGGARGATAATGGGAAAGTGAAACGACAAAGCCGTAAGCAGAATACCTGAACCAGAATCATCAACACATAGAAGACCAGAGACCCTTAGGAAAAGGCTGCATAACCATAAGGTGCGCCTCCTGCCACGTACTGGCCCTACGTGACAGGACATGCCGGTAAAAAATAATTGTGGATCTGAGACGGGGAGAAASTCTTCCGTCCATGAAGGAATGATGGGTCTCGCTGGTCGTGTGGGTCAGGGAACTCAAGATGTTTCTTTTTTCTTCCCTTTCTTATTCTTCGAGTTKAGAGTGTGTTTGTAATAATTCTAATAGCCRTACTTGGTGTGTTACAATGCTTAGATAGTATGTTTAACTGAACTACCAAACAAATCTGGGTTGCTATAATGCCTGAGCAGATTGCACGTAGCATAATCATTCMACACGACTCATCGATCTCCTTATGATAAAATAAAAGGGGGGAGATGTTGGGGCTCACTCCAAGGATGGCCGTACAGTGCCTATTAGCAGGCAGGATGCCTTGTTAGTAGATAACCAACTTCAAGGCCGACAGTGTACTTGTTCCATCAGYGGATCAAAAACAAAGGCAGCTGTCCGGCTGCTGYGTGACCATGAAGCTAATTGGACAGTAGCTGTGGCGCACTTGTTTTTAGRCATAAAAGGTATTGTATCCGGAACCTTATAGGTAAACTTATAAGGGATTGGATGCCAGCCCCAAAGAGAGTGGTGAGACAGAGGCGAGAGGAGAGCGTGTAAAACCATGATTGGTCAGGGGTGCGGCTTACTGTTCACTGCATAAAAGTGTGGTGGAATCTGCAATAAACGGAGCATTGACTTAATCTCTGTGAGACTGCGTCTCTGACTCCGGACGCTCCCTCGCATCAGTGCGGTGTGTGTGTATATATATATTTATATATATATGCATATAAAGGAACTATAGGTACTTACACATATCTGAGTTAGCAGGCAGGACACAGCAACCACAGATCCTCTTCACCATGCACGTATATTGACTGTCCAGTGACTGAAACACTTTGTCCTGTTGAGAGATAAGGTGAGATTTATTTTGAGAGAGCATAGCAGCATTTAGGATCTGCTTAATCTAAGATTAAAACTGATATATTACCTCCATTAGCTTTCCTTAATTTTCAGGGGATGTTTCCCTATTGGAAATGACCACTGGAGGATTGCACTTGGCTTGCTTCTGCTTGGTGGCCAGCTTGATAAATTTGGTCGATAAGGAGAATATTCTGCTGTATGAGGAGGATATTCTGCTGTGCCCAACCTTCTACTCTTTTGTTAAGAAACATTGGATCAATGGCCAAGAATTGGCCAAGGGGGTCAAGATCCCCTTGAAATTCAATGGAAAAATGAGCAAAAGTTGGTCAGCAACTGGAGTGCTGGATTTCAAATGGGTGAGATGGAATTGCTGAAGGGAATCAGGTGAAGTTAATGAGCCTGAGGAGCCCAGGGACCTCCGTGTGAAGGAAGCATGGGACTAATTTCTCTAAGGCCAAGTAAACTTGACATAGGTCAAGTCACAGGAGGAAAAAAATACGTGTAGGAAAGGGTGGTAGCATTGACTGATAAGTAGACTGGAAGGACGTAAGAAATAAACAAATAGCTTCCAAAAGAGAAGGAAAAAAGGAAATCATGCTTTGAGGCTAAAAAGCGTGGCAAAGATCAATGAAATACAGTGTCACTGGGTGCAAAGGTGTCAGCAGAGAAATTTTTTCTTCTTGTTCCACCCAGGAAGTCCATACTGAGCCATACTGATCCTGACAAAGGGGAAAGAGATCACTAAAAAGTTTTAGTCCCCAAAATAACTAAAAATATCCATATGGAAAAGATGTCTGTGTGTGCACATTACACACACAACATGGTCAGTACTTCAAATTCCTGATGCTATTTAGCCACAGACAGTGAAAATGTATTTATTTCTGTGCTTAGTATAGGCACACTATACCTGTTAAAAGTAATGCTAAAGTAGGAATCAATGAAATCCTTCAGACATGACATAAATTGGAGGGTTAAAGCTGAGATAGCTCTGGGGCTTCAGGAAATAGGCCATTTTTCTTGCACTGAAAAATCCTGTGTTTAATGCCAAACTCTAGTCGCAGAACTAATGCCTTCTGCAATGGTATATTCATCTACAAAAACAGTAATTATGTCTTGGGTAAACTAAACGTGTATATTTTACCTGCATGTAAAATGCAATCACCTATTTGTTCTCACATGGTTGGTACTATTCCTGGGCCCTTTATAAACAGATGGCATTTTTCTTTCCTCCCTACAAGAAGATTATTTGCCCCCCTTTTTTTTTGCATCTACAAAAATAATTGTTCATACAGAGATATTTCATTGAATGGGGATTTTTTTTAATTGATCAAATCCACCCCATAATTCCAACGTAAGCATAACATAGCTCAACATAACACACTCCTGGAATAAAATAAATAAGAAGCGTTTCAAAAAGCTAAGTTTAGTCCCTATTTGCAGTTAGGAAAAACACAGAGGCCTGGAGAAGCCGCTTCATTTCTCATTTTACTGTCAGCAAATCACACTGTCACTAACAGTATCTTGTGTCATAAAATGACCATTACAGCCAAGATGGACGAAGTTGGAAATCTTGCTTGGAAATGGCCTCATCCCTATTTTGTGGGTGAAGAAACCGAAGCTGACAGAGGTTAATTACTTGCAGAGACAGCATGTGCAGCTGCTTCAGCAGTGGCAAGGAGAAAAGCATAAAACCGCCAAGAGCAGGAAACACCTCCATCAAAATGGACCCTGAGAAGACCTTTGTGAAGATCAAAGTTTGCCTGTACTTCAAATGCCCGAGTCTTTTTCAAGACCGCTTGAGGAATAAGCCAAATGATTCAACAACAGAGGTGGCCCAACAGCACACGGAGGTGGAATACAGGATGGGTGGAAGATGAGAGACTTCAGGAACTTCTAGAAGCAGGGGTTTCCATGCAGCCATGGAGTCCTGGGACCATCTGAACATCAGGAAAACCTTCTTCATCATGAAGGTAACAGCCCTGAGAGTTTGTGGCATCTCCATCCTTGGAGACATGATACTATGCAACTTGCTTTAGGTGATCCTGCTTGAGCAGGTGGCTTGACTAGATGATCTCCAGAGGTCCCTTCCTACCTCAGCCATTCTGTGAGTCCATGAAAAGCTCTTCTGAGAGCAGCACTGCCTTGAAGCTGAGTTGCCCTGGGAAGTGAGCTCTGGCCTGCAGCACTAAGGGTTTTGTAAAGGGGACTTCTCAGTCCAAGGCTGCTGGAAAGGACAGGAAAGGAGGAGGTCCTGCCCAAGTAAAGGTTTTTTTTTTTTTTTTTTTGAATTCACTGCATTTTTCCAGACAGACGATATATTTTTTTTCTCCTCTGCTGCCACCTCCATGCCTGGTGCAATTCAGCATGGCTTTGAGTTCTGCAACTTGTTTAAGGGGCAAAATCCCAGCTCATTTTCACTTTTCTGCTTCTTGCAAGTACTTTTTATAAAAACAACAAGAGGAAGGAAAAGGAGATTCTTCCACCCACTCGAATGACTTTATGTTCCTTTTTTAGAGACAGAAAGGAGAATAACAGTGGCTTTTTTTGTCAACAGCTTGAAAATCCATTTTAATTTCCCTCACAAACTTTTCTTACTCTAACCTTGCATTGCCCTTCCTCACTGACAAGGTGCAAATAGTCTCCCGTGGAAATGTCCAAAGATCACAAAGCTTGATCAGCCCATCTCCAGCTATTAACAATGCAAGATTAATTATCTTAAAACCCATGGATGAAATGAGTTCAATAACATTTACTGTACCATTCAGGCATTTACTCTTTCTTCATCAATCCCTTATTGCTACCTGAATTACAATTGCTGCCTGGCTAATAAATGAAGAAGCTGAAATTTTCAGGCTGCTCCTATTAATGAATTAACTTTTCAGGTACTTATTAAAGTGACAAATGAATGGGTTGGAAGATAATAAATCTCCCTGAAATATTAAAGAAGTGAAAGATGGGGCTCCAGCTGTTTCTTTAATCTACATTTACCTTTATAGCAAGCAAGTGCTGGAGATCAGGCAGGAGAGCAATCTGAGAAATAGCAGATGATCAGAACACTTTTGAGTTGCATTGACAGGAGAGGGCACCAGAGATGATAAAAGTAGGTCCACATTAAGTGTTGGCAGAACAGATTTTGGAAGAGAGCAGGGATGTGGTGTTGTGGCTGCTCTTAAGTTCACCCAGTGACCTCTTGCATCCTGCTTAAAAAAATACCGTGCTTATAGACCAGCGCTACATCCACAGTCAAGAAGCCTTCAGACCTGAATGCTGAAGCCATTTAAGTTTCGTTGGTGGGTGTTTTTCTTTTGGGAGCTCAAAACATTGACATATTTCTTTTGGGAGCTCAACACATATTATTTTTATGACTGCCATTTGTACTGAGAGAGCAGTGATGACCAGAGGCAAGTGCAGAGATGAGGTGCTCCAGGTGATAATTCCCTTTTCAAAAGCCCTGCAAACTACACAGATAACCCAGGGGGAAAAAAGAAATGTTATTATCCAAACTACTAAGGAGGATGGGGGAAAAAAAAAAAAAAAAAAAAAAAAAAAGCTATTCTGGGTGACAAAGGTGATTATATTAACTCAACAGAGCCAAAATTTCACTTAGGAACTTTAAATGACTTACCAAGGGCACTTGGCAAGAACTGAGGAAACCGGATCTCCTCCTTTCCTCTCTTAATCACATTGTTTTTCTCTTGTTCACCTTATCTTTCCTTTGGTTGCTGGAAAGAGCAGCATGAAGAGTGTTTCCTAACACCTAAAGAAGTGCAGGCCTCGGTCCTTTGGCTTCTCCTCCATGTCCCACTCCAGTGGGGTTTTTGGGGTGGGATGTGGGAATTCCAAGGTCACATTAAATTGGCACCTTTTCTGAAAACAAAAGAGCAGTGAGTTGCTCAGTGGGGCTTTTGGAGCTGAAGAATTGATTGCCCTTTCAGAAAATACTTAGCAAAATGAGAGTTAGTTGTAAGTAACAGTGCTAGGAAGAATTTGCAATCTATTATAGACACTCCACCAAAAAAAAAAAAAAAAAAAAGGATGAAATTGAAATGTATTTCGTAGAGTACCATCAATATGCGATGTTAAACAGTCACTACTGGATAAAGATTTACATTGCAATGTCATTACCACGCTGTACATTGAATCAATAGTTTCTTGTATAAATAATGGGACAGCTCATTGCTAAAATATGCCATCCCTAATGCTTATTAGGATGTCAAATTCGGGCGTAATAACGTGTGTGAGCTACTTACACACCCCACATACTGTAAAATTTTCAGAGATTTAGTTTTTATAGTTTAGTTTTAGTTCCTGGCAGGAATGCAGCATTAGCAAAGTGCTAACTGCCAAGGAAATGAGAAAGGGGGTTTTTACCTTGTTTTTACCTTCCTCAGGTGAGAGCTACAATCCAGCACTGAACTGGTTCAATTAAGACAAATTTGGTCTTGGATGGATTCATTCTGCCCTGGAAACAGAATAAAAGACTAAAGACCTGAGGATGTGCTAACTGTCGCAATCTCTTAACAACTCTGCAGTTATTATTGTTATTTACTTTTCATTCCCTCCCTGTTGCTTTACTGTCAGAAGCGAATGGCATAAGGCTCCTCTGCCTCCCCAAAGCACCTTTACCTCTGTGGAAGCAACAGGGTCAGGCATGAAAAAGATAGCTGAAAAAATCATTTATTTTGAAACACTTCTCTTCCCTCCTCTTCCTTTCTTCTTCACCCCTCTTTTTAGGATGCTTGCACTAAAAGGCCGTCTTTATTTTGTAAGGGCTCGTCTGCTTCAGCTCCTTATGCCTCTAACTGAAGTTGCAGCACTGTATTTTTGACATCCCAATTATTTCCACCGCCACCAACTGCAATTTTGCAAATTGACTTCAAGTAGGGAAAGAAGCAGTGGGAGCAGATGAGCCCGTAAGAAACAATGAGCCTGCCCTTGAAAATGGAGAATGGGGATGAACTGAACAGGCATGGACTAACGACATGTTAAGAAAACTATTGGAAAAAAAAAAAAAAAAAGAAAGGAAAAGGAAGGAATAAAGGAAATGGAAAAGAAGAAGGGATGAGAAGGGACAAGAAAGACATTTAATGACAGCAACCAGCTGAAATACTGTTCTTGTGCAGGATATGAATTGCTGAGTTTACCAACAACATCCTGGAACTACAGGGTGTGGAAAAAAAACATATTCTAAGTGATTCAAGCTAATGAGCAGTGTATACAGGCATGTGTCTTCCCTGCCTTGGGTCATCCCACCTAGTTTAAGTGGAACAGGAGCGGCGGGTGCAGCTCCCCTGCAATCCAGGCCATCCAACCACTTTTCCTCTAGGAGAATTATCAAATTCCTAGGCAGAAAAAAAAAATTCTCACTTTGAGACACTATGGGTTTATGTTTCCAGGGAAACCATTTATTTCCTCCTGACATCTCCAGCAACGTCTACACAAGGGAAGCATCTCTGTCAAAATACACTCCCTGCTCCAAGGTGTCCACAGAAAGGGGAAACCTTGAGCTCTGTGAGTCTTCAGCAGAGAATGGAGCTCATCGGGACAGAACATTGCTCCACTGGCAGACAAACATCTGGGTGGGAATAGCATCATTAGCCCAAGTTTACTCAATACCTGGAGCAATGTGGTCCCAGTCTTGCTTCTTGACCCCGAGGCCACAAGGGTAGAATATGACAAGAACAAACTGAGCAGTCAACAGGGAAACTAAACAATCTAAAAGATTTATTCTATGACCCAATGCTTTTATTATCCTTCAGAAATTATTTTCCTCACGCTCTTGCCCATTGAAATTATCATTGGGTTGCTCTGGGGACCATCTTTGACCTTGCAAGAGCGAAAAAAGAAAAGCAGGGGAGAGAAGCATGAACTAAAATCCTACACCTAAGTGAAGAGGAGGATTATTAAGCTCAGTCCTGCACAAAAGAAAATGTAATCAGCACAGCTGAGAAATTAAGCCTCAGATGCAGATGAATCAACTTAAGTTGAAAATAAAATGTTCTCTATTTGCAAAATTCACCCGGAGAACTAATTACACAACCTACAGGTAAATGTCAATAAATCCACCTGCATCTGAATGGATCCAGAAGAGTAAATCACTAGGGCAGAAGCAGTTCTCCCTAATCCTAAAGCTGGTGTGGCCCACACCGCTTCTGCAGCATGCAGAGTCCAGGTATGATGGATTTCTTCTCAGCTCACATTTGCTAAAAGGCATTTACTGAATTATTCCACTCTTTGGTTTCTTAAAGAACAGGTTGAAGCGTGTCTTGGGCTTGCTTCAGGTCACATTTGGTGTAACAGTTCTTCACAGGTGAAGCTTTTTCTCCATCTTCTTTGCTAAAGGAGAGGTTTTGCTGTCCAGCCTCTCTTTTCATTTAATACCATTTTTATCTCAGCTCAGTTTCCTCAACTTTTGTGAAAAGTTAATCTGAGGGGGATATTTTTTACCTTATATTACTTCTGGGTTAAGAAATCCTTGACGTAATGAGAACTTCCTTTCGTCTCTGTGCTGCTGGAGAAAACAGCTTTTGCATGAAATACAGAAACAAACTTTAATGCTAAGAGGGATTAAAGATTTCATAGGGGCCTTTTATGAGAGAACGATCCCAGTTCCAGCCAAAGTTATAGCTTTCTGTCTATATATTAAGTGTAGATCTAAGCTTGCACTTTTGCCTGGAATATTAATTGGACACATCAAAATAAGTAAAAATCCAGCCATATCATTTCAATTTTAATGTGGAATTTATTATTCCAAATCAGCAAGCTATAAGTGCGTGCACTTACAGGAGGGCACTTGTGTGAAGGGTCCTGTTGACATCTGTGAGATAAGTGATGTGGTTAAAATTAAATTATATACTCTGAGCTTCTGGCATTTTCGACACGGTTCACAAAGGAGAGGAAGCCTTTCTGTTTTGGCATGGTTAAGAGATAAAATTTGATGATATGTTGCACACATGCCAGGAAGATGCGTCTCTTCTGGCCTTGGCATTTATCAATAAAGAAGCTAAAGAAACAAGTGTGAACAAAAAGCTCAGACAGACTACTGACTTTGAAAGAGTGAAGTTTAATGAAGGTTTCAATGAGGGCATTTGAGACCCTTTCAGAGGAAAGCTGCACACCTCTGAAGATTGTGCAGCAAGTTGCTTGAATTTATACAGCTTTCATACTTTTTGCACTTTTTTGGGTTGCTGTTCACTTGAGCTCCAGTTTTACTCACAGAAACACTCAGAGAAAAGCAATGTTTTGCCTTAACTACTTGATTTTTTGCAGAAAAAAAAGTTACTTATGTATTATTTTTGTTATGTGCTTACCAATACTTGAAGCATTATTACAAGGACGAATCCTATTGCTGGAGAACTGAAATACTGTTGTGATCCCAAGTCCTATGAAGCAGCCCAGGTCAGACACCGAATCTCATGTCTCAAATAGCAAACTGTAAGGAAACACATTCATTTTCATTTTTCCTAAGATGAAGAAATGAAAAAAAGATCAAAATAGAGAATGTTAGGGAAGGGTGGAAAAACTTCAAACATTCTTAGTGAAACCTGAGTGCCAAATAGCAAAGAGAAATACATAAGGACATGATTCTGTCTCTTGAGGATCTTCTACAACAGCAAGCACGTTGTTCTAGTCAAATATAAAAAAAATGAATATTTAATCATAGCATACTGAAGATTTGTGCATCCTTCTGCCCAGTAACAATGGGCTTTATTATTATTACATGGAAAATGTGTGCTTTAGGATGATCTTCAGTAGTCATTTAATTCTTTCAAGTGGTGCATTTAAATGATGCAGTTGATAACTGCCTTTTAACGTCACTTAAAAAGCTTAATATCTAGACATGTTGTTTCTTAAGATGCACAGCAGAGTTTTTTTTTTTTTTTTAATGGAACAGCACTAAATTGCCACTAACCCTTTACATAGAGTTGGAGACCACAAAATCACTAGTGTTTGCAGAGTGCTTGAAGAAGCTCTACGGTGGAACAGGATGCTATTTTCTGCCATCCTGTCCTCTCCCTTTGAGGTGAAGGTTGTAAAACTACCTTGCAGTGTTCTGGAACACACAGGGCCTTCTCCAAGTGATCCCAGGACCCGAGGGAGACCTTTGGCATCTGTTCCTGAGGTATTTTCCATTTCCAGCAGATGGAAGCGACTCCCTGTTTGCAGAGTTGGCAAGAACGTGTTCTGCTGAGGACACGTTTAAATGAAGGATTTGCTCTGAGCTCAAAGCTGCTAGGAAAGCATCAACTTTTTTTATGACAATAAAAATAAATAAAATAAATCACTGGTAGCAAAAGAGTGTAAAATAGTAAAGCTGTTCATTTTACTTTTGAGCTCCGTCTTTGGGAACCATGAAATCTTTCTGCTTCCTTCTTGAAATTTGTTTTTGCTGAAGATGGTGTGCATGACTGTGAGTTCTTCTTGGGTTCCTGGCTAGCATTTCTTACCATATATTGACCCTATGGAAATCTCTTAGCATTGCAGAAGTATAAGGAGGGAGTACATAGGCCTGAGAGTCCTGATGGAGATTGGAGTAACTTACCTTGTAGGTAGGTTAACAGAGAAACATGACTAGGCAACAAATCATTGTAAACATTATGCATCTAAAATATCTTCATTAGGAAATATCTTCATTAGGACAAGAACCTGCAATTCCTTCAGTAAAATTCAATTTTGAGAAGAGAAACAAAAGTCCTGATACTTCAAAGTCAAGAGGTGGCTATTTATCATAGCCAGAATAGGACAAGTCAAAATGAATACCTCATTATGCTTTTTCTTGCCCATAGCTTCTGCTGAGGAAGATTCTTACAAATTAATTCGCTTTTTTTTTCCCTCTACAAACCACCAGGTTCAACAGAAATGGATGAGTGAAAGGGTGAGTCTGTTCAGAAACTGAAATAGGCTCAGCTTCAGCTGGGCTGGAATATGTGAAAATGTCAAGGTTGTATAGTGTGTGTGTGTGTGTATATATATATATTTATATTTTTTTATATATATACATAGTATATAAAGTTGTATAGTAGCTTAAGCGAAGTAAGTTTTAGTCTTACTTCAAATTTTTTTTTTTGGAATATCCATTTCATATCACACCTCTTAAATTTCCTGTGACAGGCACAAAGAGAAATGACTGAGAAACTCACATTTCTTCTTATCAGTATATCTTTTCTCCTTGCCTTCCTGCCTCTCTGTCTAGACATTCCGAACTTTCATTTTACTAACATGAAAAGAATTTAAAAGTACGTTATAAAAATAACAACAACAAAAAACTCCAAAAGCACACCAAAACAACAACAAGACCCCAAGAATAGATAATGCTTCCTGCATATAATTTTCATTTACTCTAAGAGGGAAAAAATGTCCATAAGAACAATCTTATTTTTCCTCTAGGCTCAGAGGATACTTGCTAGTGAACCTTTGCAAAGGGCCATGAGTTTGTCTTGGCTTTTGATCCTAATAAATGAAACCTTGCCACTCTCCCGAAGAAACCTGTTTGTCTGCAGCTCCAAACATCCCATTTCTCCAGCTGTTCAGGAAATCCTATAAATCTTAAAGAAAAAGTATTTGCCAGGTAACTTTCCCTACTTGTATTTTGAATATAACATTGGTAAAGCTCACCAGCTGAATTTGCTTTGCAGATTTTATATGTACTTTAAGATATGCTGCATTGTTTACTGTGACATCCTTGCGAGCAGATTCTTAGTATATTTTGGTTAATAACAATGAAGTTTCTGCATTTTCACAGAATCTAATTTGGTTTTAAACACTGTTTATTTAAAATATTTAATAAGTGATAAGAATGCAATTCAGGATTTGCATTTTCTGGTCTGTCAATATTTTTTTTTTTTGTAATAAATTTGGATTAACTGGAGGAAAACCCAAAGAGAGCCTCTACATAAATTATAGAGCTTTGCTTTAGTGATGTTAGAATAAAGTTTGCTGGGAAGTAAACAGGAAGCTGCACGTGTTTAGATGCAGGAAGCAGGAACACGTCAACAGAGCTGCACTGCATGTCCCACTGGAGATGGACTTCTCCAGCAATGTCCACTATGCTTTTTCTCAGCCATTTGCAACAAGCAACTATATTTTGTTAAAACTGGTGCTGTCAAGCTCCCACTGACCACTTCATTTTTGCTACCCTCCCAAGCTGAACAAGCAGCAGGCCCTACACCAGAGCTGCAGAAGGACAGGTCTGTTCCTCCATCTGTCCTGCAGAAATTACAGGCCACTCAAGGCCAAACCTTGGTATTGTGCCAAAGTCAACCTGCAACCCCTTCAGCAAGGCCAGAACCTGACACTACTTGGTGGGGAAGGCCTTGTGAGACATCTTTGACCACAAAGCACTCTGTGATCATATGCTTTAAATGCCACATTCTGGGAGCATCTTCACACCTTATCTCAAATCCCAAAGATGTGCCCACCAAAACCTTTCTGTGAGGAAATCTCAGCTTCCATTTAACCCCTGCAACTTTTTGGGCAAAAGTCAAGCAAAGCTTGGAGAAATGCCTTAGCTGGCTTGTCATGTTATCATAGAGCTGGGATTTAGTGCTTCCCCTTCCAAAAGGGCTGAAAGGCCACAGCTTTCAGCCTGGCGCTCAGGTATGATCCAAACAAAGGATCCTTTCAGTGCAGGATTAGCAAAGTCTAGCTGGTTGTCATGCAAATTGCTCTTGGAAACTACAAGTAGCCCATTATGGAGAATGTATCTTATTAACAAAGGTCACCTCAGAAACTCACCCAAGTCACTAATCCCACCAAATGTACAGGATATCAATATGCCCAGAGAATGATGATGGGTGTTTTCCAATTAAGTGAAGCCATTTGAACTTTTGAACTATAAATAAACTGGCAGAGCAGCATAGAAAGGCTAACTTTTGCTGCAAAGCGATGCTGCAGAACTCAAAAGTACTTAACAAAGCTAACCCTACGGGATGAAACTTCAAACAGTAATACCTCAGAGAGGAGCATCTTCAAATTTCTGCAGTGCTGGCAGAGCTGCACCCGTCGGAACTGAATATACTGCTTGGAAGGGATAAATACAGCCTGGGCACCACGTCCTCTGGGAGAGCTGCTTTCAACTCAAACAAACCTCTTTGACTTCAGTAAACAGGCAGAACATGAGCTTTTTTTTTTTTTTTTTTTTTTTTTTTTTTTTTTTTTTGGCAATAATGAGAAAAAATAATAACATAAGGTTTCTAAAACTGATTTAGTGATTTTTTTTTCCTTTTCTAGTTAAAACCCTTAAGTGACATAGCGGCTATTTTTAGACATCAGATTCCTATGTAGACTCTCAGTGAGGAGCTCTGCTTTCTAAAGGGAGGGATGAAGGTGGTGCAAGTCAGCAGAGTGGTGACAACAGCTACTCACAAGCTCCTAGACCTTGCTTCCTTATGGCAGAAATAGCGTAATTTTGCCAGAAGAGATGATTTGTCTCAGAAAGCATCTACCCCTTGGGTAGGCCCACAGACATGACCACAATTCTACCGTCATCATCAAGTTCCGGGGTTTTAACTGCAGCTCAGATTCTGGTGGAGACCTTCAAATAACAAAACCAAGCTGAGGTGAAGCACCTTTAGCCACGAGCATGATGAACCTCACCTGAAAATGTAAAGGATAGAAAAGAGAAAATTATTCGCTGCACCAATACAGAAGGGATATCACCTCAACACTAGCCATTACACATGTGCATAAAATAGTGGGGTCTATGTCCTTTGCACTTCCAGGTAAAATCTTATAGGTCAACGTCTTAATGGAGCATTTTCCTAAGTGTAGGTTATGTTTTCAATCATGCACCACTTGTGCTTTACGGGCACATTTTGTTAAAGCTGGCAAAAACTAGGCTTGCTGTTAAGGTCAAAGAACAGGGCAAATTGTAAATGTCAACAAAGCTATCTCAGAAAGCTGTAATATTGAGATTTTCTCTCTTTTTTTTTTTTTTCAGAATATTTCAGAATATTTCAGAATATTTCAGAATATTTAAGGTTGGAAGGGACCTTTTTCCTTTTATGAAGCACATATAACTGCACTCATAAACAGCTAAACAATTTTGACTGAATGAGGAAGAAAGATAGAGGGAAAACATAAGTTTTGCTTGGAAGGTAAAAACAAGGGATTCCAGCCTGAGCTGGGGAATGTGTGTCAAAAACTTTAAGCACTGAAAGAGAAAATCACATATCTTTTTTTTTTTTTTTCTGGTTTTATTAATGCTGCTCCACATTTTCATAGCAATGCATCTGCAATGCTGTGACGCAAACCTCCCTTTCCTGTAAAAAATACATGCACTTAAACTGGAATATTGTGTCTTTTTGCAATAGCCATAGAGTTTGCACCAGTGTTTCAAAGCCAGATATAGATAGCCATGTAAAGAGCAGAAATCAAAAAGGACAGCACACTGCAGGTTATTTACATGCCCTTAGTTGCTTCTCTGCTTTGCCTACAGCTTTGCTTTGCACCTTGTGCACTGACCCAAACATCCTTACCGTTTGCCTTCCTCTCAGGGCTCCAAAATCTGTTACTCACATCAGAAATAAGAGAACAAAGCGCCTGCATGCAAGCAGGACACAAGAAGTGGAGCAAAACCCCACGTGGGCTGAGCCACCGCGTTTGCTCCTTTTCGTGCCTTTCTGCCTTCGTGGAAGCTGCAGGAAAAGTGGGGTCTAAAATGAAGGGGGAGGCAGCAGAAATAAATTAAACAGAGCAGAGCAAAGGTTAAGTTTCAAGCTACATTCTGACCCGCAACGCTTGTCCTCCCAACTAGTCTATTAGGGTGTTGGAGAAATGGGATGTGCTGAGGATTGAACTGCTCCTGGCCAAAAAGGAAAGAAAAGAAAGGAGAAAAAAAAAAAAAAAAAGGAGAAAAAAGGGCATGCGTTCCATCTGCCCTTTCAGACACAAGCAGTGCTGCTGTAATCCATCCATTAGATAAGAACTCGGTGGCTCGATAGCAGAGCCAGTTGTAATTGTTTTACCTCAAGGTCTTATTGTTCTTTGCAGGAGAGCCAGGCACGGTCCAGCAAGCACAAGCCAAAATATGTGCTCTGCCTTCCAGGTATGCAGATTATCCCAATGTTTACTGAAGGATGTGCATTAATTAGCCTGAGAACAATCAAGCCCATTTTCTTGCAGCTTCTTGCTGATTAATGGCGCGTGACTAAGAAGCAGAACAAAACTGTAAATCAGGAGAGCGTTTACCTGCTACTTAAGTGCAGTGGTTGCATGTGTGGTTTGTTACAATATTCCCACTAGGTACAGTACATCTAATTCAATCTTGGAGGTGTGCTAACAAGAAAGGATGGATTGCGAGTTGCTCTTCTCTCTGTGACCCTCTTGGGTTGTAGCTGGTGAGTCTGAGGAATGAAAGCTGATGTGAGAGGAAGGAACCCAATGGAAAATAAATATTGATCTGCATTTATGCCACATATATGTCCATTCTATGCTTGGGCCACTTTAAAGTATCCTTAGGAAAGCCACTGCTATATGTTTCATGGAGCCTTCTGCTTGGTGGAGAACGGCTTCAGAGCTGGTCCAGCTGTCCTTTCCATGCGTTCCTTCTCTGCAGGAATTATCCAGATTGCTTTGAGGCCACAGACACAAAGACAAGATAGATGTATCCAAACTTCAGATCCATCTGACAGTGTTGAATCTCATGGATCTTGGTAAGTTACCATGTGCTGGACACTTGCCTATCCCTGGTACCTCTGTTTCCCCCAGAAGCAAGGATGTGAAAGGATGAAATTAGAGAATACAGAGATTTTGAGAAGAAAATGAACCCTCCAGCCCATCCTTCTGTATGCATAGGCCACAATATTTCACCTTATGGGTCTGAGATAAAGCTGTTCAGTTCTTTTATTTTCATATTGCTTCTAACACAATAGATGTTAGAATTAGGCTTTCAGCTGCGGGCCTTCCCCACCCTGCAACTTGCTGCTTTTGCTCTTGAAAGTGGAAAGAAATAATCTTTTTAAAGCCAGTGGGAATTTAACCCAGGCAAAACATTCAGTCTGAGACCAAAGAAGCATTTAACAAGCGTGCCAACCTGCTGCGAACCTACTTGCAGCTACACAGATGTCTATTTTCAGCTTCAGCTGTGGTCCTGGGGAGTCCTGGGGGAACCCTCCTTGTTTCTCTTTTATTCTAAAGCCAATTTGGGTTTTGAATCTTCATATATGACAATAATTCCAATGAATAATAATGTCAAGAATATTATTCTGTTTCTTTCATATCGCTATTGAGCTATAATCTTTAAAATTAATGAGATTTTGAGATTCAGTGCTTTGCAGAAGTTTGATTTAAAGAAATAGCTTTTCCAGTTTTTTCCCCTGTCATTATTATAGTCTTTCCTGACAAAAGGAGCTTGTTAATGTAAATGTCTTGTTAGACTTCTACACCATGTTAAGCCTCCCGACAGCTTCATCAGAAACTGATGTTGTCGTGGTTAGTAAAATGAATTATCCTGCTGAGTAATTTTTGGTTGTTGGTGCATGGACTGAAGGGAGCTTAATACTCTGCTATCCATAATCCATCCAATGCTTCACTTTTCAACACGAGGTTCAGGCCAGTGCTGAAATAGTACTTGTGGTCCTAAGATGGCCCTAAGTCTCTCAAGGCTGCTTTGTTCATGGTCTTGCAGAAGCATCCAAAAGGACGTGGAGCAGGCATCAGACAGGTTATCACCAAAAGCAGAATTTTCACCTATCTTGAGGAACAGAGGTTCCTCAAGATTCCTTGAGGTTCTTGTCTTGAGGAACAGACACAGGTAGGTAAACTTCTTAAAATCTCCCTATTTCTTGAGCTGACTGATGTGTCTATCAGCTAGTTGTTTTATGGGTTTTGGGGGTTTTGGCTGCCTTGAAAATATACATGGTGGTGTACTTACTATTTCCATGCTTGTTGGAGCTGCTTGTCAGCAGATTCAATCAACCTTTGCTCAATCAATGCTTCTTTATAGAGCAGCAGTGGAGACCTTTCTCTGAAATGATACAATTCAATAAAAATAATTAGTCTGGATGAAGTAGTTTCTTCTAATGAAAACTGTTTGAAAATTTCCCCTTCATTTCTACAGCAAGCTCCTCAATGAGCTCTTTCAATATCCTCCTTCAAAAATCCCCCTGAAACCAAACCAGGAATTCTAAAGCTGCTACTCTAAAGCTACTAAAGAAATAGCTACTGCTATTTCTTACATTAACTTTGTTGTTTACATTGTTTTTCTTTCAATACATCTTGGCAATTCTTTCTATGACTACATTTGTAATTTAAAATTGTTCTTAAAGATGATATATGACAAGCCAGTTGCCTAGGACAGTCTCCTCTTACTGCAGCACACTTGTTTGTTGTTCAAATTCCTACTCTCAAAGCACTTACATCATTTTAAATGGTGATCAATGGTCAGATCTTGGCTTTCCCAAATTAAATTTGCGTCCTGATACTATAAGCCATGCAGGGTACGTTGTCTATTAAGCTGCAAATCTAAATCAATCACAGTTCTGGTCTTTTTGAGAACAATACATCCAAATGTCCACATTTAACAAATCAGGTGGCTTGAGACAGCCTGCTAGTTGGTTTATTGTTCATGCTCCTAAGAGCAAACCAAAGAAATCACTCAGTCCCTGCCTTTGCAGAGGCTCTGTTTTTTCATGTGCCCACACGTTTCAAAGATCCCTTTGTAGGAATTCCTACTAAGAACAAACTTTCTAAATTCCTGTATTGAAAATACTTTTTCAAAGACAGAGCCAAGAACATATGAGACAGGCTTAAGGATGTGCAGTTATCCCACACCTTTGAAAGATGAAAGTTGGAAGGGGRTATGAGAAGATCACCTCTTTATTCTCCATCCCCTCTATGAATTGTTGCATTTAGGGTCTCTCTAGCCATCTGCTAAGAAGTCAGCTGAGATGTTGCCTTCTAATTGATCTCAATACCTCTGGAAATTGGTTGCAGTTGAAAGAACATGTCGCTTGAGTTCATCTTGCTGGTTCACATGCTGAAGCAATCAGACCTGATGGCAGCCTTAATGTACTCAGGTACATATGACTGACCTGAAAAAGAAAGAAAAAAAAAAAAAAAAAAGAAAGAGAAAAGGAAAATTTTGCTGTCTCCCTCTGTGTAGTAGAACTGTATCTTTGGAGAGGTGTTCATTAAAGAGAGGCTTTATACAAAGCCTCCATGGCACTTCTTAGCAGAGTCCTTTCCAAATGAGGTTGGACAAAACTGGAAATGAAAAATGAGGTAAGAGAGGAAATTGAGAGGTCACCTCTTCCAAAATAACCAGACCCCTGTTAACATCAAGGCAATGTGTAGGATAGGCCATCATTTAAAACCAAATTGCATTTTTGAGGTAGACCTCTTAATATGTCAATCTTGGACTTAGACTCCTGTACTTACCTGCACTGGGTGACATTTTCATTTACCATAAGGCTGCTTACTTTACATTTATTATAAGACCACTTATGGTAGACAGAGCGCCTTGCAGAGGAGACAGGACCAGACCTGCACTCCTAAAGGATCGGGCGAGATGTTCACTCTCAGCCTCAGTCTGCTGCTTGCAAGAACACACAAGAGTCCACCAAGGATGGAGAGCAGGTGGCAAGCTGTTTGACACCAGCTTGTTGACAGCATGGCCTGTTCGTCCCTGCGCCAAGCTTGCTGCGCCTGCAACGTCTCTCGCATGCCTTGCCCAAAAGGAAACCCTTCCATGTGCCAAAGCACAGGATAAACCACTGAGCCTTCTGCTGCAGCATTTCCATTTTACACTTGAGAGAGATCATCTTTGATGTAATCTATTTTGTATGCTAATACAAGGGAATGTTATCGCTTATGACCACCTTTGATGTGCCTCTCTGCAGAGCAGGGGCTAATGTCACCATCCTAATTAAGCTCCGGGAAGATTCCCTATTGCTTTCTTTTCTAAGAACAATATTTTCCACTCACTAAGAAATGGCAGAAAAAAAAGGCCCAGTTCTCTACCCTCCTCAGGCTAAGCAATGATACAATAGGGCATCATGAGAAGAGACAGAGAAGGTCGACCATATTGACATATCCCTTGTGAAGGAGATCATTTTAAGAGGCATAAACAGTCAACATGATCTCAAGATCATCTGTGACTAAAATGACTAAGATGCATTGTCATCTTTTCCTTAGCTCATTTCTTTGATTCAAGCCAAGAAAGAAAAGTTTCCCTGGATAAAGTGAGAAATGGCCTACAGGCTATTCCTATTGCACCTCCAAGACCAGGGGAAGCATTGGTGGCCACACAGAGGTGGGTGGACAACCACTTCTGATTCATCTGAGATGAGAACCCCTCTACAGCTTGGCAAAGATTTCATTGGTAAGTTGGGGCTTCTATATTGACAAAAAATACAGGCAGAACCTGAATACTTTTGAACAGGAATCACCCAGCACAGTGGAAAACGACAAATCTAGATGAATCTACACAAATCACCTAGGAACTTGCTCTTCACTTGCTGTTTGCTCAAGGGAGAAGAAACTGCACTCTCTTAAATCTCTCTCAACCACAGTCTGATGTATAATAATGGCAAAATTGCCATATTAGCAAAACAAAATTCTTGCCTTCTGGGCCATCCAAGCGCTGCTGAGACAAACAGGTTTTTCCTATTCAATTCAACAATCAAAGGATGTGAAAGCAGCTGCATGTTTATGTGTTTGTGTAAACTAAAGGCTAATTTAAAAGAAAATAAATAAAAGGAGTCTGAGGAGAATTGTTTTATGCAAGTACCTCATTAGCTGGTCTGGTTTTGAGAGAACGGAGAGCAGAAGTCTGCAGGAGCTTGGTGCTTATTAGTCCACTTATTCTTATACATTCATTAAGATTTAGGAGAGTTGCATCACAGCTGCACTTGAAGCAAACAAGGCCCCTGTCTCAGCCATTGGATTTAGGGTACAATTAGTAGGCAAAAAAAAAAAAAAAAAATATATATATTATATATATATATATATGTATTTTTCTATGTTTTAAGATGCATGACTACAACAAGCTGATGCTTTGCGGTACCTTTGCAGCACCGCTCCTGCTGTGATTGTGTTCAAGGCCTCAAACGTGTCCTGTAACCTCACTGAAGGGGCAGAAAGATCTACATGCTCTCAAGTCTCTCCAGCAGAAGCATCTTTCCTTAAAACTGCCTGCAAATATGTGTCTTTATCCAAAAAAAAAAAAAATGGGGCCAATTTGCAGCTGAGAAAAGGCAGCTGGTAACTGTGGCCTCAGGAAGCTGCTGGATGTTTGAGTGCACCTGGGAGAAGGTCTCCCCTGCAAATACATCCCACCTTCAATTCTCTGGGGAAATGTTGTCTTCTCAGAAGACAGAGAGGTATCTCAGAAGCAAAAAGCAGGCATGCAGTGGTTAAATCAAACTGATGCTTTTTGCAAATGGCATCATATCATTAAATCAACTTATCCACTGTTATACAGCCTAGTGAAAACATTTTCACATGCATAATAACAATCTCTCATGCTAGCAAATATTTTCCACTTGAAAAATTATTTTTTTTCTCCTACAATGGAAGGGATATAAAAGTTACAAAACAAAATTCATTTTCATGATCTCCACTTTCCCAGCTTTAGTCCAAAAGGTCTGAAAAATCATTCTTGCATGGCATTTCAGCCCAACAAATGAATCTTGAATTTCCCAGGAGCCTTCACTTGTCACTCCAAGTTGAACATATACATTTCAATCACTGCAGATTTCCTTCAATCTGCCCTAAGACAGAAATATTTGATATTATCTCAAGTCAACTTTGAAAAAAATCTAAATGTGCATTAAGTAGAATGCTGTGCAACTAGAGCTTCCTTTAATTAAAGGCTGAGCGCTGTCTTCTAGCATGGAGACAATAGTCTGAAATGGCTGCAACTCTTGGAGGTTCTTCAAGCCATGGCAGGACAAGGCCTGATCTACAACCGACTGGATGTAGGATGTAGGATGAGGGACTAAAGACAGGTTGCTTTCCACCAACACTTCCATGAGACCATAATTTTGGGCCACATTTAGATGATATAGTGCTTGTATCTACATGCAAGACAGAAAGAGCAATGAAGGCACCAGCACCAGGCTGCAGAAACCCAAAGAGTGCTAAATATTGGCCCGTGGTCAAAGCATAGTTGGTATTGCAAAAGCAGCTCTGAATCAATGCAGATTAACATAAATCCATTGAGTTTAGCTACAAAGGAAACACGAGGCTTTTAAGCAGCACTTTTTCAAGAGAGCAACCAGTTCTCTGTTTGGATCGAATACAGCCTGCCAAGTGGTCACTCGCAAAGAGAAATACAAAACCAGTCCTCAGAAAAGACAGGGTGAAAGGGAAGGAAATGGAATGGGGACAGCTGTTTTGGAGTGACATTTAGGGAAGCTGGAGAAGTTCTTGCAATAGAAAATCATAATAAATAAAATTGGGGGGAAAAGCAGACAAAAAAAATGCAAAAAAAAAGTGGCAATTAAGCTAGAAATAGAAGAAAGGATGCTTGGAAAAAAAGAAAAGCAGATAGAGAAGGACAAACAGAGTCTGACCTTAAAGTTCATCACATAAATATCTTCAAAAATCAATAGGAAAGGAACATAGACAATAATAAAAGTTGGGGAATTAAAAAAAGCGCTCTCTGGGGACTCATTATGGTCAAAGATTTCCTGGCAATCGCCTGTTTCATTTCTGAAGCATCTGCAGCAAAGTTATCAGGCTAAAAACCAAAGCGATTTCGTGCTGCTTCCACAAATAGCACAGAAAGCTGAAAATATTCCCAAATTCTCTTCAATTTATGGAGATATTTCCGAGGGTTCGATCAAAGTGGGCAAAAAGCTCTGAACCAGCGTGATATGGCAAAGTCTTTTCTGCAAAAGTACCTGCTGCATCTGATACCCTCTTGATGTGCAGCAGTGTGAGCAATGCAAAGGCAGAAAACTATGACTTGCTGCCTCTTTGGCCATCCAGAAAGCAAGCATTGCTTCACCATGAATGGAAATGTTTCCAAAGGGAAGCTTTTTCTTTTCCCTTCCCATTGGAAAATACAGTTTCCATTAAAATTTGTTCTAGGAGAAAAGCCTGCTTTTTTTTTGGTGTGAAAGCGAGAAAACAAACAAACAAAAAAATGGATTGCACTTTGCAAATTTTCTGAAGCAAACATTTTTCAATGGGGCAAGTATGTTTCATGGTGATTTTTCTTTTCTCCTGGTCTTTCTGATTCTGCCTGCTTGCAATTTTTCTTCTGCAAAAATATTCTATATATTGAATTTGCTGCACAATTTAAGAAGAAAATGAAAGTGAAATATTTTTCTTTTGCAGATATTTCATAGACTGCACCGGTTACCTGTTAGTGATAGTACAAAAGATTATGTGTCTTAGTAGCATCTCCTGCTGATAAAGAGCAAGAGGGGAAAGATTTGCTATCACACCACTTTGCTAGATTGCAATTTTGGTGATACATATGCAGGGAAACGGTTGTTCTGGATACAATATTATCCTCCAGTGCTGCTGGCTAACAGTTATAAACGCCTGGTATCCACAGCAGAGAGAGCAAGGCTCAGTGTGCAGCAATATTTTTGCCTAGATCTGAGTCATTTTTGTGCCATTTAAAGTAAAAAGAGACTGGACACTATGAGTCTTGTCAGTTCTCAGTAGGAGATGGGCTCCTAAATCCCATGGACACCTTTCCCCAATAATAACAATAAATATTAAACAAAGCAGTGGCACGTGACTGGCTTTTGGAACTAAAAATATGCTTTCTTTCTACATGATTGGCATTATAGAAAGAGTTACCTGGGTCCAGCTCCTAAAATATGGTCAGGGGACTTGTTCCTCATTGGCAATCCCCGAAATTCCAGCCAAATGTTGCTTTCTCTGATGCCCTCAGCACATGTAACCTGTTTTTGGAAGAAAAAAAGGTGGAGGAAAAATGAAAATTTTGAGCTTTGCTCTCTAAGCATTGCACTGAAAGCTGATGAAATGCCAAGCAGGCTGTCATGCATTGCACTACACGGAGCTGGGACACGATCTGTGAGGAAATAATTATGTTTTATAGCTGTCGAAGATGACTATTCAAATGCATGTTGTGCCAGTAATTAAGACAGCAATTTTATGAGATATTTTCTCCTTTTTAATTTTTTTTTTGGTGTTGCTTTTAATAACAGATAAAGCTTTCTTCAGCTTGCATTTCCCTAGGCAAAAGTTATATGAAATAGAGAAAAAACAGGTACAGAGTCTTTAATTAGAAACAGATCTCTACATGAAAATGACATCGCAAGAGAGACCATGAAACCACAGAAGCAGATGAAATTAAATCTCCTTTTTAAGAAGCATCAGCACACGAAGATGTTGCCTTTGATAATATGCATCCCCTTTTCTATGTTCAAGCTCATGCAAATACAAAACAAAAGTGAATAACACAATTGGGTAGTGAAGAAGGTGAGGAAAAATTGCATTCAAAGCATTGCAATTTCCATAAAATTCAAGGTATTTTTTTTCCCCAGCAGTTGATGCCATCCCATGACAGGACACCAACGAGCTGGAAGATCTCCTTCTGTGAAGACACGATCCTCCACTTATAGACTAAATATTGTCAAACTTGCTCTTTACAGGACCCCTTTCAGCTTTTTTTTTTTTTTTTTTCCTTTTTCTCCCCACATTAATTACTGCTGGCTAATAAGATTTAGAAAGTGACTTGAGAAAGTGATTTTTAGTGTCTATTACCTTTGCTGTTGCTCCCATATGCTCCTCCCTGTGTTGCCAAACGTGGGGCTGCCACCATCACATGAAGCAGGCATGCTATTTTTCTCATCCCAAGGCTGAGGGGGGCCTTCTGCTGGAAGAGACAGAGCAGTTTCCCTGCGGTTGGAACCTTTTTGACTTTTATTTTTCATTATTTTTAACAAAACACTCACCTCCTGCCCCACAAAACGCAAGAGAGAAGTGTAGCTCTAACCAAGCACAGCGTGTAAATTGGCAGCAAAAAAATCCTTCCCCGATGGGGCTCATGCAGATGAGATATTTGTTTTACACTTCAGAAGACTCTCTCCTAATTTTTGAAGTATAAAAAGATTCATTGGAAAAAAAAAAAAGAGCTAATAGTTTAATCACTTGAGGAAAATTGACAGGTCATCATCAAAGGAGACCAAGCACTGATGGAGTATGAAAGACCTCAAATACCTCCTCCATGTGATGAGATTGTTCTGCTCAGTTTCTACTCACTCTGCAGCAGTTAGATGAGCTCCTGCACTGATTATGGATCTTGTGACCAATTAAAACACCACATTTACCACATTTGTGGATGGTGTCTTGCAGGAAATAGCAACTGCTATTTTATAATAGCATAGAAAATATAGGTGTCTCTTGCTTTCAGCATTTGGATACACAATATATATAGACAAGGAGGAAGCTTAGCTTTACAGATCCGATCCGATCAGATGGCCTGGATCCTCTGTTCAGCAGCCCATGTATGTGGGAAGCACCACCTCTGAGGGCCTGTGAGCCCTCCTGCAATCCACCACTTAAAAAAACCCACTATTTCTGCAAGTTCTGGCTGACAATTTGACAAGAACAGGAAGTTCTGCAAACAATTAGTCAGCGAGCCAAAGGGAGCGGCAATTATAATGAATAATAACACCATGCCCTTCTTTTGAGACTACACTCATCAAAGGCTCTCCGAGGCCTGCATACATCCTAATTGCATCTCACACCCACTCACCTTCCCTCACGAGGTGACAATTACCATCACGTTGTGTACAAGCCAAGGGATCAAGAAGCCAAGACTCGAAGACTTGGTGAAGTTGCTTCACGGACTGTCACATAACAGCACACAGGTTCATCTACCCCATTTCCTATGATCAGGCCAAGGGAATGGTTTTGGCAGGACTATGCTTCCCAGATAGTGGTAGGCCTCACAACAGTCCTGCCTCTCCTGTGTTATACGGCTCCCTTGCTTGTAAGGAAGTAGATGATGAAATGAGAATCCCAGATCTGGGATTTTTTTTTCCACTCTTGCCACTGTTTTAGATAACAGTGTCACTACAGGTTGGGGTCAATCGTTTTCTACAGCTGTCTTACAAGCCTTTCTCCTAACTTCTCTCAGCAATTATTAGCCTCAACAATTCACATCTGCCCAAGTAGCAGCACTACCCAAACCCTAGTTTAGTTATTGGCAGTATCTAAGATCCTAGTTTAGATATTAGCAGTACCTAAGCCCCTAGTTTAGTTATTTGGTACTAAAAAAGTCTATTTCAGACATCAAACCCAAGCAACTTGCAGTTCAGGCCAGAGAAAGGCATGTGTGATGGGTCCCCTTGACACAGTTAAAGTTTATTCTTCCTTGCTGAGACCATCTACTGTGCATGGTACGTCAAGAGGCCAGGGATGTCCGAAGGACTTCTCAGAAAGATTTCCTCAATATAAGGAGCTTGAGGAGCTGCTGATATTCATCTAAGTAGCATCAGGAAAAGGAGCTTGTAATTTGTTCTCCATTAAGTGTTATTGGTGGTAAGAAGATACAACAAGGAATTCAGCCAGCTTGTGTATTGCTGACTAAATAGCTCTATCAGAACAAACTTCCTCCAAATCTACACCAACACAGAAGGATATGTCGGATATGTCCTGCTCTTTCGCAAATCAAACAGAGGATAGAAAGTACATCTCAACTGCACTGAGGAAAAAAACTTGAATAGGACAAAAGTGATGTATTTTGATAGAGCAGAATGACATATGTGTCCTGAAAAGCTTTTACAACAAAATATACTTGCAGTTAAGTTTGGGGAAAAAAAAAAAAAAAAAAGAAAAAAAAAGAAAAAAAGAAAAAGATTATCTTTGGCATTTCTCTCTCCATTTGAGGAAATGTTACATTTTCCTCGAGAATATTTTCTTTCTTTAACTACTTCCTACCTACTTGGAAATGAAAAGGCCACTTTTGCTTGCAAAATCCTCCCTGAGGAATATTCAGGTGGAAGCTGAATTCTCCTCAGGGGTCAAATCATAGAATCATAGAATCATAGAATGCCGAAGGTTGGAAAGGACCTCAGAGGTCATCGAGTCCAACCCCCCTGCTCACGCAGGGTCACCTAGAGCACGTGGCACAGGGCTGCATCCAAGCGGGTTTTAAAGATCTCCAAAGAAGGAGACTCCACAACCTCTCTGGGCAGCCTGTTCCAGTGCTTTGTCACCCTCACAGTGAAGAAATGCTTCCTTAAGTTCCTGTGGAACTTCCGATGCTTCAGTTTGAAGCCATTTCCTCTAGTCCTATCCCTGCCCACCACTGAAAAGAGGCCGCCCCCCTCCTCCTCACTGCCTCCCTTGAGGTATTTATACACGCTGATCAGGTCCCCCCTCAGCCTCCTCTTCTCCAGGCTGAACAGGCCCAGCTCTCTCAGCCTTTGCTCATATGGCAGATGTTCCAGGCCTCTGATCATCCTGGTAGCCCTGCGCTGGACTCTCTCCAGCAGCTCCACATCCCTCTTGTACTGGGGAGCCCAGAACTGGACGCAGTTGACCTAGTGAAGCAGAGATGACTGGTGTATATGGTACCAGTCATTTTCTGGTAGACTCAGACATCTATATTAAATTCCAAAACATACTCAGAACTCAGGTTTTCTAGCTTACTGACTTATGTCACAGCTTACTGACTTATATCACTTCTCTTCCATCTGGGTCCTAATCTAATAAATATTACCTAGGCTTTGTGATAGTTTGGGTAATATATTTGATTCACTCCCCCTAACCTAAATATTTGTTGAAATGAATTACTTTGTATAGGAAAAGAGTGATAGTACCTTGTGCTTGGTCAAGGTGCATGTGAAGGCTGCCTAAAGCCTAACTGTGATGCTAGCAGGATCTCAGTTATTGCCCAGAATCCCTCTTTTATCCTTTTGACCAAACACAGGGGATCTTCTCCTTTAACCAGACTGTTCACCAAAGGCTTTGGTTTAGATCTCTGGAGTTTGTATCAAACATCTCTCCTTTCTATGTCCAAAGTCAGACAAACTTGGTGTCTTTCTACCACCTTCTCTATTCACCTGATCAGTAATTTTGCTATTTTCATCCTTCCTTTCTGTGCTCTGTGGAAATATCTTCTGCCAGCCCTGGGGGTCTTGGATTAAGGCCACCAAAGGGAGATGATGAATGAGCAGAAAACATCTACCACAGTGTGTTTCCTACTCCAGGCATGTCTTGCTAATGAAGACAGCCCAGAGCCATCCCTTCCACCCTCCTTCTATACACACCAAAGCTGCTCTATCTGAGAAAAGTTTTCTGTCAATATGGATGGATTGGCCCCTTTAGGATAAGTATTTACCATCACTGTGCTGTTGGACCAACTTCACATGACCCCTTGGGAAAAGATGTGCAAGAGGATCTTGCCTAAACAGCTGCATAGCTGCTTTTGTGCCAAGGAAATTCCAAGTCCTTAAGTCCTTTAAGCCCTTTCTTTAAGTCCTTTTTTTTTTTTTTTTTTTGGGCACAGATTTACTCGCACATTGCATCCGTCCAAAACCTATAAACTGCGAGAAGTAAGACTTAACAGAACTTCTTCACCTCCCACTCTCTAACATAAGGATGTAGGGGGAAAAAAAAGTGTTTCCTGCAGGTATAGGAATAATCCTTTTTCAGACTTCAAAACCACTTTGCTTTTCCACTGCAGCTAGAAATGGAGTTCATTGCAGTTCTTATCCCCTGAACTAATTTGTGAAGGCTTAAAATGAATTGATGAGGGCTTGTTAAGGCTGAAATGCAAAGATTCCTAGAATAAAAACAGGAGAGCAAGGGACAAAGCCAGACAGCTATGGAAACACACCTACTGAGAACCCTAAAACAGGCAAAGAGTCTGAGAGCTCTCAGACTGCATTTATCAAAAGCCCCAATCGAGTCCTCCCCATGGCTACCTGACAGTCCCCACATTAACTGAAACTTTATGGTGTAAACACAATAAATATGCAGCTCAGGGCATCCCAGCCTATGTTTCTTTCTTGAGAAGCTGCAAGCCATGAAGGGTTTTGCATGCAGGAGTTCAGAACATGACAGCCCTAATGATGACATCCCTGACACTGTCCACAGCCACCTGCATCTCCCCCTCTTCAGCAGGGTTAGCTGCCCTTTAAGAAACAGGAGGGGGAAGAAGCAAGTTCATGAATGATTAATAGCGCAGCGTGGAAGCCTATTAATGGGTGACTAATTTGCTAATAATTGCACACCTTTCCATGCCTGCCCTTAAATTAAACACTGCCACCCCAATCCATCAAGTCTGTTTACTGCAACACCTCGTCAACTGAGCTGTCGACTACCCCCTCGTCCAGGGAAGTAGCATGTTTTGGTCCCTCAGAACACTGATAGCATCTGATCAATGGCACAACCAGAGCATGTTTGACTGCTCTTATTTAATAGGGATTGCAGTTGGGTTCACCAATGTGATTATAGACCGTTGGTGTGTTGGCTTGTATGGATGACCTGGCAGGCATCAGCTGCAAGGCAAGGCTTGGGAACTCAACACATGTGAAGAAACCAAGATCATGTCCAATTCTGATCATGGTCTCCTTCAGCAGCACTTGTGGCAGGAGCTTTTCAAGGAAGGAGTTTTCACATGGTGGCCTCTTGATCCCCAGTGGTCCTCAAGTGACTGTCCCATTAAAACTGACGGGGATCCACTGCAAATGTCAACACTCTGCTCTCTCTGTTAGTGGCCCTGTGGAAGGTAATGAGCTGGGAAATGCAAGTTTTGCTGGATGTTTCTTGCTCTGCTGCTGAATTGCATGGTTGACCTAGTAAATCCCTCTCTCCTCTCGACACAGGCTTAAAATTAGGAACTACACTTCTTCAGCCCAGAATGTTGATGCACAGCACCTGGCACAACATCTTCAGCTTTAGAAGCCAATATAACAAATAAAAGGCCAGCTTTATCATTTTGGGAAATGGGGATTTTGTCCATGAAAACTACAAGGAAAACTCTTCTTGTGCATGGAATGCTAACATGGGCAGGACTCTATGCAACCCAGAGGAGCTGTACAGCAGGTACTTACATTTCCAGGGGTTGGTTTGATGATCAGTTAAATAAAATATCACCAAAGTTATTCTTCAGAAAGTCCTTTTCAGGCAGAAAGTCAGGTAACTGAGAATCTACTTTTGGGCCCTGCAAGAAAAAAAAAATCATGCTTTTATTCCTGGCATTTGGGATGGAAATGTTTAAATAGCATCCCTTTGTAACCCATGATTTATTTTGTTCAAAATATGGTCTCTAGAAAGAAAAAAAAAAATGATTGCAAAATGATTGCAATATTGGTATTCACAAACACTCCTGTGACTCCGAGGGTATCCATTTGCCTGTGAGGAATGGCAAAATATCCCATAAAAAAATGCAATTTCTTTTATAGGCTTCTGAGGAATCACTGCAGCAAAAAGAAAAAAACTCAGAAATTATAAAAAATACTGTGGTTTTGCCCTTTAAGCCCTAGGTTTATTGCAAGTTATAACTCAAGATTTTTTTTTTAAAGAGGTATGCATTTAAAAACATAAAAATTAAAGGTTCAAGTACTTCCAAAAAGAATTAAACCAATGCTCACCACCCGACTATAAATGGCAGCCTGGACACGTGAGTTGCCTTTTCTGTAGGGCAGCTGATATCTACATGTTACAGCTCTATTTTTTGGCAGGGCTGTGATTTTTTGTATGTACTGCTGGTTGCAATTCCTAGTAGAATTATGTGAAATTAAATAAAAAATCTCTTGATTTTTCCATAAAATGAAGCTTGATTATCAGCTACTTCTACCTTACTTCTCCACATGCCTCTGCTCATCTCATGCTCTCTTTGTTCTCTTTTAAGAGTACCCATCCTTTGCCTATATGGGCAACATCATTCCAGGGTTGGCACAAAGGAAAAAAAAAAGCTCAAATTTGTGGGTGATGAAAATTTTTCTAATTGATTGGAAATAGAAAATCTGGCATATATCACCTCTTGATATTTTATATATTATCTGAAGACCACATTGTGGTTGTGACCATCCAGATGGTCAGATCGCAGGCTGGGAGCTCCAGTTCTTAGCACTGTGGCAGGGTAGTGTCCAGTGACAGGTGGTCTATACTAAGGATTAGCTTATTGAAAAAAAAAAAGAAAAAAGAGAAAAGAGCCCCAAAACAGCCCTGTAGGCAGATGTCCTGTGAAATGAGCATACTTACTGATATGATGTCCTCAACTGAGGTGATTGGTGCTGGATTCAAGGTATCCAGACCCCTGCTTGGAGCTGTAATGAATCAGTACATCACACACCTCACGGGTGTCTCCTATGGCTGTAGGATAATGAGAGGGAGCAGGAATCATTACAACGTCAACCCTTCCCGTTCCTCAAATGCACCGACTCGAAACGGGGCTGCCTTGAGCAATAAATATACATGCTAGAACTACAGCAATCCTCTCTGGAGCTTATTGACCGATCCTAGTGCAGCCTGCAGGTTCAACACAAGGCACTTCCCTCAATTAGAATTTAATCACCTTGGAGAACAGCAAAGAATTTCAATCTTTTTTTTTTTTTTTTCTTTTTTTTTTTTTTTTCTATTTTTAACCTCAGGCCCATCAATCTTGTTTCCTGAAGTAATTTAATTTCCCCCCTCTCTCTCAAAGCATACTAAATCTTCTCGGAGGCAAGAGAGAGCAAGAAAAGAGGAAGAAACTCATTTTGGTGGAGATTTAAATACAATGCTGACTGTTTGCTGGGAGCAATCCAATATACCTGCAGCTGAATATGTCCACCAGATGCACAGGGCCTGCTGCTCTTAGTAGGAGGCTGCTGGCAGCTGTGAAGCAGCAGGTTAAAATACAGAGATAATTTAGGCCAAGTTTGTCCTCTGGTCTGTTTATTTTCCCCTCTTTGGTATCTTAAAACTTTCACACCTCTGAGCAGTGTTACCTTTAGGAGTTGAGCTTTGGTAGACTCTCAAAGGTAGACAGTTTTTTTTTTCGGGATTTTTCAGTTTTCAGGTTTGCTGTTTCAAATGAACAATGCCAGAATATCTAAAAAATGGGATGAGACGCCAATTGCTGGCCCTAGAAATGGGTTGGGACAGGATATGTGGTCCTGCCCTTGTCTTGCAAATAAGAGAGTCTTTCCATGGCACCATCAGATATGACCAGGAGAATCAACTTGGAGCTGGAGGCAATGGAAGTCTCAGCCAAGGGACCATTGCCTCTATTCTGGAGATGAAGATGCAAAATATGGAGTTAAGAGCATGCAACACTGTGGAGAGTCGGTGTAGAAACCCCAGAACACCAGGAACACAAAGCAAGCATAACTGAATATGTCCTTAACCACGGACACTACTGCTTTTCAGACACAACCAATCATGTAATTTAGCTAATTGATGGCATTCCTCCCCTGCAATTTTGGAATCTGCTGGCCCAATTCAACTCTATTCAAGTACTACGAACTCGAGCATTTATCAATAGTAGAAAGGTCAGATAGATATTCAGAATTAAGACACAAATCTGAAGAAAGGTGAGTTTCATTGGTTCCTAATTCTTGGAACTAGTCTCTACGCTTTTTGTTTTGTTTTCTTCCAGTTAAATATACACATAGTTTTACCAAGGGTGGTTACACTTAGGATTTAACTCCTGATTTGAAAAGGTCAAGATGAGGAGTTTGTGCTGAGACACTAAGATGCCAGGAAGAAATGACTTTTTGCCCTCTATCTCATGGTTTGTCAATGCAATCTCCATTAGACCTTGACCTTCTCAGAGTACAGGATCTAGAAGAACCATTGAGTCAATGCAGTCCCTCTGGACCCTGGAGACTGGGCAGCTTAGAAGTTCATCAAACATCTCCACAAGATGCCATGTCAAAGACCTCAGCAGCTCGTAACACCAAAAACCACAGCTGTAACATGCCAGAAGAAAAAGTCACTTGCTCAGAAGAGATGATGTTATAACAAGTTCCAGAGACCAACAAAGTAGATTTAACTTCCTATTAGTAAAGAGGGCAGAAGGACCAGTGGCCTTTTTCAGTTTAAAAGCTCCCATTCTGCTTTAAAGAGAGATTGAAATCAAACCAAATTAGAATTTAAATTGTTGCTCAAAATGGGCAAAATGTTCCTTCCTGGTTTCTGCAGTTAGTGAGCTCTGAAGCACAGGATTAATACAATAGCCAGTGTCCAGTGTGTATCCAAACACTGGACACAGATTTGGACACATCACTACAACTGATGGCCAAGGACTTATCCCATAAGCTTGGTCCCCCTTCGCTTAGACACCTTAAATTCGGTTTTATGCTAAAACTCTTTCATGACAATTTGGCACAAAAAGACATGTTGAAATACTGGAATTTTTCACAGGGTAGAAATTCGGAATTTCACTCATCTGTAATGAATAATTAATCGCCAGCCTAGTTAAACATTAAAAATCCATAATGAGTTGGAAGAGATAGACACATGTTACTGGCATAAAATATGGTAGGAATGCCTGTCACTGTGATTGGCAGCCACTGTTTGCAACCTCTGTGCTCTGATAAATGTTCTCTCTTTTTTTTGCCTTAATTCCTCTAACACATGGTGTTTACATCTCCAGAAGACACAGGGAAGAGGTTGCTTTAATTTAAGGGTTTAGTCATAAAGCAGGTCACAAATATGTGGCAAAGGCCTGATCAAAAGCTCACTGTAATCTATAGTCAAAGGGCCTTTTATCACCAGTAGCCTTTGAAGGAAACCCCAATTCCAGTGACATGAATGCTATGAAGAACAAGCATAATATCTCTCCTAGGCTCCTTTGGACAAGGCTATTTTGAGTATCCGCTCTCCAGAGCGCGACTAGAAACACCGTTAGCCCACCAGAAACCAACAAATACCACTAAAAGGGCTCATCATAACCAATCATAAAACAGTTGTGCTTCTATGGGTTAAGTGGTGCCTCCAATTTTGATGAAAATTGCGACATATACAGCTGACAATTGGGGAACCTTTAAAGAGATGTTTTGGCGGCACCTTCCAAGAGTGAGCAAAATGGAAACGCCATCATGCAAAAAGTGTGGTCCCTTACAAGAGTTTGGCCAAAGCTGCAGCAAGAGAAAAGCTAAATGGATGCAATTTGGAGGAAAAAAAGACAAAAAATAAAAGGAGGAAAAAAAGAGAGAAAAAAAGAAAATAGTACCAATAATTCTAGACCAAATAGCACTTGGGATTAAAGGCATTTGGGAAGAGTTATTAAAGAGTAAGAATTCAATTAGATGGTCATAGAAATCAGAGCACAGGGTGATTATAAAGGAAGAAGCTGCCAAGCTGAAGGAGAAAAGCTACAAGGAGAAGCTTCTAAGAGGGGTGCAAATTTTGCACAAGTGGCTGTTGGGAAGAGCATCTTATAAAATCATCTCAGAGAACTAGGAACATCTGAGCACCTGGAACAACTGGACACCAAATGGAGACAGTGAATACACACTATTCAGAGTGTGAATCAAACCTTCATTAATTGTGAGGACAGAAATCAACAGAAATTCAGAAGGGAAAAATTGTCCCTGGACTCCCAAGTTCAACCTATTCCCAAGGAGGTTTCGCTATGAAGGTCCGTGCAAGACCTCCCTAGTGGAGCTTGATTTTGGTTTTGTTTTGGCCATGGGGAATAAACTACTGCATTACTAATACCTAAATGAGTGCATCTCCTTCAGCTTTACAGAACTGACTCTCTGAGGACAGAATTAATTTTCTAAGCATTTCATAGTAAATCCACTAATTAAACTTTAAGCTAAAATACATGAAATATCCTTCTGGTAATATATTTTCTGCCTTTCCTTTGATTCCAATTACCTTAAGAGTGTAAAATATTTCAATCTTCCTGCACTTAAGGAACTTATTGCAATTCAAATATACGGACGCATTCAAGGAAAAAAATAGGTTATAACAAAATAAAAAGAATGATTTTGAAGCACAAGAGTAGAAATAGCCCAGAAATTTGGGCCATTCTTAGATTGCCCTACTATAGTATCAAAGATTATCCCCGCTACTTGCTGCACGTTGACATGCCATCCCAATTACTTGTCAATGCATACAAATATCCTCTAAAAGACTTGATAAAACAGGGGTGTACATGATATATGTTCATGGCAGGTGATTAAGCCAATACAACGATTGCAGCTCTTCTATGTCACTCCATTTATACAAATGAGCCTCAGTATCCCAAGCTAGGATGCCTACATATCTCAGCTGTGAAGGCATTTTTTACTGCTGCAGAATGGCTTCATGAACAGTCAAAGCCCTGCAGCCCCATAACTGAAATAACTAGAAGACTTTGCATTGATGATCCATAATCTTGGACCAGGACTAATTACTATCAAGGAGAGATTTATTAAAAAACACCCGAGTATGCAAAATAAAATCATTAGCTCAAAGCACATCAGAGGCACTAAGGAAAACGCGAGGAAAACCCATCTCTTGCTCTCCTCAGAAACTCTTTAATGTAACTCTTTAGTTCTGAATGAAAAGCTTGATCATTCAGCTATGGGATTAGACATACTTAGACCCAAAAGCATTCAAGAGGACAGGCAAGATGTTTCCACAGAGAAGAAAAGGCAGATAGAGGAAGGCAGGTACAGACCCAATCTACTATGCTATAGCTTACTGAAAACTGGCAAAGAGCATTAGAATAGTCCAGAGGCTATTTATTTTCCTCGCTATTTGCTAAAAGATGCCATGGAAAACATTAAGTGCTGCAGAAAGCTCTGCAGGAGTAAATTCTGGGACAGGTACTTTCTCGCACAAGTTCAAGCTGGGCATAGTCACACTCCTTGTCACAAATTTCTACCTTCCCCAACAAGTAGTTCTGCCCAGCACCCTCCAAGAAATCATAATAAACACTCTGTGATAGCACAACATCCCTAGAAAGTCCCAAATCCCAGCCAGGCCTTTGCTTTAAGATCCACAGATCCCAAATTCCCCATAACTTAGACTCACACAATCAACTGTGATCAGTCACTCAATCTCAACAGGAGCTCCATTTTCACAAGGCAATAAGAAAACATCTGACTTAGCTCAATGCCATTTGCCCTGAGCAAAAAGAAAGCATCAGAAAGGATGGACACTGACCTCTTTGCTTTCTTCTTTCCAAGCTGCATCATCCTGGCAGCTTATTCCATTTGAGCAGCTTGTTCTCGATGGATTCAGACCACTTAAAATGCCTCAAACAAGTATTTTGTACCCCCTTTTTTTCTGTCTTTTGAGCAAAACAGTATGTTTGGGAGATTCTGATCACGTCTTAGAGAGCAGAACTTCCCATCAAATTTTTGGGACTATCTGCTTAAAGCTTACATGAATCTTCATGTCACCCCAGCAAAGCACATAAAGAACTCCCCAATTTTACATGTGAGAACCTAAAACATGAAAGAAACATGTGGACTTACAGCATTAGCAGGGATGAGACATTTAATTATCAACTGCTTTTGGTATTCTCTTGAACACAGAAAGCTAATAGGGGCAAGTGGCAGGAACAGAAATGGACCTTATGACCGTTATCATACACACACCTGCCAAAACAGGGTCTCTAAATTACACCAGCAGCTTTCAGCCAAGCAAAAGGTCCTCTGTTTGCTGCTAACAGGTGCCAATTATTTCAGTGCTATAATTGCAGGTTCCTCAAAATTGGTGATCAGAAGTGTGCAAAATTGGTGATCAGAAGTGTGGATTGTAAGACACTTAGGTGCTTCTCCGTAGAGTAATTTAGCCCCTGAAATGTCACTCAGAGCTATTTTCGATTCCTGAAATCATTGCAGGGAGAAGTAAGTTGTATTTTATCCGTGTCTTCTCTCCAGAGTTTCAAGGTGCACGAAAGCTACTAACGCTGCTGAATTACTCAGTGTATCTTTAATTACCCCATCCATTAAACACTGCGCTGCCCTCTCCCAATGTTGCATGTTATGCCTTGTGCAAAACAATAAGACACATTCATTAGCACATGCAGACTCAGCAAGAAGAAAATCCTTCCCACATCCTAGTCTTTCAGTGTTGTGGTAGAATTACATCAACCATTTATCATTTATCACCTTCTATGGACCATGTTTTCATTTCCTCAGTGTACATTTACAAGCTAAACTGAGACACAGAGCTCCTGAAATATCGACCAGCACACCTTGATTAATTATAGTAGCGTTATCACGACATTTGATTGGTTTTGATTTAATACCAGCCATTGTCCTTTAAAAAGCAATTGTGGCAGCATAAACAAGCTCTGGATTTTGCAAAGGTGGAAACTGATCAAAATTAAGATTGTTCCGCATTTCCCTTTCCAAATGACTCTTTCTAATAGAGCACGTTGAGTAAGAAGAGCTCATCTCCTCTCATGCAGTCCTCAGAGTCACGTACTGCTAATTTTTAAGATCTTCTTACTGTGGCACTCAACTAAGACCGCAGAAACTCAAACTATTTATCAGAGAGAGAAAAGGTACACACGTAGAACAAATTCAGTCTCCTTTAGAAGGTGCAAATCTCGGAGCAGAGTGCAAGTGCTAGAGATAAAACGCTCCTCTGTTACAGCTGAGGATGCACCAGAACATAAATGCAACTCCATACTTTCAAGCTGCAAACTTCTCACTCTACTACAGCCTGTGCAACAAATCCCAGGAAAAAACTGTGAAATCCAAATACAAATACTCTTTAATATACTCCAAATTAAGCCACCTCAGAACTCACTACATAAAGTCCAAACTTCCAACTGCCTTTAGATTTAGTCTAAAAGGCAGAAATGGCCATTTAAAGATGAGGATTGGGAAAATCTATCAAGATTAAATAAGACCAGAGCACTTTAGATGGGACCTTGTGCTGGAGCTGCACTTGGTCCAGTTCCTAGGGTGTATTTGGAATCTTCTGTTGAGGGACCTATTACTTTTCTGAACATTTTCTTTGTGGCAGTTCTCTTCCAATACATAAGATTCAGGACTATATAAGCCTGATTTTTCAGCCCATCAGCATGCCAGTGGAGCACAAAGCAGATTTTACTGGCAGGTTTGGAAAGATCAGTTACTTAAGCGGGAGCATGTAACAGATTCTTCATTTTCCAGGGGGGATACATAATCTAACCCAGACAGAACAGGAAAAAAATATTCAGAACAGCTATTGCAAATTCTCAGGGAAGGGAGATGCTTCAAAACTGCTTTCACCCCTCCCTTAATGGGTATTTTAACACCTGCAAGGGAAGGCACATTGCTCACTGCTTCTCCAAGAGTTCCCCTATCAGAGCAAACTGAATCCTAAAGCCCCATTTCAGTAAAATCAGAAGCAGTGGACATTTGGTAAAGGAGAACAATTCTGTGGTAAAAAAATATTGTACCTACCATTATCTACATCTGAAAGACACACAAAAGTGTCCAAAATTTCCAGCCTGATGATGACACTGCTTTCACTAGAGGATTCACATTTTTTCATTACAACCTTAGCTCCAAAGCAAAAATATCATGCAAAATCATGAATCATGAACTTGGTAAAGAAACATTGATTGGGTGTTCATGCCAGCAGAGACAATCTCAACGCTGACCACAGGGTGAAAGTTTAGCCTGTAGATTTGGATTAGGCCTATGTCAAGGCCTAAGCACATTCCTTTGCAGCAAATAAACAAGTATACAACTTGAGTTTTGTAGGTTTTGAGTTTTTTGTTGTTGTTTAATAAAAAAGAAGATGACACATACAAAACTATTGTTCTATGTCAATCCTGAGTCAACAGATATTGTTCTGACCTTAGGACATTGGTGACATTTCTCTCCTCTCCCCTCTGCTCTCAATAATGACAACTCAAGCTGGTCTCTAAAAGCATGACAATGGTGATAGTGCTGTTAGATAAGGAAGTAGTTGCGACCTATGTATCTTCTTTGGTATCTTCTTCAGCTGCTTTGGCTATCACAGATCCCTCTGGCAAGCATCACACTCATCACAAGCATTTGGAAGAATGAAACAATTTTATGATCGCATTTTACAGCAAAATACCTGTTGGAAAATTAAATGTAGCATGAACAGCCATTGATATCTCTCCACTGTCACCTCCAGCTCTGGGCTCAGCATGGACGTTGTAAGCCAACAAAGACACTGCAACACTGGATGACTTTCAGGATGCCCTGATCTCATAGTTCAAAGCGTATTAACTCTAGTCAGACACAATTCCAGCCAAAAACATTGAACGTCCTTTCCTGTTCTTCTCACTTGCTTCCTTACTTGATCTTCATTGTGACAAGGTTGCTTGCATTTAGTCCTGGCCAGCCTGCTTCTGTCCATCCCCACACGCTGCTCTCTACTAGACACTGGCCGAGAGATGAGATGGTATTTGCCCCAGTAAGATGAGTTGCAAACCATAAAAACCATTTTTAACTCTGATTTTAGTTTGAGCTCCTTCAAGAATGGGAAGTCTGAGAATCCATACACATCTACACTCTTCTCTAGAAGATGTGCTCATTTTGAAACACATCTATATACTTCTGCAGCGTTATATGACTGTATAAAAATGTCTGCGTCAAACTACGGATTATTTTTAATTAATACTTCAAAATTACCGTACCATAGCCAGTACCACGTTAGCATTGCCATCAATAATTACAGCAGTGAGTGCATTATTAGTAAATCATGTATGCATTCAGCACAGCCTACATGCTACAGTAAAGGCAGGGGGGTCCTGGGAAAATACAGAATTTTAAGTAGGACTATTGATCAACGTGTGGTCTCTCCATTTTACTATCCAAGATAGGAGAAACAACAACCCATAAATCAACCCAGGTGATATCTGCTTAACAGAGGAGGCAACATGCAGGGAAAGAGAAATTGGTTTGTTAGAGAATGGAAGGAAGGGCTCTTCGAGGAAACAAGAAAAAGGAGGCTCTGCAGGAGGTGACAGTGAATTACCTGTCTGCAAAAATAAGTAATCTTGTAAGCAAGCATGATGGAAATTTCCAGGTCCCTGGGGCTCATGCCTCAATCTCGCCAACTTGCTTCCAATAAAGGGACAGAGTATCTCCTGGAGAAGCAGGCTAGGTTTAGCATCTGGGCTGAGTTTGCTTCAATGTTCAGTACCAGAACCTGCATACGTGATGCAGATAAACAGGTCATGATGAAAACACAGTCAGAATTCAGTTCCAATTTCTCCTCTAATGGAAAATGGCCTCTAATGGCCATAGTGAATTTAACAAGTGAGAAGTAGGAGAAAGGTGAGCAAAAGGGGAAAAAATGAGAATAGGAGATGAGAGAGTTAGCAGTACTAAGACTGATGAGCACATCCTCACAAGGTTATTTAGAACTTCATTCCCATATAGGGCTCAAACTGCAATTCCCATGTACTCATGTGTCCACCTTGGGCTCAGAAAACTAGACTTTCCTTCCAAAACCAACACCAAAGAAAGAGAGGCCACCATATACCTATAGATGCAAGAGTCACACACAGGCAGGTTGGTCAATCTGGGGCCAATAACATAAGAGTTCTTCCAATGTAAGGATGGAAAGAAGCAGTTTTGTTGTTTGTTTGCTCGTGGTAGTGAAGAGACCATACGTGACTTCTCTGAGTGATTCCCTTATTAAAAGTATTCTTTCTTCAGCCACCTCTTATTTCTAGCCAGACAGCCCTCCAAGATCCTTCACCTTTGGTGAGATCTGCTGATATTCTTTTCCACTGCCTAGAAATCACCAAAGGCCTCCAGTGACTTATACTGATAAAACTAACAGTATTTAAGGTTAGCTGCATAGAATTCAAGGAAGGCTTCTTTTTTTTCCCTTCTTCTTCATGGGTAGCCACTTAACATAAATACATACCCATCATTTCCTCCTAAATGCATTGCTGTCCACAGCTGTGATTGCCTGGCTATAACTAAGGCTATCATGATTAGCTTTGCTTTCATTTTTTTCTTAAGCTGAGGTTTAATGAACATATCTGCAGGAGCAGAGGAAAATCAAAAGAAGGCGTGGAGAGAGAATAAAGAAAAGCAAAGATTTAGCTGCAGATTTAACTCCATTCCAGCAAGCCACCACAATTCTAAACCCACAACAAAACCTTTACTCTGAGGTTGCAGAAAGAACAGAGAATATCCAGGTCCTGGAAGGTCCTTGACACTCCTACAGGTCACAGCTCCTGTTTTGATCCTATCTCTATGTGGATACTCAGCCCTTTAGCTATTAAGGCAAGGGCTGAAGCTCAAGAAAGGCACAAAGTACATGTAATATTGTCAGCTTTCTGCTAAGGCCTTTTGCTCTCATCATACCCCCATTTTACTTCTCCATGCAGACTTTGAACACTGCCTCTTTATTCGATGGCATGCACTTAGTCTAGTGAGTACAACACGAAGCATCTGCCCTCCTGCCCATTAATTGCAGAGGCTTAACTACAAGGAGGAGAAATTAATGCCCCATTCTGGCAAAACCAACTCAATTGCTCCACAGAAATCTGCGGTTTTGCTTCTAGTTGAGCATGTGCTTAAGCAGGTTGCCAAAAGGAGACCAAGTTGATCCGACTGCCTTTCTCCTCAACTTCAGCCTTTCAGTGATTTTACTGCTATTAAAGAGTTGATGGTGGCGGGGGGAAGGTGATTCATTGTGGTCACAAAAAAAAAAAAAAAAAATCATTTAGCTCCTTTGCAGAATATTTTTTTTCCCTTCCAAGGCAAGGGACATAAAGGCTTTATACGTTATACAAATCACAGATGTACAGACCATCCAGAGAAACGTCTCCCTCTGGCCCAGGTCCAGCTATGCATTTCTCTTCCTCCCTAGCTACCTAATGCAAATCAGATTTCACATTTTTCCGCTCTTCCCCTGGATTACACCTTGCTGACCACACGGAGGTGAGAAGCACCCTCAAAAACCTCCGGCATTGGGTAAATCCCAGCAAACACAGCAGCAACATCACCAGGGCTGCAGAAAGACCTAGAAGGAGCTGCTGTCTGCCAGTGGCTTATTCTAGACTCATTATATATTCTGATTTATGTCCAGTTATCACAGCTGCTTCACTGAGACCCTGCATGAACAACTAAATATTTTAAAGGGGATAGCAACCCTCCTTAAACTGTAAATTCTTGCCTGAGCTCCCCTTCTTTATCCAAAGATCTTATATCCACATGCTTCGCCACTTGCAGATTGCTATATATGTTGCACTGGGACTTGGTATCCTCCAGCCATTCTCCAAACAAATCGGCACTTCGAATGGATTAATCATTAGGATGAATTGAGAGGGAACACATATTCCTTTCAAAAGGGTTGATTCCAGCAGCTAGGAAATGAATGGCTGGACTTGGTCCAAGCGTGAGGGCACCATGCCAAAAAAATGCATAGCCCATGCACAGGTCTCACCAACCTCATGTGCATGTGGTAGATTGCTATTTTCATCTGAAGCAAGATTTTTTTTTTAAGATAAATAATTAAACATTACTGAACACTTCCCATTTGTTAAAACAGCCTGGTATCATGGAGGAAATATTTAACACTGCTTGGCAGTAGCCTAACTCAGTATCTTTTGCCATCAGTGAGAGTTTTACTGCTTTGGTGGGACCAAAAGTAGCTGAGAGCTTTAGAAACACCATTCTGTCCAACACCCCAATTTTGCAGGGGAGTGAATGCTCCAATGATGCTAACATCCTATAAGATTAAATAGTTGAGTATCCAACATATAGGCCCAAGACTCTGCATATCCTGGTTTCCTGGAGTTTCCTCAGAAAGCAATGATGTGGAGGCAGAGAAATTCCAACTCTGAAGACAGGAGTATCTTATTTTACAGGCTTACCTTCCTAATAAATGTGCAGGAATTGCAGCAAAAGGCTGCTTATTTGCCATTGGGAAGCACCGTACAGCCACCTTGCCAGGTAGCTCCAGTAGGCTGAAATCACCAGCCACACTAGCAGCAGAGAGGTTATTTTTCCACAAATAGTGTTTTTCCACAAAAGTTTCTTTTTTTTTTTTTTTTTTTTTTTTTTTTTTTTTTTTTTTTTTCTTTTTTTTTTTTTTTTTTTTTTCCCCTCCTTGTCCTGTTGACCTTAATGTGCTCTACAGGCTGTCATATAGACAGCAAAGGAAAATAAAGTAGCAGATGACAGCAAACATTTTCACATCACTCAAGTCCAGAGTGTCTAGACCAAGTCATGGTGGAAAAAACCTTTTTGAAGATCTCAGATAAGGCCAGCTCACTTGCAACCACAGCCTCAAATGTGATGTCTTGTGATATCTGGCTTCAGGTCTGGCTGGTCCTGAAGGCATCTGGGAGGTTTTGGTGCCTTCTCCTGGGGTCACCTCTGAGCTGATGTCGGTCGATATTGCTCCACTATAGCACTGAACACTTTCTAAACATGAATACCATCAAAATACATTCAAAAGAGAGGTCTTTACCAAAGAGTACACAGTCTGTTGATTGCTAGAGATTTAGATGGAGTTGAATTAACTCTTGCTATGTTTGCCAGCTTCATTTATGACCAGCAAGCCTGAAGTTCTGTCACCACGTTGCCAGCTCCATTCTGCAGCCAAAGGTAAAGCTCAAGCGCTGCTACTGCTAACACCAGAGCCACTGGTTTTCCACTACTTTAATGAAGCCAAGCAGATTAGACCAATGCTAAGTTAAAAAATAAATGTCCAAATACTCTCTGTCTTAAATCTAATCTTTTTCTTATTGCAATCTGCTATATAAGAGTCATTTCTCAAGCATTACTTTTACTTTTACTTATTTACTGCATTACTGGATCAGTAATGACAAAATCCACCCATTCGCTTGCTTCAAAGTCACAGCATTTACACGACTACCACATTTACTGTATAACATAACCAAGGCCAAGCCATCCAGCTTGGCAAAGACACCATAACCTCTTTCTTCTTCTCACATGTATATAAGGTCATAACCACCTTTCATAACCACTAGAGAGGAGGAGAAGCAAAAAACAGAATAAAGAATGGCTGAATGAAATATATTTTGCTGTGAGACAGACACTGTTCACTCCTTTCTCCTGGCTAAGGACTTGTTCTTTACAGATTTTTTAATATTCAGGAAGCACCAACTTGCCAAACGAAATGAGGATGCTTTTTCCTATGGGATGGAATTAATGCTTTAGAACTACATTTTAGAATTAATCCTTTAGAACTACATTTTTAAGCCTTTCTTACTATGTGTGTGAGCTGGAGGCTGGCAAAAGGAGGAGATAGTAGCTTGCAAATCCAAACAACTTCGGACAATTTAGTATTACAGAAGTTTCTGCCCAAATCGAAATGATCACCATTTGATCATCACCAACCTGCTCTCCTGAGAGCACCAACTTCCCACAACAGATACATGAACAAAAGCTCTTGCAGGGCAAACCTAGGCCTCTGGCTGGGTTTGGGGATGTCATAACAGAAGTTTTCCACAGGCTATTGAAGACCAATGGTTCTTGTGCACCAGGCAGCAGTAGGTTTGGCTCTGGGTGGAGGACAGGGCACACAACAACAGATGGGGCAGATCCTGCAGTTTGCTCCACTGCTATTATTTTTTTAAAGATGTGGTGAAGTATCTTTTGTGTACTGAGACACGAATTAGGAAGTGAGTCATAGGCTTGCATAACTTGATAATGGCATTGACAATCTCCTCCACAGACACGCTGCCTGCTAGCTGGGGAAAATGAAATGCTCCCGGATAGCGGCGAACAATGTGGTTTCCATATGAATCACCACTTGTCAGCACAATAGGGGATTTGCAGATTTTTGTTATTTTTAATATCTGGTGGCCACGGCTAAAAGTCATCTGCAAAATCAGTGCAGTTCCTGCTTTTATTACCAGAGCTGCCTTATCATATGGCTACAAAAAGCTCTGTGCTTTCAAAGCAGGGCTCTATTGAAGAAATACTTGTGTGCCATTTGATTTTATTTTTGAAAATCAAGTAGGAGCCTTGATTCTTTTTCTTTTTTTTTTTTCCATTCATATGATAATAAAGTCACTGACCTTCAGGTTCACATTCCACCTGTGTGCTTTAAAATCATGCTGTTGCCTACGTGCTGCTTCTGTAATTTCCACAGGCTGAAAGCTGGTTAAAGAAAACAGTAAAGTGAAGCTGCAGATAATAATACAGCAGATTGGGAATCCTTTACCTTTCAAGATTACTTGCAACTAACTCACAGGATGTACATTGTGGAGGCAGTTTTTAGGAAAAAAATGAAAGGATAAAGTCTGGCTGAACAATGTTGACGAGCAGGCAGAAGTCATTCACCAGTGCTAAGTGCATTCCTCTTTACTGTGCCATTCCAGGAAACCCATTATTTTTTCCTCTTTTTGTATAAAGAGAATGCGAATAGTTTCTTTGGACACTTACAAGACATTTTATTGATATATTTGGAGATAGAAGAAGGGGGGAAAAAAGGCAAAAAGAAAAAGATAGGGGAATATTAGAAGGAAAAATGGACTTGTCCGGGTCCTCTCAAACTACACTGGAAGCCTTTAAATACCAGGCAATAGATCTCCCTGATCTGAGATTTATCTGAGATTTGTGCCAGGCAAGACATCTGAACCAGAAAAGTGGGTATAAAAGGGGAAAGGTTGTATCATCTAACTGCTGACCCCATAAAGTTGCAATCTGTGTATCATCCAGCTCTGGTGGGATAGGAAAAAAACATACTCCGCTTAAGAACATTGAAGCAAAAAGCTAAAAATATTTATTTTTTTTTAAGAAACAAATGCTCAGAGTACATTTCCCAACTACTAAATTCACACCGGCATTTCCTAATACAAACTCCATTAATAATTCAATCTTTTCTGATTATTCCCGGTATCCTTTTAAGGATTCAAACAAAAAGCCACTGTCCCACAGAGCCATTCAAAATTAAACACCCTCAGGTTTTTATCACCAACAGCACTGTAACTGTCCTCACACGTCATATACATTGCACAAATTCAGAAAACTTGAAAGGGCCTATGGAGACATGCATTAGAAGGAGGTAAAATCCATTCAGGGATTTTTAAGGTTCCCAAGTTACTGGTAATGCTGACATACAAGAGCTCTTCATCCTAGAAGAATTTGGCCACGCATTTGGAAGATGCTTTAAAAGACAGAGATGAACTAAAACCGGTGTTATTGCATATCATTAGACTACGGTCTTAAGAAGTTCAACTGCATCATTTTTCCTCTTGGCTTCAAATGCATTTATGAAGCCCAAGGGGGATATTCTGCACTTCATCTACCAGTCAACAGAAGGCCTCAAAGAAGAACAGAAAACTAAATGGCAAAAAAATAATATTAGGCAGCCCCCAAGAGAAAGCTAAAAAATGCCCTTTGTGATTGCTGTTGTCAACCAGCTAGTAAAATCCACTTGCTACTCCATTCCCTGGAAAAAAATAAAAAATAAAAAAATAAATAAATAAAAAAATCTTTTGGAGATTAGACCAGGCTACATAGAGAAAACAACATTTTCTGTAAGAAAGATAGAGAGACAGACCATCTAGAACTAAAAAACACTAGGAAGAGATAGATGAATATATGGATATATGACCACTGAAGCAAGTGGTCATTCAGATCTCTTTGTGCCTGAGAACTAGCAATAAAATGGCATTTTATATCCTGCATGAAACACCTTTCTCTCAAATAGCCGTTTCTGGTGTTCCCACTTTCTGCCCCAAGTGTTTTCAATTCAATTCTTCACTGAAATCCACCTCCACTTGGAAAAAAAGAACTTCGATCAAACTTTTGAGCCACCAAGGTGAAACAGCAATGAGCATCCACGTCCTTGTGGTAGTAAGGTCGTTTCTTGCTTGTTTTCACTCAACGAAATCTGCCAAAATGTTGCCAAAAAAGGGATGCCACCATACAGAGAGAAGCTCTGTCCCAAGAAAACCACATTCCCACCAGAAAAATTCGAAAAGCACTTTTTTTTAACAGAAAAAATCATGGTTTTCAGACACCACTGAACTTAAAATTTCTAGGCAGTTATGAGACATCCACCAAATCCAAGCAGAAAATGAATATTGTGTTGAATTTTGGAAAATGGATTACAGTATCTCTTCAGAAGTAACATATAGACTGAGCTGGACACCCAAGTGGAAAATACCTCATTCATTGCCCGAACTTAAATACTTAGGGCAAAGATTTCTTTGCTAGTAGAGAGAGCTTCCCTCACCTATGTGCTAAGCACCTATGTGCTATGCACATCCAGTCCTAAATATCAAAGCCATAGGGTTCAGGAGTGCTTTGCTATTTGCAAAGAAAAAACTAATTAAAAATATCTGTGTGAAACTGGCAGCATGAGTTATTTTGCATTTGGGGAGAGGTGCACAGAGAAAAAGCCAGTAAAAAAAAATAAAAAAAGAGGAAGAAAAAAAGAGAAAGCCTGGCCTGTGAGTAGTTTCATAGAAAGCAAATAAAAAATAAAGTCATAGAAATGAAAGTCGTCATGACGAAACACTTTGAGAACTGGAAATCCATCACAAGTTGCATTTACTATCTTGAGACCAAGGGCAAAACAGGGAGACTTTTACTGTGACAACGGCTTCTTTGAGAAAAAGTTGCTCTTCTCACAAGGGAAGTTAAGTTTTCAGGCATATTGCCCGGCCATTAACAGCCTCCCAGCAGGGCAGAAACCTTTGAACCATGGCACTTGCCATTATTCACAAATTTAGAAATTATATGGCCAAAAGGCCCACTCTCGAGCCTGACCTCTTATACAACAGAAGCCGTAAGTTCACCCTGACTTCATTTTTCATTGGATAAAAGCATCTTTTAAGGCAAAGAAACTCATCCAAGGGAACAACTGCAAACATTCCTGGTGATGGAAGACATGCCACAGTCCTTACAAAACTGTCCCCACAGTTAATGACATTGGAAGAGCTCCAGTGATGTGCAGGGCCTGGTGTATCACAGCACTTAATACCTTGAGTCTGCACTTCATCATTCCCCACATAGCAGTAATGTTACATGCCTTTCTATAGATGCAGAGAGATGCTCAAGTCTGCAACAACCTTTCTTTTTTCTTCTTCTTCTTTTTTTCTTTTCTTTTTTTTTTTTTTTTTTTTTTTTTTTTTCCAGAAGGAAAGGACTGTTTCCCTTCCCCCAGGATCCATCACACCAGCTTTCATTGTCAGTCACATAGCTGGCTTGTACATTTAGGCACTAAATCTTGGCTTTTTGCCTTAAAATCTTCTATCCCTTTAAAGAAATAAAAAAATAAACCCCCAAAATATTTAAGAACCTAATCCTATTTTCCAAACAAGGCATAGACACGTGCCATAAGATCTCTGAAAGCCTTTAGGATCAAGAGATTTGCATAGGTGTTTTGGAAAATCTACATGTAGATCAAGGAGAGCTTCAAAAAGGGTCATCTCATCTCTCACCATTGTTCTCCTCAATGTAATGACTTGTTACAGTTCTCAAAATTCTTACACCAGAATCTCCTTTGCTCATCCATATTTAATCTCTCTGAAAACATTAAGATGACTTGTAAAAGATGGCACAAAGCAGAACTATGGTTTTATAAAAGCATGTTTTTCCTTTCCATCGCATTGGATGAAGGCCACACATTTCTCAAGGCTGTAGCTACTTATGCACGCTAGGACAAACCAGAAAGATCCTGTTCTCAAGCTTGCTTAATCTTGATGTTTTCCAGGAAAATTGGATCAGTGCCAGAGCGTTAGGTTTTTGTCCAGCTTCTGCTGCTCTGTTACAGAAAATTGGATGTATAAGTGGGATGTAGTCCTCCACACATTGGATACGGCAGCTTAGCATCAGGCCAGAAGCCTAAAAATGAAGACAATATCTTGACTCACAATCAGCACCAGTCATTATTTTACATTTTGCCTACTTTTGCTGTGTATTGGCACTTTTAAGTTGCATTTCAGTCTTGTAGACTCCTGATACCTCTCTCAGCCTGGCAGGCAAAAGGTTTATAAGGTCAGAGACTCTTCCTTATTACTAAATCTGACAATCTGACAGTCTATTTTCTACGTGTAAACACATCAATAACATTTTCATGAAATTCAATATTCACTCTTTTTTCTTTTTTTTTTTTTTTTTTCTTCCTTTACAAAAACACGGAGCATCAGACTGTCTGCTCTGCTGTCTACGGGAGGCCTGCCAAGGACGGGACTGATGAAACGCAGCCTCAGACAAGCTCCATCTGTCCCACTTAGGCGATCCACAGGGTCAGGTCTCCGTGGTGGAAGTAATAACTGCAAGATGCTTTTCTAAGCAGACAGCAAGAGAGGGCTACTGCTCATACTGATTAAAATAAACAAACCCTGAGGGTAGGTTGTAGTCATTGTACACTTGAGCTCAACTCCTGATTTCAGACAGTCCTTTTTTTTTTTTTTTTTTTTTTTTATTAAAGGCCAAAACAGCAGCATGGAGATATAAGGAGCAAACTGTACAGGTCATTGCTAGACAACACCAACTTTCACAGATGCTGATTTTCTTACAAAAATCTAACTCTAGGTGATCTTGCGTGTGGAGGGGGGTTGGACTAGATGACCTCTGAGGTCCCTTCCAACCTTAAGCATCCTATGATTCTATGAAATAGTCTCAGCAAGCTCTACACTTCCATCTGGTCAATCCAGCTCATAGTATTTGACTTCACCCTACAGCCATCATATGCATTGGATTGAATTACGGAGGAAGATATCAGAACACTTGTAGATTCATTTGCTTCACCAAGCTGCTGCAGGAGAACTTGCTCAAACAACTAAAAGAAAACAATGGTGCAATGCATACAAACGCTCTCCAAAAATCCTAGGAGGAGAGAAGCAACTGACCAGCCCTGCCACTTAGCACCTCACTGCTTCAATTCATCCAAAGAGCTAGCACCCTGCTCCTGCAAAGCACCAAGATGACGCCAAGCGCACCAAGAGCCACAGCCTCATCAGGGCATCATGACAACTTCTACAGAGACAGGATCAGGAAGCTCAATTTCTGTGGTGTCTCCCCACCAAATAACGCTTACAGGGGAACACAATTTCTTCTTCACCGGTTTCAACTACAGATCTAATAATAACTTTAAAAAAAAAATCAAACTGTCTCTGGAATACTCTACATTAATATCGACATTTAGGACTCAATAGCTGACTTAATAGAAGAGCAAATCCATAAATTATTGAGTACAAAAACCTGCAGGCCAGCACAATTGCATCCGCAATGCCAGCAACCATCTTTGCAGCCTCAAAAGCTGCAATATATATCCAAGCCCTTCAAAATTCCAGGAACCAGACATGCTTATCCAGAACAGTCTTCCAATATAATAAACACTATTATAAACACTGGAAACGAAATGAGTAAAACCAGCTGACCACTACTGAATTTCCCCCAACGGCCTATAAAAAAGGAGCTTTGCTCCTAATCTCCCCATTCTCAGTGTCAAGGAAGACGTACAGAATATTTTCAGGAGATGACTTGGAAGCTAACATTCATAACCACTGGATACTAAAAGCTCAAAAGTGAAACCCTTGTCTCATGCCTCATTCCACATTTGTTGCTATCCTCTTATAGATGGTGCCTAACCACCTCTTGCCTTGTTAAAACATTTTTCATCTTAAGAGGCACAAGTGTCCCTCACTCTTCAGCAGTCTAATATCTCATATAAATATATAATACCAAGAAAAACCACGTCTGACCTGCTTTTAGCCCATCTTCCTTCTGTCAGGTCACCATGAAGGAAGTCAATGCCTTCAACCATGCTTATTTCCAGTTCCCTCAGCAGATCCAGTAAGACCAATCCACAGCAATGACGCAGCAAACCTTGCCCCATTCCAGAGATGGCATCCCTAAGAGTGCTAAGCAGGCAGGAGAATTCAAGGCATCGTGTCAAATACTGACACTTCATCTCAAGGTGAATGCTGCTGCACACATGTATCCCAAATAAGACCTCACGGAAGAGAAGATGGAATTATGTGAGTCAAGACAGCATCAACAGACCTTTCTTCTGTATACATTTACAGAAAAGCTTATGGAAATACCTATTGAGTTTGGCATAATCTGTGTGCTCACGTGTAGGAAGGCGGGAATAAAGAGTAATTCTCTTGGTCAGTGCCTGGCAGGATGCTGAGCCAGAAGAGACTTGCTGGACTCAGCACAGAGGTTCTGCTTCTCTACTTCAAAATTCACAGATCAACACTTGGGTGCAGCGCAGGGAATAGGTTTCCCTTTACCTGCAATGGGCTGCTCATTGCCTCCTCATCAAAGAGAGGGTGGAAAAGGTATTTATCAGATCCTAGACATGACACTCTTGCACAGAGCAGGAGAGCAGCTTTGTTCTAGAAGAAAAACATAACAAACGCCAAACACAAATTGATTGATCTTGTTCGTTAATATGCTGAATCATGAACTATTATTATTTGGATGCTGTCATCTTTAATTAAATTTTCTGCAAAATGTACCTAGTGAGTAATCTATTTGCCAATTTTTTTCCCCAGCTGTTTCTAATGGAAGAACAGCTCTTTTTAAATTCAGAATCAAAGTCAAGGTATTGAAACAGATTTTGTGAAATGTAATTTAATTTAATTGATGTGTTTCACAACGTTCCTCTAATATCCCCCGCTAATCAAACCGCTCAGCGGTTTCCCTATTTTGAAATGTGAGATCATAGATGTGCCAAGTCCCTGGCACTTGAATGAGTGAGATATGGGGGGGGAAAAAGTGTGAAGGATATGTTAAATAATCTACTGAAACATACTCAGCATGGCTTTTGTCTCTTACTAAAATTCACTTGACATTAAAGAAATCTCACCCAGATTCACTCAGGAAGGAAGCAAGCAAGCCCTGTCTTGCCTGGGAGCTTTAAGACCCAACCTTGCAGCATCCTTGTCACTGCCATCTGAGAGAATTAGTCACACTCGACTTTTGCACAGTAGCAACCTAATTTGGCTATACAGACGTCAGCCCCAAATACTCTGGCTTGAAGCCAAAGTTATTATGCAATTACCAAGGTAGCAAAAGAAATTCTGCAATAGCTAGCTGCTTATCCATTATGCATTGATTATTTTCTTCTTACAGAAAGAGGAAATCTTCATCCTGATTAATCCTGCACATATTACTGGCATATTTGCTATCTTCTTTGCTTTGGTCACTCTGTGCTCCTACAGAGACCAGTGGCCGTTTCAGCAAGGAATGAATAGGTGAATGTTGAGAACTTTAAAAGTGATGGACAGATCTCCCAGGAGAGCATTTGGGGATGCACCTACAGGAGCTAGGCACACATTTCCACTGGATGGTGGTGGAAGACAGGAGAGTGCTCTGCAGTGAACAAGGAAATATTATTTTCTACTCATTTTGGGAATGCCCACCTCTAGATTCCTCTTCCATTTCTTCTCAGGCAGGAGATACCTTATGGCCAAGGTTGTGGTTTGTGCAAGCTGTTACAGTCCTGGGGATTTCAGCCTCACAGCAGGAATTGCCACCAGGTGAGGAACTGACTCTACACAGTCCTTCCAATATCTCCTCTTTTCCCACTCAAGACCACTTTCAAATACCAAGTCAACTCTAATTTGGAGAGTTCTGGAAAGGCAGAACTTAGCAACGTCCATCAGTTCCTCTAAGGGAAAGCGGATATGATCTCATGTTACAAGCAAACTAACTTCATTCAAAGGTAGACATGTTATTTTGTTTGACAAAGGCAATTTTAATATAAAGTTCTGTTTTAATCCAACTTCTGTCTCCAGAAATAAAATCTTCATCGCAGCTGACAAATTACCAAGGCGTTTGGCACATTCTCAGAAACTGCAACAAAATACATCTCTAGAGCGAGCAGGACTGTGACGCTGGTTTCATGATACAACAAGACCAAATCAGCTTTTAAATGCTAGTTATTACTACATCCATAGGTGTAGGAAGCAAGGATGAATTGTCCCACCCAGAACACTCACAACATAGAGTCTATGCAAGCAATGGAGTAGGTAGCTAAAGGAACAGATGAGGAGCGACAACTTTTGTCATTCAGGAGCAGTTGGTTGTGATCAAGAGCTTTCTTGCTGGCAGGTCTGAATCTAACTCCTTCATTTTAATTGAATATTGAATCAAAAAAAAAAAAAAAAGTGAGTTTAATCCCATTTTCCCCTCCAAGTCCCTCTCTCACTTTGGTGATGGGTCTTCCTCCCCTACTATGCCAATTGTTGGGGAATGGAACATCTCTCGTATGAAGAGAGGCTGAGTGAGCTGGGCCTGTTTTCTCTGGAGAAGAGATGGCTCAGAGGGGAGATGATTAATATGTATAAGGTCAGGAAGGGAGAATGCAGGGGAGGAAGGGGACAGGCTGTTCTCACTGGTGGCCAGCGATAGGACGAGGGGTAATGGCCACAAGCTGAAGCATAAGAAGTTCCGTCTCCAGGTGAGGAGCAACTTCTTTACTGTTAGGGTGACAGAGCAGTGGAACAGGCTGCCCAGGGAGGTTGTGGAGTCTCCTACTCTGGAGGTCTTCAAAACCTGCCTGGATGCCACCCTGTGCCACATGCTGTAGGTGTGCCTGCTTGAGCAGGAAGGTTGGACTAGATGATCTGTAGAGGTCCCTTCCAACCTTAAATATTCTGTGAATCTGTTGGCAGCTCTTTGCAGAGGCCTGAAGTGATGGAGTCAAGAATTGGTTGATGCCGACCACACACATTCCTGGACATCAAAGACTGCTCTCCCCAGGTGTGTGCTTTGAAATTTCCCCTCCTTCCTTGGCTCTGAATGGAAACCCTGCCTGCTCAAATACATGTGTTTTTCCCTCTCTTTTTTTTTCTCCAGCTCTGCCCATTTCAGCATTGAAAGGCACCTGTGAGGGAAGCTGTTCTCCCTGACTAAAAGGAACCTCCTCACCAGAAAATATTTAGTCTCTTCAAGAGACCAAAGATTCCCTGCTAACATAATCAGGTGGGCTCTAAATGAGGGGTAAAACCCTTCATCAGAAGCACAGACACAAGCTTCTTATTCCTACCTGGCTCTACAAGGAAGCTCATCTCCTCAGCTTCATTTTGATCTCTTTCTATTAAAAGCATCCACACCAAGAAAGCAATCAACTCAGGAAGCTCAAAAGGTATGAGAAAATGGCAAAGACCTCAAATCTTTCTGCTGTTTTCATCCTTTTTTTCTTTAAGAGGCATAAGCATCTTTCCAGATGTAGGAAATGTCCACAGACGTCTTGTAGGCAGGACAATATGACAGAGCAGCTCTGGTTGGCAGCCAAGAAGCTCGGATGCTCTGTTCACACCATGCCAATCCTTTTGTTACCTGTTAAAATTCAGTGTTATCTCCCCTCCAAAACATTGAGACCATCTGCCTGCATATGACACTAGCAGTTATTATGTGGCACTTTGCACCTGTGCCCCAGATACTGATTACTGGGCTGTTGGACAGCTAGAAGAAATTCATTCTTGCCATCGGTTGTGCACATCTTTGCACCCCTATCCTCTTTTGTTCATCTGGGTCAATGACAACTGCTTGGATATACATGTTAAAGAAAAAACATTAATAAATCACAATTAGTGGAACTCAATCATCACCACTAGCAATTAAAAGCACTAGCTGCAAGGACTGAGAGCTTCATCTGAGCAGCAAGAGATTCCTCAGCCAGCTCCTGCTGAATCTGGGACTGATGCTGGAGAAGCAGATGGGAACAGATGCCAAGAGGAGGACAAAAAGTGATCTGCATAAGGGAAACAGTTGTTCCCGATGGCTAATGTCTAACCTGTCTCCAGAAAACAGGAGATTTTTTGTGCCTAAGCACAAGGCAGCAGCTTAGGCGCAGAGTGCACAAATAGTGCTGCTGCCTCTGCAGTAAACTCCATTGAGCACCTGACTTATGTGAATTACCTGGTTGAGATAAATTCCACTAAGGTAATGGCTTCTGGGGACAGTTCATGCTTTCCTTTGGTCTCCTCAACCGCTGTTACTCTTCCCACGCTGGGCCGCATTGTGAAGGCAATCACTTCATCTGCTGCACTTAAGGATGTCTCACCAGTTTCCATTATAAACCTCTTTAGAAAGATGCTGCAGGCTCCCATCTGGCAGCCAAGTGAGGGCAGGAAAGCAAAGGTCTGACAGAGCCTTAAAAAGGCTGGTTTTCACCGTTTCTCCAAGCAAGAGGCAAAACAAAATATATTCTCTCCCTGTAGCACTTTGCTGCAATTGTGTTATACAAAACTGCCTTTTTTTTTTTTTTTTTTTTTTTTTTTTTTNNTTTTTTTTTTTTTTTACTGTGTCTTTGAGATGCAAAGGAAAAAGAGGAGCCAGCTCAGCCGCTTAGGCGAAACGAAGGATGTTAAAATAATGACAGGGAAATATTGGAATTTAAATGCCTCTGTTTAGCCCTGAGAATCCTCCTCCCATGGATATCAATACCTGGCTGGAAAGCAAGCATGTGCCTGGATGCTGAGCTCTCACATCGACGCTTTGCAATGGTCAGCAGTGCTGAGTCGCACTATTGCCTACGAGCAGGGGATCAGGATTTATTGCATTTCACAACATGCCGGTGATACCAGTGTTAACTAAGAGCTTAAGTCATGGGCCTGGACATCTTTGGCTCTGTGCAAACTCATATTTCATCTCAGCATCCACCCTGTTTCTCAACCTACTGCTCCTGTGTAGGTCAAAACACAGCCAAGCTCAGCACCCAAAGCTGGGTTCATTGCTTGGTCCAAAGTAAACCATCCTTTGGAGCACAGCTGCTCTTTCCTGAAGGACACGTACTACAGAGCCTCTTCCATACTTTTTTTTTTTTGTGGGAATGGCCCCAATTCAGTAGTAATATCCTGAGTCCGAGTGCTGGAGCTGCAATAGCAGATTGCAGAAACCAAAGTTCGCACAAGCAGCGACCGGGCGATGCGAAAGTGAACTTTGTGCCTCCCAATAATTTCATCCTTTCTATTTCACAATCTGCAGATCAGGCTCCAAATGTCATTCCGCACTGCAGCACGCTCCCATTTTCCCCTTCCTCTCAGCTACAAAATACCAAGTCATGTAAAGCCTTATCTAAAGCCCTTTTCTTGCTCTGCTTCCATTATTAAGCATTTATTCCAGGGATAACTCTTCAGAAAAAAAGAAAGAATTGCCTTAGCAGCCAGAAGTGGGCAATGCACAGCCAACTTTGCTGTGCCAGGGTTGGACAGACAGCAGGGCAGAAGACACCAGGACCACAGGAGAGACCAAGTTGCAACTTTATGCTAGACCTTCATGGCACATTTGGCCCATGTACTACCCCTGAAACACAACTCGGGTGATTTCACTGCACCCCAAAACAGCCTGAACACAGTCCCTCAGATGCCCCTTGCATAGACTGATGGCCCGACAACAGAAGTAATTGGCACTGGTTGAAGCAGAATAGCTTGAGTTTGCTAATAAAAGCCCCTTGCTATTTTTCCTAAAATAAGAAAATTAATTTTCTTTATTAGGAGGATCCAAGAGAATTATCCTGGGAACAGACAAAACTTCCAAGCAGAGTCAGCCTTCATTACACACATAAGCAGAACACTTCAGTGTTGGGGACATGCAAGGAAATCTTAAAGCAATGAAGTAACACATTGCTTCTTACTTGATGCTTTCCGCACATCCCAGCATGACTCTCCACTAATGCATAGGGGTTTTTTTCAGAACCCTGTAAAAGACTGACAAATAGGTATTACTCTTCTCTAGTCACCATAAAACTGCAAAATTTAACAAAGAAAATACAATACACTGTATTTGGAATATCCTGAATAGCTTCAAGGAGAACTCACTGAACAATAAATCGACTGGTGTCCTTCATACAGCTGCCTGCTTGCTGCCACCATAAAGGTTTAAATAGGACCTAACCAGGTCCTAGGTGTTAGGTGAAATTTCATAGCTTTAAAAAAGCCTAACTGACAGAGGCACAGCCCCTTCTCATCTTCCTTCAAAGATTATTTCTCAATCCTTACGCAGCATGTAATAGCTAACCGCTTTGAAGCTGAGGAGAATGGCATCATCTTTGTTCTTTCCAATATCTAAAGCCCTTTTAGCCAATGATCAGTCCAAGGTCTCTACCACTCACAGCACTGCAGCTCTATGGAACAGGCTTCCTCATCTCCAAGTGAAGAGTGATCGCCACCTTCATCCCATGTAATAAAAGCACTTGAAATGCACATATAAAACAGTGTTTTTGAGGATATCTAGAAAAATCCAAGCTTCACAAGAAGCTATTGAGTTGTTTTTGTCCTTGATCCCCAAGATTCCAAAAAAAATGATTTGTTTTTGTCCTTGACCCCCAAGGTTCACAAGAAACTATGGAGTTGTTTTTGTCCTTCACAGCAGTGTTTTCCCCACTTCCTTCATGGTCTGGGTATACTGGAGCAAGAGCTACCAACCTGTTTAGCTGCACAGACACTTTCCATCTCGGAGGAATGAAGTGTGCAAATACCTGCTGAAAGTCCTTGCAAGTCTGAACCTTGATCTCACCTGGCTTCAGACTCCATCCATGCTTGAGGGCTTTGCACAAGGGACTGACAAGACTTGCTTTGAAGCCCCATATGACAGCTAAAGGAGCTGCAGAAGTGTTATCCCTCTCTCTTTAGGGGAACTGTCAAAATAACTCAAAACTACCAAGTGGATGAACAGCAATCCCCAAGTTTGCATCTCAGTTTTCACCCAAGGACGTGTGCAATGGTGGCAAACCAGCCTATGCAGCTTTTCTCCCTTTCTTTAGCGATATCCAGCAAGGGAAAAAGCTGTATATAATATATGTATATATAAATAGCCGTCTCAGTAATTTTTCAAAGCAATCAGTCAAATACTAGCCTCATTTTAATATACTAAAATACAAAAACTATGGAGCTACATAAATGAAAGAATCACTTTTCCTTCCCTCATTGCTATGCAAGACATTTGTGTCCCAAAGTGATTTCCATCATGTTTATTTTTTTTTCCTTCTGGCTAAAGAATCAAGAAATAATTTTTTTTGCGCTTTCCAGAATCATAGGTAACATTAAATATTGAACTGCAGGGACTGTTTCTCAGTTAAAAGCAAACAGAGCTGCTCAGTGCTCCAAACAGCATAAATAACGTCAAAGATGGATTTAGTATTAATTTGGTGCGGAGGCTTGCACTGTGTGCCATGTTAAACACTGCTGGTTTCAATTTATTCCTCACCTCCGGGTAAGTCCCAACCCTAGATTAATGCCATTTGATAAGAGAATGCAATTTTATAAGACGTATTTTGTGCTGCCACAGAAAATATTTGATGAGTGCCACGGAAGGAGAATAAATCTCTAGGAATCATAAAACAAACAGCCTCCTACACTTGCCGAAATAACTCCAAATATTTTTAGAAATCAAAACATCAAACAAAACTTGAGAGAAATTCGTGCTTCGTTTCATTAAGAACACCCGCTCCTCCAGACATGCTGAACAGCATCAGGGAGCCGAGTAAGGGGGGGTAGGATGCATATCCATCTATCTGTGAAAGTATAAGTTTGTGAAGAGGATAACGAGACATTTTACTGTGCACTGCTGTTTCTTTTCCTGGGTAATGGATGGAAAGTAAATTCCTTCTTTGACAGGGTGACTGGCCTAGCGAGCAAGGAGAAGAGCAGTAGAAATGATTTACTTGAACTTCTGCGCAGCTTTTGACATGCTCCCATGTGACATTCTCATAAGCAACCTGCAGAAGTATGCTCCAAACGGATGTGGAAGGCATTGAAAAAAAAGAAGAAAATTTCTCTCAGTTGTGCTGTTCTCAGTATTGCGGTGTCTCCATGGGATATCTCCCCTTAGGGCATTCCCCTTGAAGAAGCTGGCGAGATGGTCTCTGGGGAAGGATGTTGTCTTTACAACCTAGCACTACAGGCCAGGCAAACCAAAGCCCAACCTTCACCTCCACCACCTCTCTCCAGCCTGACCATGCTAAACCTCTCTATGGAGAGGATCAAGTCCTGGAGAAGATGCCCACCACACGAGCACTTGGGCAACAGCATGACATCACATTGGCCTTCTGGTCTTCCAAAAGAAGAAAGTAGAAGGAAACAACCCTTAAGAAGAGGGACTTGAATGTTGGCATGAAGGCAAGAAGCACAGAGCTCATACCAATATGATGAGTGCTCAGTCCCATCTTTCATTCACCTAGCAAGAGACAGAAATGTGTGAAATCCTGCCAGGAGGGAAGAGCAACATAAAAATGGATGTAAAATGACTACTACATTACACTTGTCTGGCTGGTGAAAGCGAGGAGAAGCAAATCCCCTGCTAGGTTGAGCAGTTCTCCTATAAATATTAAAATTAGCTTCTCTCCAAGACCTTTATTATTCATCTTTTGAAATTAGGCAGGATAAGAGGTGTTGTCACAACGTCTCCTGCTGACTTGGCTCACGGAGCTAACATAGCTCCTTTCAGATGAACCAGAACTCCTCTTCCCAAGCACCCTGTTCTGCACTCCTAGGGTAGCACTACATCCCACCAGCATGCTGCCTCACATCTTCCAGATTTCAGGCACTGCTCAAGGCATCTGGTGTTCCGTATCTCCTTCCCGGGTTTTAAAACCCCCTGGAAGGGCAAATTCTGTCCACTCTGAGCGGTCCTATCTAAGCATATCCCACCTCAGCCCAAAGCAGACCCCAAATCAAGGTTTCTCTTCATTTAAGTGCTTCACCATAAGCTATGGCAGCACTGGCCCATTCAGCATCCTAGCTCCAGAGCTTCAGCCACAGCAATTCCTTTCAGCTGGCCATGGGTTTCCTGCAGCAATTCTTTTTAATGGGCCACGGGTAACCCCCTGCTCCACATGCCAACTCATGTGCATCCCATTCAGTGCTCCCTATATCCCCCATGCATTAGGCAGGGAGCCTGGACACTCACATGTGGATGGCACCAATATGCTTTACAGACTCCAATACCTAATTCCTTGGACTCCTCTACTTCCACTATTCCTTGCCTCCATCCCAAACTGGAAAAATAACACTGTCAATGCCATTTCTGCACATCCTTCCTGACTGGGATGGATAGTGTCTGTGTGGTGCTCAGTGCTGTGACTAAACTTGAAGATTACAAGCTAAATTTGCTAGTCAGGAGTGCAAAATAACACGTGTCCAAATACAGACTTATTTTCCTCATGCAATTCCCAAGTTCATCTGGTATCATTAAGTTCGCTGAAGGTTAATAGCACCCAGTTCTCAAATTCTTGCTTGAGCCTATCTGGCTTTCCACGTAGAGGGCAAGGTGTTTGTGTTTTCTGCATTGGCAGGAAGAGAGTACGTGGACAATAAACACTGTAGCGCCGTGTGCTGCTCCTGATAACATTATCTCCAAAGATTTTAATAACTTGCATCATTATGGAGAAGTTAGCCTCTTGTCTAGGTAAGCACAACAGCTGTTCACCCTGCTAGGAACGGCAATCATGTGCACATTAATTGATAAAAAAGTTTAAGGCTTTCCTTGACTATTTTGGTCACTCTGCTATATAATGACTTTGTTTGCCCTGGATTCTTATTTCTAATTTGCTTCCAGTTTTGTTGCTGAATGTGACAGCCACTCAACTGTCAGATGCTAGCAGCAGAAATGCTCTTTTCATTCATTAAACAATATATAGAAACATGCAAACTTGTCTGCAGTGGGCAAGGCTGGTCCTATAAGCCCTATGTCACCTGCAAAGCTGGGAGTGCACCTCAACACCTGCCCTCACAGAAGCACAGAGGAGAAACACATGCACATTTTCTAAGTACCCTCTCTGGCTTGTAGGAATCAAGGGTTTCCACTCGATTGCTCTGGATTAGAGAAACCCATACGGCTTGGCAAAGACAAGTGCAGTCTGCTCAGGAGTCCTTAGAAAGACACTCTTGGAGGTTTTATTGCCAGCTTGAAGCACACCTCTTTCTCAACCTGGAAAAAATATTCCTGATGCTTCAATGATGGACAGCAACTACACTCGAGAATCTATAAGAGCCAGCTGCCCTCCCTACTCTTCTTCTGTTCTACTTCATCTCCCCACCATCAGCTTCATAACGTAGCTCACCGAAGTGAACATCCAAAAACATTTCTCTCACATTACTTCATATTGATCCTCTCATAACCTTCCCTTGGCTCAGAAAGAACTTCTCCTTTTCCCACATGCAAAGCTTTAAAGATTGCTTAGGGCATGGGACTTGATAACTTCTCCCATGTAAGATGCTTCCTCAGATGGCTGAAATAACTATCATCTTTTCACTTGTTATTTGTCCACAGAGAATATGCACGTTCTTTACAAAAACTGAAACATCAAAACGCTTATCTTGATTACTGACCAGAGAGTTGGTTGGCTCATCTTGATTACTTGACTTACCAGAGAAGCATCCCATGGGAGATGCAGTTGAATAGCATGTGCTGCCATTCTTCTCTGTAGACTAAAGAAAACAAAAGTCTTCCATTTTCCATGATGTAGTAAGCCTTCAGGAAAAGGCCAACTTTCCCAAACACAGTGCAGTCCTCCTGTAAGCTTGTAGAGCACCAAGAATGTTTCTTGGAAGACTTCCAGAAGACAGAAAAGCTGACATACCAGAGCATGGTATTTCAACTCTGACTCATTGGATGGCATATCTTCCTCCTGGGGAAAAAAACAAGGATAGTCAGGACCTCAATTAGTTGAGTGGACCAAGTTCAATTACTTAGTGTTAGGAATTGGCCATAGCTGGCAATAAATATTCCTCTTAATAAACCATTCTGCCTCCCCACCACCCAAGGCTTTCCTTTGCACAACAAACTATGGAGAGAACATTCAGCAGTGGGGGGCGGGGGAAAGCGTGGGTTTCATTTTAATATGCACAGGAGATCAATTAATGCATTTCATATGCAAATAGGACTGCAATGACCCTGATTCAGAATACTTGTTATTTCTGGAGCTGGCATATGGTTCTCTCTAACAGCAGGCATAATGATTGCAATAAATTGGCTCCTAATGCCATGTAATGAACTCTGATTTGTGTTAATTTGGGCAGTACTTAGCAATTTCATGTTAATTTTTTTAATCAGTTTTGTAAGACACTGTATGCGAATTCAGCTTCATGTTTAGGTTTTCAGCAATACTAAGAGCAAAGCATAGCATTTAAATTCACTTTTTGTTGCAAAAACTGTAGGCTATTAACCAAAATACAGATGTGCAGGACAGCCAGACCTCAAAGATATTTTCTGTTATCCATTAACACAAACTCTACTGTTTTTAATTTTTCTAACTCTGCTTTTTGGCAAACACATCCTCGTTCAGTACAATATTTGCTGAATATCATTGCTCCTTATAATAAAGAAAAAAGAATGATTTCAACCAGCAGGCTGTCAGGCAGCAGCGCTTTGAAAGGATAGGAGCACAATTTTGGCCCCTGTGCAAGCCCCAGCCAGCAAAAAGCCTTAAACAAGGCACCTGAAGGAGTCATTAGAAAGGCTCTCATGGATTTCCGCAGGCTTAAGGCTAGCGGAGCAAATCCCACTTGCGCAAAACAACCCCAAATCTGCAAGCAGCTGCCTGCAGGGAATCACCCGGAGCCCCTGCAGAGTTCTCCTTGGAGCCTGTATCAAAGGCCTCTCCTGACATTAGAAGGAATTGGGAATGCTTTGAGTCGCACGAGCTTCACGCGCCCTAGCTGGGCAGGTAGGAGGTTTTGGGAGGGCTTTTCAGCACCCGCCATCTCCTTCATCTCTCCGCTTGCCCAGGGAAAAGGATGATGGCCAGCATCACAGTATCAAGCTGAGCCTGGGGTAGGACTATTTAGGCATTTGCAGAGCATCTTGGACATGAGAGAGGCCTTAGTCCAAAAGCGGGACTCCTTCTGGACAAGTCATGAGATATTAATGACAGAGCTACCTACCTCTCATAACTCGAGAAACACAGTAGAGAATAAACTAGTAACTTCTACTGTTTCCCGTACTAGCCATCATGCTCTTTGCTACTGAATTTGGGTGCTGGATTCCTCCAGATCCTTTGCAGAAGTAGAGCACCTAGACGCAGGCTTAATTGAGCAGCCGAGGGGACTTTTCACATGCTTGATTTTAAGCATGACTTTATGTACATTGCCAAGCAGGGATAAAATTACATGCTCCAGTGCTTGCCTGGGTTGGCGTATTAGTCAAGAGCTGGTGCCCTGGAGTAAGCTTTCCTTGATTTAAATCTAATTTTCTATGTTATCAACGCTTTACGTAATAAAATCAGAAAATGTCGGACTTCTAATAGAAACTAACATGCAGCTTTAAATTTAAAAAGGCTCCTGCCTCACTGGGATAAAAGTATCCCATTAAAATCTGCATTTGCAATTCTAATTGTTTGGACTCCCCTCTTCTGCTCTGTCTCTTCCCCCTTCCCTTATAATCAGCTTTCCTTGGATTCACATGAAGATAATGCACAAGCAACAAGGGAAAGCTCTAACACCCTGCAAAGCTGTTGGATAATCAGGTCACTTAAAGTTACCATGTGTGGTCTTATGAGGCCGCTTTTGGGTTGCTAAAAATGCTATAGGTAAATACAGTCATTAAGATGAATATATGAATATTGCAATATCCAAAGTGCCCCCGTCACACACACACACACACAAACATTAGCACAAAACAGGACTTCAGGGCAAGAGAGAAGCATTTTGCAATAGGACTTGCATCAAATACTACCGAGACAACGGAGTACTAGAAAAGTTACCTTCCATAACAGATTTAATTGACTTGATGTCTATTAATGTTGCATTGATGATCATTGCCACCCTTCTTAGTCCTTACTCTCTACCTTTCCCCTTGTAGCTCTTCCATTTCTAAAGGAAATAGTCCTCAAAGCAGGGGCAATTTTGAACTGCAGAGAAAACAGCTCTGCACTGTGGAAATCCTGGAGGTTTTTCCACCAATCCTTGCCATCCCATGCTCCCCTTTCCTCTCCATTGCATGACCTTGGGTAGCCCAAGCGAGCTCACAAGGTGCTTCAGCACATCCCTCATCAAGGAGATGAGCACAAGAATAATTTCCCCATCAGGACAGTAAGAATTTATAATATAACATGCCCAGCAATCCACAGAGGAAGCATATTACATGAAGCACAAGGGCAGACTTTGCCACATTATTATAATCAGCTCTAACCCTTGACATTATTTAACAGAGGTAGTAACAGCTCGATTTGGAAACTATTTAAGTCCAAGTAGGTTTAATTCTTTGGCTTCACTCTGTTTTGGAGAACCCTTAAAGCAGACCTAAAAGCCTGAGAGTTTAACAGTTTAACTTTGGCCCAAGACACATGTTTATTTTTCTGTGAGGGCAGTGGCATTCAGATATTCTTATTTGCTACATCCATTAATGCAATCACCAGACATTTCAATCAGCAATTATGACTTTTTTTTCATAAGACACAGCTCCATCTCAATTATATGGATCGTTATGTCAGAAAAAGAAGAAAAAGAAAACAACAAGACCCACAAAACAAACACAACGATTTGAAAATACTTATTCCACATAAATTACAATTCACAACACAAAAATGAGAGACTCTGACAGGAACCCTGCTAAGTTTATTGACATTATTAAGCATGTATTGTGCGGATTGAAGACCTCTTGATAACACTTCACTCTATGCCAAGAGATGTGCTGCCAAGGTTAGTACATCCCAAACTGGTTACATCAAAGAGAGTACCTATTTTACTTCAACTTTCCTGAAGGCAGGAAGAAAATGGTTTTTTTTTGATGAGATGGAAGAGGAAAGCAAAGAGATGATTAATATAGAGAAGGCGAGAGATCTAAAATAGTGAGTTAAGATAGGCTATGTTCACCACCATGTGCATCCCCTTTGAAATGTAACTTCAGCCTTCTCTTGTACCAAAGCCATAAGGATGTGACCTTAATGCCTGATACGTATGCAAAAATACCATTAGCAAACAGGAAAAAGGTGCCAAATATACACTGAGATAAACTTGCACCCAAGTAGCATCCCCTTTATCTCATTTCCACTCCATCGTGCTCTGTAGTAGAGAGTTCCAATGTGATATATTTAAGGTTACTGTCCTCAGGGACATACAGTACTTTAGGTGCTGCAGGTGGATCAACCATAAATCAAATATTTATATGCCATTCCTTTTTTAACAATGAATATCTGGATGGATAGAGAAAAAGAAATATATCTCGCCTTCCCAAAATCTCAGGCAGAAAACTGATGATGGTGTATCCTTTAGCAGGAGCGTCATAGTTGCACTTTGTAAGATGGGACACCAAGATGCACTTGATTTCTGAATCAACAGGAAGGATTTACGATTCAGACAAGAGGTATACCAGAGGTTAAATAGAGACATCTAAGTGATAGGAAGTGAGGAGTAGATGAAAATGACATTAGGAGATGTATCAAGGTCAAGCAAGTAATATTACAGCAATGAATAAGTTCAGCAGACCAATTTGTAACTGTCAGTACAGTCACTCCTGAGCCAAAGAAGTGTGTGCAAAGCCACAGATAGACTCACAAAATGTATTATTAACACCGTGTACCTTCACTGAAGCTGATGTAGAGGCTGTAGCAGCCCAGATCATAAAAAGCAATGGCCATACAGTGGCAAGATCGCTGTTGCAGGTGTCTACCTCATCACCTTTGAAAGAGATGAAGTTTTCCTTGTGCCTCCCACACCAGCCCTGAGGACAAGTTCACTAGGCCTGGATGAGAGCCATAACAACACCCAAAATGCGTTCCAAACAACAAAACTTGTTGCAAACAATCATACCAAAGGCATGAGTGGCATTAAACTCCTATCTTATCTCCATGTGGGAACATGGAGAATTAAGGCCAAGAGGTGGTCGTTGCTTGAATTTTCAGGTTGTGCATCAATACTTGGTTCCTTCTCCTTTTTGGTTCAGAAGGGGCCCTTGTATTGATAAGGCTTACTCTGCTCAGACCCAGTCTTCATCAAGAATCTGTTCTTCCTAAATCACACCTTCATTTAGAGGCATGAGTAGCTAACACCAGCTTTTCTTCTTCCCCCAAAGGCACCTTATTGCCACAGGGAAGTTGCATCACTATTACTTCAGTGAAGGTTTGGGCATGTCTTTGCTTCTTCTGCCAGATCCCCAGCAATCTTCTCCCTCAAAGGAAGAGCTTAGCAAGCTAACCAGACAGGTTCATACTCCAAAATAACACAGGTTCACCCCCTTATTGTCCACAGCAACCATGTGGGGAGATCTGCCCTGCTGAGATTTGAAGTGCATCAGAATGGGCATCAGGGTCTAGAACATGGTTTACTCCCCCATAGAGGCTGCAACTTTGAGCCCAGCTCAAGACCAAAGAGGTCCTGATAACTCTGTTTGCACGAACATTACCAGCTCAGACCAACAGGAGTGATGCAGAAGCAGCCCAGTGTGTTTTTAAACACAACAGACTCTCCTCCTCCTGAAAGTCATGCTGCACAGGCTGAAGAATTTCATCTCTTTTGGAGCAAGCAAAGGCCACTTGTCAAACTCCACTAAACCAACAGGTCACACTTTCCCCCGAACCCACGGTCCCAGCTGTGAACAAAAACACATCAAACCCTTCTGTTCTTCCATCTCCCTTCAGTGCGCTGCTCGAGAAAGGAGAAATTTATGGGGGAGAGGCTGTTTTTGCATTGACCTCCGGGGGCACCGCTTTATGGATATGAATAATCACAGTGTCAGAGGCCATACGTGGGCAAGAGCAAGGCTCTCATCACGGTGCTGAGGGAGACGTGAGGTGCAACGGCTACCACTTGTTTCCCTTGGCACTGACCCCTCATAAAGGAAATCGGTGTCTGCTCCAGCTCTTTGTGCACGGTCTGAATAAGAAGCGAGAGTTCAAACTCTGCTGTCCAAGCACAGCTAAGAATATATGCTATGCTTCTGAGAGGGGTTAGCTACCTTTGATGTGAAATGATATCCATCATTCTGGCTCACAGGGATGCTGAGGAGTGTCACGCACCCTCTCTCTGGTCACCTTTCTGGGTCAGGATGCTCTGTTGAATCAAGGGGGTAAAAAGTCGAGCAAAAGCATAGAAACCCCTAGAGATACTGTTGTGATGGGAACTCTCCCTCCTGACTCTAGGAGTTCAGTACATATTCCTACATCTGAGCTACCAGCAGATCAAGGTCTAAAGAGCGATTCTCCCAAGAGAAAGGAGCCACCTTCGACTTTCCTTATATGTGTCTTGAACCCAATTAACGCCAAGATCCTAAATCCATGCTAAAAATATCCAACAAACTACTCTGACTCAAAAAAGCACTCAGCGATTCCTACCACCACTGGCAAAGGAAAAGGCTTCTGCTGTCCTGTCCATTGCCTCCTCATTGTCTGAAACCAGAGTTCTGTGAAACAAATCTCTCAAGGGAGAAAAAAGATAAAGCTGTGCCAAAGTAGGACCTAAAAGAGGTGGGGGAAAGGGCAGCTCCAAGATCACTTTTCCAGCCCTTTCAACCTCCTTTGCAAGTTTGTCAAGGAATTTGACTCCACACAGGATACTCATTCAACCCCAGCACCAGTTGATTCCTGAGACAACTCTTTTCAATCAAGTAAACTTGTCATGCAGGGTGGAGGGAACGAGCTTGCTGGCAGACATCTCCAGAGTATGACTGCTCACAAATGTTTTCATCTGTCCTTGGAGCAAGTCCCAGTATGACTCTACTGGGCTAGAGGATACTAGTCCGGTATGTTTTGCTGGGCTAGAGGAGGGCAGGTAACACCACAAACTGGTTGTGGTTCTTTCATCGGTGCTACCGCATCCCCTGATAGTCTAAAGCAACAGAGGATTCCCCACCAGTCTTTAATCCACATTACTGAATCACTGAAAGTTTTATTGGTTTGCTGCTACTCTTTCTGTCCTCAATCTCTTCTTTTCCCAGTCTGATTTTTCCATAACAAATGTGAATTTAATAACTACAGCATACAGTACATAACCTTACTTCTTATTCCATCACAGCTGGTAGAAACATAACATGTTAATTTATCACTGTTCATCCTACTGACCAGTAGGAGTTCTTGTTTTAATCAGTCTAGGGCCAATGTCTAAGACTTAGGAGTGAATTATTGCAGTGGTAGATTGAGCAAAGAATATAGTCAAGGTTGAATTCCTGCTCTGACTTAAGCCCTCTTTTCTTTTCCTCAAGACTTGTTAAATTTGTAATTCACTGTGGATTAATTACCATTTTAGATTGTTAAGGCAAGCCCCCCCCTTAACTTTGACATGTGGCAGAGCAGGGAGACATCATCTTCATAGACAGATGCTCATAATCTGCATATCTCAACCATAGCTGAATAGATCTTAACCTGCATATATCTGGACATGCAGATGGACTGTATTTTGTTCAAAAGGCCTCCATTTGTAATTTTTCAAATCTTAAAATAGTTCAAGGACAGTGTGAAGAAGCAGTGAAGTTCTCTGAAGCAAGAGGGTCCTTAATTTTCCCCTGTTCCAGGAAGAGAGAGGCTACAATTACAGGATGGTTCTAGAATTTGGAAAAAAAAGCAGAGTGGTTTGAATTCAAGAACAATGCCATCATTTGATTTAACTTAAACTACCTAAGACTGAAAAACAGACAAGGACTTTTACAAATTTGAGACAGGACGGTAAGGACTGCACGAAGACGGAGGTGAGTTCAGGAAACCACCCCGAGGATCCCACGACTGAAACCAGCACCAGAAATCACTGCTGCTTTGGAGATTGAGCCTTTGCTTCAACATTCAAGTGTCCTGTTCAATCACAGGTGGTTCTTTGTAAAACAGGGACGAAAACTTGTTTTGTAACTACCTGCTTTGACTTGGAGCATGGTCTACAGAGGCACCTTCACTTATGCAAACTTTAGTTCTGCTAAAGTTCAAAGAGAAAAAAAAAAGGAGAAATATCAATTCTTAAACCTGAGGAGACTCCACAAGGTCCTAGATACTTCCTGGAGCCAAATGGTGCCAGTCTTGTCCAAGCTAAAGTAGATTGCACCAAGGCCCAGAGCCACAAAGCCAGTGCAGATGCAGAAGGGTGTTGGATGAATGAGCCACTTGCCTGCTTTTGTCCACCTAGAAAGACACAGGCCTCAAGCAACCCGAGTTACTTCAAAGCAAATAAATCATCCCACCCTACCTGGTGGGATGAAAAGGTTCAAATGGGACCTTCAGCACACTTTGAGGGACTACCTCCCTGGAACATAAGATATAAGCAACACATATTAATGAGAACAGAGTGCAATCACATATTGTGATTACAGTCATCTCAGCTCATAGCATGGTATAAAGTATAATATGCATCCATCACTTCATAAAGGCTGTGCTTGCCTGTCTAACATACATCATTTGGGACTAAATGACATCATATTCAGACAGAGCAGCCACATTATACTCCAAATAAGTGAAATGTGTTATTTCCACCCCTTATCATAATCAATTTTCTCCCCACAAGCAGCTGCTAATTGAATGCACCTTCAAGATGCAACTCTGCTCTTGGCCAATGTCTAAAAAATAATGCTCCTCGGGCTACTCCATGCACAGACTTAATTGTTTTTAGCAGCGTCTCATTAATCCCATTGTTTGTGCTCCTGGGAGCTAATGTTTGGGGGATCAGCAGGGCCACTGCTCTTTGTCAGTTCGTTTTGTAGAAAAGCCTCCAATCGTCACTGGCTTCTCCAACGTTCCTGCTGAATTTGCCAGGGTGGTATCCAAGCTGCTCCGCCTGAACTTGAGAAATGCTTATTAGTAGTGAAATCATTGACATATTTATTCGCACAAAAGCCCCGTTGTATAACAGCTAATTTAAAGTGGTGGAAATTAGCTCCATGGAACAAAACATAAGGCCATAATGAAGTCATTAGACCCAGCAGAAACATTGCAGCTTGGTTTTCTTCGCCTTAAAATGGCTATGACTTCAGTATTTTGATGGAATTCTCTAATATTCCATTCCCAAGTTACATAAAACATTTATTTGCAAAGTGACTTCAGGCTTTGAAAAAGAAGAAATCCCACAGAAGGAAAATGGTACTTGTTTTGATAAGGCTTTCTGCTATACCTTCATTCATACGACAAGCTCAGTGGTACCTACGCCCACCTAGATAGAGATTTGTGTTCTTAATCTGCAAGTTAAGAAGAGAACTTGTGCCTGTCATTAGTAAGTATACACAATTTAATACTGTTCTCAGCAAAGTTTCATTCTAGGGTACAAGTAACAGCCTGAAATTGGTAATAATTCAATATGTAACTTCATAAAGTTTAAGGCCAAAACTTTTACAGATAAATTATGGTATTGGTGGACAAAATTGACTTGCACTTCCGGGAAACAAGGTTTGATTATGCACTGCTAGGTCCAATTTCATCAGTTATGCATTTGCAGTTCATTTTGTCTCCAGGGCAGGAGTTAAACTTGCTGGGCCGAGGCAAATGCAAAATAAATAAATAAGGAGATACAAGCAGTTGTCTGGGTTGTTGAGCTTGCTTAGCATTTCACTGTATCTCTCTTTTTAATAAGTCATTGCAACAGCAGAATAGATTGCTCAGTAAAAGCTGACATTTAAAACGGAAAAGAGCACAGCTTTAACATGCTGTTCCCAGCAAAGGCATAAACGTACCCACATAAACTCGAGTCAACCTTCTGCTTTACTTTTCTTTTAATATACATACAAGCAGAAGTAATTAGTTAATTGTAGCATTGCAAAAGCAGCCATAAAGATGAATTATAAGCCTCAGGAGGAATGTTTTGTCCCCGCACTTGCACCAAAGGGTACTTGGGATACTGGGACATGATTCATAGCTGTTGGTTCCCTTGTTTGCAACACGTGTTGCTGGATGCTCAGGTTTAGAGAAAGCGTGACTTTCAAAGGCAGAAGGAAGGACAAGAATTTGAAAAAAAATCAAGGCAAAATCAACACAACTGTTCTCTAGAAGAATGAAAATGTCTATGTGTGTTGTACATGCATCTCCTAGTACGTGGTGGTCCTGGACTGGAGTGGGATACTCCAGTTCAAAACAGATTTTGTCAAGAAAAGCAATGCCCCAAGCCTCCAACAGTGCTATGCAAGGAAAGGATTTCACGGCAAAATTGCCAAAAAGGTCAAAGTCCTGTTAAGCATGCAAATAAAGTATGATATTTACCTAAAAATGCCATAATTAATGAGCAAATACATCATCTTGAAATTAATTTGGCAGAGTGATCACACTAAGATGACAGCTCCACTCTCCCAAAGTAACTGATTTCTTCCCCGCCCCCTTTTACATACAAAAGCATTTAAACTAAACATAGTTAGTCCCATGCCAAACTTTGCAGCTCCTCGTCCTTCTTGGTCGCACAGCTTCCTAGTGGGGAATGAGTGGCTTTGGGGAAGCTGGTTAGGATCTCTTAAAGCATCTCTCTTCCTCCGATATTGCTGCAACAGGTCACTTTTGAGGAGGCTCAAGTATTAATATCCAATAATATTGGACAAGGTGGTACAGGCAGAAATCCAAGCTATGGGAACATCACTTGAATTTGGGACCTGTGTTTCTAAAGATCTTCCCCTGTGGAGAGGGGAAGAGAGGCCTGAAGGCTTCTGGAGGTGCAAAACACCCTGAGCATCTCACCTTCACCCTCAGACATTTCCAAGTGAAGAAAGCTGTATGGGTCCTTTCTGGAAGCCCCATCAGCTTTCTGGAAGTCCCTAGCAGCTTAATTTCTCAGCTTCAGTGAAGAAAACTATCATTAAACCCTGACTGCCAAGTGCTTTTTGAAGTTAGAGCTGCGGGAACTGACAGCTACACACCAATGCAGCAGGAAACATGTGAAACCCAGCACATCTGCAGGTCAACACATCAAAAGATGTGCAGGTGACCTACTCAGTGGCCCAAGACGCAGCCTTCTACAGACGGTGGCCAAGACGAGATGCCTTTTACCTCTGGGCCTTGCTGCCAATGCACCTGATGGAAGCGATGGGAAATGTGCTGGGTAAGCACTCTGAGTGCAGGCCACCCATTTGTTAGGCCGGCTGCGATGCCAGCTCCTGCTGGGTCAGCACAGCTGCACCTACGGCTCCATCAAGGCCTCCATCGAGGCCATGCACTGCTCCCTCAGCGGTGCAACACAGCACCCATCCAGGTGATAAATAGCTACAAACACACAAGTTCTGCAGCTACCAGGCTGATTTTTAAGGACGATTGATCAGGAACCACCCATTCTGGAGCTACCTTGATTTTCTGCCTTGGAAAAGCCACCGTTCCCTGCATACCCATCCTCATTTCAGCCCCTGGAAAATCAGCCCCAAAAAAAACAGTCCGTGAACTCATTAGCAGCAACAAGTAACGTTTTCAAAAACAGTTTGTAGCAGATGGAGAGAAGCAATAAATTTAACCCACCTCTTGTCGAGGTCTCTTTCAAAGCTAAACAAGGGATATAATGGGAAACAAGGGCCAGAAGGTCAAGCGAAGGATTTTATTTTCTGCCCTGGTCCTGTAGTGGTCTTCTTCCTTTCAGATTAAAACATAGCTGATATAATTGTGCCCTAATTATAAATCCTGTTGAAGAGTTTTACTCTTTTAGATTTTTTCCCTTTAAGCAACCCCCACCAAACACA
>NW_020454960.1:1506077-1549600 GCF_003342845.1 Nothoprocta perdicaria | reverse complement strand
AGAATAGTCTGTCATAAGCTTTAAAATGATGTTTTAAAAGGCAAAGTAAAAATCTCCTCTTAAAGTGAAACAGCAGCTTTTAGGTGACTCGGGCACTTTGGGAGACTTCACCTCTAAAAGCTTGGGTTCTACCTGGGTTAACAGTATTGTCTGAGATCACTTGGAGAACTGAATACGAAGTAGGGGGAGTAGCTTTTGAAAACGTTGGCTATGATCCCATATAGCAATATATTACATCACTGTTTCTGTAATGGGTGACATCACCTCCCCTGGACTCTGTTTACCTTACCCTCTATCGCTGTAGTGCCTGAAGAGGATTTTTAAGTGTTAAGCTGAGGCAGATTCCCTCATACATCAGGCTTAGCTGGAAGGCCGTCATTTCCCCCCATCATTCACTCCTCACTCTGCCTGCGTGGAGCTAATACATCGAAAGACAATATCCTCCAACAGCTCAAATTCCCGTTCATCTTCACACACTGCCATGCTGTGTCCTTAATCCCAGCTCTTTCCATTGTTTCTATATGTCACAGGCAATGCATCAACATTCGACAAGGATTTAGTTTTTTGGCACAGACGCCTTATATGACTTTTTTGGTAAATCATAATTCCTCGCATTCTCTGTGGGCCACTGAGAGGAAGTGTTGTAACTGATTTTAAAGAAAACTGTGTCCTGATGATGCCAGCTCCTTTTTTAAAACAGTCTGAGGGAATCTGAACTGGGAGGTAATTCGCTGCTCTGACATTGGCTCAAGTTAACATTTGGTTCTCAGTGCTCGCAACGCGAGGCAATTGCTTCCCAAAGGGCATATGGTGTGACACTAAAGAAAATCCTATAGAAGCTATGAGTTGCAAGTTCATGATGTAGATTAGAAAGTACTGAAAGGCAGAAGTATCCCCAACAGCCTTTCTCTTAGAGTCCTAAGAACATCTGGACCCCATTTCATCCCACTTTGCGCACAAGCCCTCATTCTGTCCTATGATGCTTTCTTCCTCCAGGTTCCCACATTCACCACATTCCCCTCTGGGCAAGCTCATGGAGGTCCTCTACCTGCCAGCAGAACCTTGGCATGTTCATTTTGGGCTGAAACATGAGCATAGCATCTACAGTACTAATGGCTTGGTCAAGGTCCCTGTAGACCTCCTCAGGGGTCTCAACCTCCTCATAGGCAGTTCCTTCTTCCTTGCTCAACTGCCTTCCTACTTGCTTTTACATCTTCCCTGGCAGTAAAACCAAAATCAAGCCCAGTAACAAATAGAGCGCTGTACTGCCTCGAGCACTGACTACATCATGCTGAAGAATCACATAGCTCCTAGAAGGCAGTATTTTCACCTGCAGGAATAAGAAAGCAAGCATCAGGTAGGCATCTCTTCCACCTCTGCTGCCTCATTCCTTTACACACGATGTCATCCACAGCATGCAAAGCCAGCTTTAGGCCAGCTTTTCTAAGAGGTCTATTACTTGCCATCCATCTTCTCCCTCAAGCACGCCACAGATATCTTAGTCGATATACAGCTATGTATATCGACAGCAGTATAGGAAAGACTGCTACAGGACCTCCTGCTTGATCTCAGCCTTTAGCAAGATCAAGTATACATAAACCATACCTGAACCATGTTTGCCCTGACTGTTCATGATTTCCAGGGGCAGAAACTTCACAGAACAAACCCACCTCAAGACCAGTCTCCTTTCTATTATAAAGATCTTCCAAACCTTTTGAGTGAACTGTCCCATCCTGAGCATAACAACCTCCCTTGGCGTTCTCTGATAAAACAGTCAGTCTTTCTTTATCAATCATATCTTCTTATCCTCTGACCTTTCTGATCTCCCTTCTGTACTCACTCCAAACACAAGCAAAAAACAAAAATAAAAAACAAAAAACAAAAATAAAGGCCTCACCCCATCGTTTAACTGTTTTTACTACTCTCTGGATCTGTTCTCATGTTACCTGCATGCTCATTTTCAGCACAGCTCAGAGGAATTCCTGCTCTTCCTTCTGTTGCATAAGCTCTTATGGAGGAAGACACAATAAGATAAATTAATCAGACAATTCTAAGCTAGTAGAAATTGAGTCTGTTCATTATTTGTACCACCCTGGCATCTGAACAATAGGGACTTATATAAACACACATATGCATACATATCTGTATATATTTAAGTGGCTAGGTAGTCAGAAAGAACCTTATTTTCACAATCCTATAAACAGGTTTTTTAAATCTGTTGCTGCTCACAGTGCACGTACATATAGTATCAAAGCCATAGTGAAGCTTGATTCTTTTAGTCCTCCCTCAACATCATAACCACAAACTCCCTTTATCTCTTTGCTTCTGCTGTCACAGGTCTTCCTTTGATGACCTCTGCTAAGGCTTCCTGACTCAAGCCACCTTTGAAGCAAAATCCCTTCTTCACCCATTACAGAGGTTGGGAAAGTAAAAAGTTGTCAGAGGAAAGAAGCAGAGAAGAACAAGTAACATGTTGGGAAACCACTGGCACCTGTGATTACCAGAAGCACATCTCAAAGACATTCCTTTGAACTGGCTAAAACAAGTATTGAAGAATACAGTAAATAGTTGCCATGGGGCTTGTGTAATATAGGCCTCCAGAAATCAAGCAACTAAGCAGTTAATTCACGACTGATTCATGACTTTAGTCATTTATTTCCTCTTTCACTCACAGCTTTTCCTGTCCTGTGCTATCTTCAGAAGAGCCAAGACACAGCTTGTATTCCAGTTCTGTGTATTGGTTATAACTTCATGTGTTTTCATTATTAATACAGGTCTTGTGGCTTTTGTCATTACATGATGTCTAGCCCAAGTGAATGAGTTATAATGACTGACTGCAATTGGAAAGGTTTTCTTGGTTTTGCTTTTGAGAAGCTTACTGTGTGCTTTGTTGTTATTGCTTCAAATCTGGTGTATAAATGGTCCCAAAGGGTCAGTTACGTGGAGTAACATGCAGAAGGATCCATGCTACTGGAACCAAGGACTGACCTCTGATGAAGACCCCTACACAGATTTAGGTTGCAAGGGGAGGTACTAGGCTTGCTTAGTTCTTGTTTATCTGTTTTCAGGCAAGCTGATTTTTCCCAATGATGGCTGGAAGAACTTAGTAGCAACATCCATGTGCCATCAGACCTGCCTACGGGAAGCTGCGAGACCACTTCAGATGTACAAGCAGATAATTTGTAAAGTTTAGGGAGTTTAAAACTTCTTTAGATAATAATAGTATTAAGATAACACTGACTGCTCTCATCACCTGTATTAATGTTCCATCATCATTTGGGATCTCATAAACACTTGACCTTAGTGACATTCTCTGCCAAAGAACAAGGCTGGTTTCTACTCTGTTAGAGCTACATAAGCTGGTAGAGCAAGTTCCAGGCCTATCACAAACTTGAAGACTACAGCTCAGGCAGGTTTCAACTAATAGGGCATGGTCTTCAGTGTTGGAGAAGACAGAAAGATGAGGCTTTGAGCTGCTTATTACAAAGTCAACCTTGTTCCTCCAATAACTCATTTTGATATTTTGCAATTTGCAAAAATGCGCCCCTGCAATCCCACAGGCTCTTAACTACTTCGTAATGAGCACGCACGAGCAGATGGAAAATGTTTTCCATTTCAGAGAAAACCGCTAATGGATGTCACCAGCTATTAGAAAAGCTCAGGTGGTTCCATTTGAGGAGAATAGGGATTGTCATCAACATCCTTATTTTTAAAGAAATCTTTGCTCATTTCCACCTTGAAGGTAAGCCTAAGACTGCTGGTATTAGACAAAACAGATCAGAAATTGAGCTGAAAATTACTCCCTGTTAAGTAGGCCAGAATTTTAGGCATGGGGAGGAAAATGGGCAATAGTGATAATAGTGGGAAGCCCTTCCTACTGCTCTGTTTATGGCAACAGATAAATCTGATGCTCTCCATATATTGGCAAGGCAATGACAGAAGCATGACTAGAATTGCTATGCATCTACACACAAAAATACATTTCAGTTTCAGTGTAGGAAACTGCAAAGCCAATTGATTTTTTTGTTTCAAGCCAAGTGACAAATTTGGTACATATAAACACACAGCCAAAATACAAAACGTCACTGTTGTTTTGTCCTGTTTCTTTCTCCATCTTCATTTTCTCTTTGCAACTTAAAGGAAGAGGAAGCATTGCCTGGATGTCCTCTTCAGCATACTTAGTCTCCTTCAAAATATGCGAAATTTCCAGAATTTCTGGAGCCTTCCAGCACAGCAATGTGCCAGCACTCACGTCCTCACTCACTTCATAAAACAAAACTATTTTAATGATGTCACTTCCTCCAGTCCTGCCAACATTTCAGCATCTTCCCAGTTAACTACATCCATCACAATAAATGATATCGTGAACCATCAGGCTTTGCACAACACCACAGCTCCCAATTCTGCTGCATGCCTTCCTCTGCAGGCAGGCTGAGCTTGTTTTAAGTTGATTTTATTTCAATTAACAAAGGAAAGAGAAATCTTGTGAACAGCTGGGCTGTAGCAAGCCCCTTATCCAGGCTCATAAAAGTGGTAGATAAACCACAGAAAACTTTCCACAGGCACAGAATAGCAGCCACTGTACTTCTCTACGGCTCTACACTGAAGGTAACAGATACCTTTTCTTGAAATGTGTCTTTCGATTTCATAGGGCAAGGGGGGAAAATTAATAAAATAAAAAATAAAAATCAGCTATCAGGCTCAAATAACCCAATACTTGAATGCATTTTGCAGAAGTGCTGCTCACTCAACAGCCAACGGTCCAACAGGACAACAGCTTCACCCCACTGTTTATTTCATGCTCTTGGGTAAAAATAGGGCCTGCCCAAAACAGGTCACTCACCCGCCCAATTGGACAACCCAAGGTCACTTTTCAGATTGACTCTGCATCAAAATCCTCCAAAATGACTGCCCAGGATTTGCTGAACACAAGCCTTGCTCTCCCTTTGCCAATTAGATCAACCACCATAAAACATCTCTTCAAAAGATGAAGTTTAAGCAGACGCTTAGTTTCTTCCCCCTACCTCAATACAATCCTTCCATGATCAATGCAGGGCAGCAATTTGGTCTTTACAGTGGTCTAGTGGTCCCAATTAGAGCAGAAACAGTACAAATCTAGGATCAGAGGGCATCAAGTGTGAGCAGTTTCATCGCATGGAGTGCATGCATGAAGTCAGGCATGTTGGAATATGTTGCATTACTCTGGTCCTGGCCACTCCAGCAGTCTTAGACAAATCTTAGAGCAGTTCTGTGCAGCCCAGTGCTTCCTGTTTTCAAAGTCAGGAGGAAAAGTAAAAACAAAATAGGAGTTTTTCTTCCTACCTTGACCCATTGCTTGCTACCTGTCATGAGTAATAGTACAGAAAACGTAGAGATTTTCCCCTCATTTCTGGACTGTCCCTTACAATCACATATTTTCCCGCCCAGATCTACCACAAAAATGCATCTGCAGACTTACTCCATTATTGTTATTCGTTATTCAATGTTATAAGGACTCATTATTAGGATAGGTTGCCCAGGAGTGCCTAAAACTGGACAATATGTTGGAAAAAGAATTCTCTCCTCTAATTTCTTTATGGCAAAAGGCAGATAACAGGTAAATGCAGATTGATGGGGCAAGACAAGGAAACAGTGAGAAAGGATCAGCATAAGCAGAGGGCTCAACTTAGCACTGCTGTCAGATTAGCTCATGGGCATCCAGATTAAGGAGAGCTTTGGAAAGATAGTAGAAGGAAGGAATCAGTAATGACATTTTCTTGGGAGGCCACTGCTGCCCACGTGCTAGGGATCAGCATAGGAGAAAATATCAAAGCAATTGCTTGAGAACAGCCTTAGAGCTTTGAGGCATATCTGGCATTGCTGCAATTTTGTGAGTAAGAGAGACTGAAATACCCCCTGGAAGACATAAACCAGTTTCAGGCCAAGTGCCCACTACACTGTTTCTGAAGAGGATACTTCTACAGGGAAAGTACATGAAGGAATAGACCAATGATTCCTTCTTATAGAGCAAATAGAGAAGCAAAACAGAGATCTATAAAAGGTCTGAATATCTGAAAATATTATGAAGCACCCAACAAAAGAGCTGTTCTTTAGTGTTTTGTAGTTCTGCCTCCTAGGGTAAGTTTCCTTTTTCTAGACTAGAACTTGTGTTTTCTGAGACTAGGAACCAGGCCTTAGAACTTCTTTAAATATCTCTCTTTAGAGAAATAAAGAGAAATTCCAACCACCTCCTAGGCTTCATGCATGTATTCTCTCACTGGGCAAGGAGAAGAATGGCAAAACCAAGTAGGTTGACTTGCAGAGAGTTGAAGTTATAGAAAACTTACTCATCTTTTCTGGATTAGAACATGGTTAATGTGACTGCCTGAAGCCCAAAGTAATCAGTGTGCAAGCACCAACCTTTGCGTAGGCTGCAGGAATTAAGCTGTTTAAGCTGAGGAATGCTTCGGATCTGTCTCAAACTGGAGTCTTCTGCCTCCTTTTTTGTCCTCTTGAACTCTGTCCAACAGCTTTTTACAGGTTAAATGCAAGAGCTTTGCAAATTCCTCACAAATTTCATAGCAGGAAGGACAAGGGTAGCCGGGCTGGAATAAAGCACCTAAAAGAAGTGACAAGGCAGATTTGAAGTTTTACTTTCAGTGCTGAACTCCTCACTAAGCCATAAAGGTGACATTATATGTTTGACTTTTCAAAGCCATTCGATAAAGTAAACAATTAAATTGTATCCAGAAAGGAAATCAACAAAGTACATGCAGAAATTGGATTTTATCTAAAGAAATCTTGTACTTAAGTATATTTTGATTTTAAATCAACTATTTTCTTAACCACTAGAAGTTAAAGTCGGAGCAAGGATTCTTCAAAAGCCTGAAAACAGTCTAACAATTTGTATTTTCCCAAAATAACATTTAAGGCTGTAATACCTATTTGCTGACATAGGTTTTTAAGGTCAAAGCACCAAACAATTAGCAACTCCTTGCTAAGCACAGGAGACAAAGTTTGCTGAAATGCCAAGGCACCTTTGTATAGCAGCTTCACAGGGAAGTTTATTTAAATATAGTTGGACTGATGAATAATTCATTCTGTGATGAGAAACTGGCTGGGAACTACAGGGCAAGTCATTTTCCTCTCTGAATTTTGAATAAACAGGTACTTGAGAAGAGCTCTCTTAGCTCCATGATCTTCAAGGCCACAGGGACCAAAGGAGGAAAAAAAAAAATCACTTCATTTAACTAACTACAGATGATGTTCTCGTGCTCAGTGCATCAGTTACTGTAAAAGGAAATTCACAGGGAAAAAACGTCACCGAGTAGATAAACGCAAGATAAGTGCAACCATTCACTACTTTGAACATGAATTATACAAAAAAGCAAAAATTTGAATAGAACGCTATGGTATCTGGGCTCACTGAGCCATGAATTTTAGCAAGTTTTAGACATCTTTGTTGAGGATGAGGGGTACCCATGCAAGAAAACATTTAGAAGCCATCACTAAAAACCTCGAAGCTTCTTAATTCATCAAATGACTCAAATCTGTCTTAAAATATTTTGACCCCCATCTACCCGTCCTGGTTATGGGCAACAACATGAGCCCCTGAGAAACACCCCATAGTTCACTTTAACAAAGCTTTATAAGATGCTCGATTTCCCATCCTTTGATTTCCACGGAGGGAATACATGATTTCCACGGAGGGAGCGCACTGCCAAGGTACATAAAGGCGTTAGCACAAGGAGTACCTCCAGCCCAAGGGATTTTCAGCACTCAGCTATACAAGACCCAAGGGGACTAATCTAACACTGAATTTGGCCCAATTTGGAGTAGGAGAGCTGGACCAGAGACCTTCATAGGTCCCTTCTCACCTAAGCTGCTCCATGAGATGTGTAAATTCCCCACCATCACCAACTTACTCCATTGGGATGTCATTGTGAGCTGTCTTTTGCAGCATTTGCAGGAGAAATGGCATGAGAAACAGTCAACAGAAAGGGAAGAGACATTCTGCTCAGAATGGAAACCCCATTTCCCAGAGATATGGGAAGTTTTAGACCTATCCCCATACCCTTCACATGGGGAATGAGATGCCACTCATTTCCAAATGTTCCACAAGGGAAAATTAGTGCAGGTAGCCCAATGCAAACTCATTAGACAAATAACTAACAGTTGAAAAACTACAGAAGAAAAATACCTGTGGAGAGATTATTCAGTGTTTCTATATCCATCTATGAATATCCATTACAGCAAACCACAAAATACACAAGCACAACATCTCTGACTTTAAAACTGGCAATTTCAGTACTGTACAAAGTATAAAAAGCCTAAGAGCAAATCAGTTTAAGACAACAATCAGTTTTGGTAGGTTTAAGAGTGGGTTGGCATGAAACACTAAGCATTTGACAGAAAGCCATTGAAATGCTGAGCATAACAACTCTTAAAATCACATAATCTGAAGTGAAACGGGTAGAAGGGAGCCTGCGATTGTACTGTTCACATTTTTCTCATAAAGTCAAAACATTGAAAATACAAGCCCCAGAGCCAGAAAGATAATCGCACTTTTCCAAAGACGGTGCAATGAAGCTTAATGGTGGTACAACCTTTACAAGGTGATGCAACTAAAACGTAGTTTAGTGATGCAGCCTTGCTGTGCCACAGTTCAACAGCGAAGCGAGTCAACGCTGAAATCAATGCTGTAATTTATGAGGGTGTCCTTTCTGGGGCCCTCCTTTTACAAGTCAAATTTGGTGGCAGAATAACATTTTCCAAGAGCAACATAGCATTTGCTAATGCGTCAGGCAGCAGTTTGCAACGTACCCTCATCTGAGATCATATTTATAAAAGGCATGTTCAAGTTAATCCCTCTGAGACCACTGACTGGCACCTAATGCCTAATTCTCACTATCCTGTGTATTTCTACATACAAAAACGGTGCAGCAGGCAGAGAACACTGGAAAAAATGGGGGCAACAGAGAGAGCTCTTGCAAGTGAAATAAACAGCATGTTGCAAAGCTCAACAGGCACCCAACACGATCCCCCCAAAAATGTGTTCACTCTCCTAGAGTTTCCTTTGGACAAGTGATAGGAGTTAGCAAGTCAACAGCCTAACTCACCTCTCCTCAGTGACTTAACTCAGGGACAGGAGGCTGGAGAACAGTTTCAGCTGAAACCATTTGATATTAAGAATGGAATTCAGCTGATTTTATAATCCTGCTTTGAGGAGCAAGAGCTGGACAACCATCTCAGGAGCATTATCATTCCCTTTGCTCCTAAAGAAGGCCTTTGAGGGGTGACAGGGAGCTATAGGCACCCTGGCTTGGCACTAGTGAATGAGCTATTCACCAGGCAAGAGGCAGAGTTGTGAAAACCTTCAGGGAAAAGTCACTATTTTTCCTCCTAGAAAATTTGTTTCTCCTTTCCTGGTTTTCTTCTTAGTTCTCTCTTTACAGTTTGCCTCTTTAGGAACCTTTTTTTTTGCTAGGTATCACGGATGAACTGCAGAAATGTGAATCACTAGACCCACCCCAAAATAACTGGCTTCATGTTAATTGAAATAATCTAGTCTACTTATCCAGTGGCTACAATCTCCACGTGGGGACCTTCTTTACTGAAGTCTTCTTACTTTTGGGACCAACCATACTGCATTTAGTTATAAATCCCTAATTCTCAGATATCATTACAAATAAATACCAATGCAAGAGGTTGTGGAAAATGGTTTGAACCAGGCTATTAGACAGAAGAAACATCAGGAGATATTTTTCCATATCCACTTCAGTTCTGGGCTTCTACTACACACTGAAGTCAATGACTACTCACTCAGTTCCTCCAAGAGGAAATGAGTCAGTGGCTGAGAGCTGAGGCCAGAGCTCCAAGGTTCCTCAACACCTCCAACTGCTCCATCCATCTGTCTGCACTGCCTCCTATGGTTGATTTTTAAGAACTGCAAAGTTATAATGGACTCATTTATATGCTTGAAAGAAAGCCAGTTGTTTGTTGGATGCCTTTAGTGTAGCTTAAATAGTGCAGAAAAAAAATGCCTTGGACAATTTGGAGAGTTGTCACTTCATAGCTACAGTTATTACATAGAATTGTGTTTTAATCCCAAAATGCACCTATGCAGGGAAACAGCAACACCAAGTAACAGTTAGTTATTGAGAACAACACTTCAAGGACAGCTGGATTATTACCTTTGCAGAAAAGTACTCACATTTCTGCTGAGCAACCTTCTTCATTTCCCTTTATTACTGAAACTTAATGAGATAGTAATATAAGACATAATTAATTTTATAATCATTTTTAAATTAACACCACAACCAAAAGGGAATTCCATCTACAGTCTGTTTGGATCTCTGGTCTCTCTGCTGAGAGAGACAAAAACATCCAACAATTAGTGCCAGGGGTGATGAGTTGTGGGGGTTTAATTCCCGAGCAAAGTGAGAAGGATGCTGCTTTCCGGAGAGCATCAAACAGTTACCAGATGGCAGAAACCCACCAAGTTCTTATGACCAAAAGCAGAAAAGGGAAGGGTCGTTTTGCATTTGAGAAGCTAGACTGGAAACCTGGAGGCCTCAATTCATTTTGCCTCTGCAATGTACTCAACTATCAACACATGTATCACTTGGAACATGGTCCTGTTATCACCCACAGCAATGGCAAGGTTCTGTTCAGGAGAATGTATTTGAGGGCATAAAGAAACCAGCTTCATATGGGGCTGGAAGTGCTCCCTGCCTCAGTTTTCCAACTATAAAACAGATTTAGGAACACACATCATTTGATCTGGTGAACCCTTTTCCCATTTCATCTTTTTAAGGCCCAATCCTGTAAAATTCACCCCTCAGGACTTACTAAGGTAACAGCAGGGCTAAAAACTGAGCTGCTCTAGGGACAATCTCAGGAAGCTCATGCTCACAAGGACCATGAGATCTATCCCCCAGCAAGAGGTCAAATGGCACCAAGCCCAACAGATGCTTCAAAGTGCTTGTGGCTTTGAAGTGGGGACACTTACAGGGGGAAAAAAAGTACATAATAAATGGAAAAGTTCTCTCTATTCTTCATCAGTTCACAGCATCATCATATTTCACCTCCAACACCACACTGGACTTTCATTGCCATTTACATTAATGCACAGTGTATCCATAAGGCTGCAGACTCTGAAGATGGATGGACCATTTCTAATCAATATTAAGCACTGGCCTCACACCATTACTAATGGAGAGAAAGGAGGCTAGGCCTGCTTTGTGGTGCTTCCAACGCACAGTTGGCCACATAGAACATGCTGGTGGTTTTCAATTACAACAGGATCTATTCACATGGATTGATGCATTTCAGACAAGGGGGAAAAATAAGCATGAGAGACTAAGTAGCTCAGGACTTCTTTCCACACTGATGCACAGCACAGTTATCAGGTAGGGAGCACGCAGCCGTGTTTCATGGATTATTGAGGAGAAGCCTCAGCTCCTGCGGATGGTAAAAGGGTGCAATGCACAGCGAGCGTTCTCCATTACTTTCACTCGAGCTGAGAAGTGTTTTAGCCCCGTTTTCTCTCTGCAGGGACACCCGGCTCCAGGGTCACCTCTCACACCTGCTGCCGAGGCCTCCAGAGGTGCCTTTGTGAAGCTGGCGCCAGCTCCTCTGCTGCTTATTGACTCCGTCTGGCTCAGTGAGCAGCACTGAGGAGCTCCTAATTTGTTGTGACATGGCAGAGGTGCATTTAAGTGAAGGAGGGAGCAATGGCAGCAACCTTCCCACCCTGCACCGTGGCTACCAGCTCCACATCAGCAGAACTGGGGAGAAGAGGCAGGTCCCATCCCAGACCATCAGACCCAGGCCATAAGGGGAATCAGATAAAGAATTAGGTGTGGTGTTCCCCCCACCCCCAAAAAACACTATTTGCTCTTCAGCAATGAAGCAAATGGTAGAGCTCTAAGTTCCAAAGGTGCTCTTCATCCAGAAACAAAATTTCATTTCTTAAATTTTTAGCAAGACAACTGGAGGGCCTTTCATTTATTTTCTCTAAATAGAGCTACTCAACCGTGCTGAAATTAGATGGGCTACCCTGATGATTAAACTCTGGAGCTAATTGGGTTATTTAATCACTAAATACTCTGGGTCAGGGTATATTTGGAATATATTCCAAGATGCTAATCTGCAGTTCTGCAGGAGGAATCAGTTGGGGCAGCGTTTCTACTCTCAACTTAGACACGATATTCCTGCATTTTTTTGACCACCTCAGGCCCTTCATTCTCTTCTTCCTTGCACTTAGCCCAAGGAGGGAGAAGTTGCATCAGAAACAGGAATATGAAGTTGGGCACTTCAGTGCCAAGAGCAATCAGTGGTCCAACAGGGACTTGTACATGGACTCTACACTCAACTGGTCAGCCAAATGCATAAAGAACTACAGCCAAGAGACAGTTTACCTTTTGAACCTCCCCAAGAGCATGTATTAAAGGTCCTCATCAGACCCTTCACTTGCCAGCATGACAGGAAACCCCTCTCAGTAGCCTTGCTCAGGAAAATTTGTGAGAAGAGGGTTACTCAGGAGACTTCTCACATGCTTCTGCAACAGTCTCTGATGGGACCAAGTCCATTAGCCTCCTCTCTAAGAGAAAGGATAGTATGAAAGTACAAAAGCACCTAGTTGTGCCCTTACCAGTCTTCAGCCAGCTCTTCTCTGCAGCAGGGGCACAATACTGGTACTTACAATACAAGGCAAATAAAGATAATAGAGTCAAAGCAGAGCCAGTGGGAGGTTAAAATAGCTCCTTGATTAAAGTTCGTGGGTTTTAGATAAAAAATATTCATTGCATTAAAAGGATAACAAGTAAAATAAACACAAGAATTCATTAAAGCACAGAGAGAATCCCATGGTAATGCCTTCCAACTCAGCCAATAAATCAGAATTTACATTTCATAAAGTCACTGCCACATTATTTCTCATTTGATTAGGATCCCAGTTCTTCAGGAAAACTACTGGCTGTTTCTTAGCACGTGTGTTTCTAGCTAACAGCCCCTGTATTTCCTCTTTTCTAATGGCAAAGCAGCAGAGACATTGATCTCTAATGACAACATCTATGGGAGATGCTAAGATCTACAAGTTGTGCATTGTCATAAGTTCAGGTTAAAAACAAGATTTCTAAATCTCTTGCAAATAAAACATGCAAAAGACTTTTCTACTTACTGTACATGACATCTCATATCACCAAGATCAGAGATAGCAATAGGAGAGTCTTATTATGTTATACGGTCAAAGTACAGACTAGAAGACAAATGGTTCAACCTTTCTGAGATGCAGCATTTTGTTAGCAAGTCTTAATAATTACCACCCACCAGGAGCCTGGGCAAAGGTATCATCTATCTATAAGGTATTTTCATTGTGAAGCATCAGCGTTTTCCAATTCAAACACAGTTAGAAACTTTTCAGCTGGCTTCTTTTCTTGATGCAGCTTAGGTTGCATGGTATTTGTTCACAGGCAGCAGTACCTGCACAGCTTATCTTTGAATTTAGAGAACAGTAGTGTACTTCACAGTATGAAGTATTCATCAAAGTGGAAGAGAACCAAAGAGAGGAAAAATTATAATAAAAAATTCTTAAGAGCACATTGAACTACAGTGCTGCAGAAGGGGAGAGCAATACAAAGTGAAACAAGCTGCATATATATATATAGACATGTTTCCCCCACCCCAACAGCTTACAGAGTTTTCCAACTTCTTAAAAATCTTTATTTACCTTCCTATTATAGAAGATTTAAATCATCTTGCCAATGCTCTCTAGAGATGCAGCTACATGCAGCAGAGAAGTGTCTGAACCTCAAAATCCAAGGTCATCTCCCCTCCCAACAAAAAAGGGTGCAACATTTGCAGGGGTGTTTGCCCTGCATTTCCTGTGCCGAGTGACCAAGTCTCAGGGCTTTTTATGATTTATTTTAGCATAGCATGCAGAATGGAAATCCTTAAAAGCCTTTTTTCCCCTTCCTCTGGAAGATGAGGCATTGCATTTACCACTAAACATAGGGAATATCAGCAATACTACGATTAAACGTGTAACAACTTTAAGAGCACTAACTTTTTCAGGCTTTATAAGTTTGATTCGCATTGCCTTCTTTTCTGATTTTATCCTACTCAAATTAAAATACACCTAAAAATGCAAGCAAAATATTGCATAAAAAATCCAGCCAAGAAATCAGATAAGAGGGGTATAGGGATAAAGGCTCATCCTGCTACAGATGGCACAGCTACTTGCTATAGCTTCCCTTGGCATCAAAATCCCTGGGACACTAGACCCTCATTCCTCCGAATTAGGGAGAGCAAAATCTGACCTCTAATCCTTCCTTTACCACAGGGAAAGAATCTTCTGATCACTTACATTTCAGCAGGTTCCACCACATCACACACTGGCAAGATGATAAGTGCTGTCAATGCTTCTTTGTTATTTTAACTTTTATCCTTGTACCTCCTTTTTTAGGCGACGTTAACACATCTTGTCAAATCACTTTGGTACCAAGCAGAACACAACAGCTCCTACATATATGTCACAGTAGGATAATGGGAATAATGTTGTTATTGCTGCTACTTCCTTAGCATTTAGTGATGTTTTCCAGATTTCAAGCCTGTAACAAAACTTAACTGCATACACAGAGGTAGCACTCATCCCCCTTTGACCAAAAAAGAAAAATTAATTGTGCTCATGCCATGCACACATTTATCTTTGCTAGTTATTTTCAAGGACGAGCCTGTAATTACCTGGCTCTTTCACAGGTAATTTTGAAAATAACGCTGATTGGATGCACCAGTGCTAAGGTCAATTAGTCCTTGGCTTGATTAGGTCAAAGCATGGGTCGTAGTGGTTTCTCCCACATGCCCACACACACAAGTGGACCTGAGGACCCCGCACTTGGCGAGATGGCTCTTTAGCATCATATCCCCGGGGGGCTACATCTCCAAACCCCATAGCACTTGCACTAGGGTAGTGGTAGTGAAAAAAATCAGGGCAAAGTTGCGTCTTAGGTTTATTTGGCAATATCTGGCACCAACTGGCAAAAGATTTGCTCCATGTATTTTCTGGACAAGACAAAAAAAAGTATGGATCAAGTCCTCTGGAAAGACGTTTAGGGGTAATCTTCACCAACGAGCTATGGGTCAAATCCTTAACAACTCCAAAATCATAAAATCACTATAGTTGGAAAAAACCTTCAAGATGGAGTCCAACCGTAAACCCATCACCACCACTGCATTTGCTAATCCATACAGTGAAGGCAAAAAGAGGGAATCTGGGTGTCACACAACCCCAGGGAGCTGTGTTTGTTCTGTTCAAGCAGCTTCTTACTCCCAGCACACTACTCTTGCGGTGGACATGGTCAACATCCTTCCAAGCAGACCAGAACTGCACTTCAACTTTAACGGTGCTATAAGACTTAATAATACTCTCAAACAAAGTTTGACCTCCAGAAGCAGTTGTCCCTCCAACCAAAGGGGACAAGGGTCTCTCCACAGTCCAATGAGGGTATTAATGTTGCAGCAATCCCTTTCCAGGCGAAAAAAGAGGCTCTCTACAAAGCATTTGAGTTAAATACTTGCACTTTTTCCTGAGGTGTGAATGCCGAACAAAGATATCTCCTGAGAATGATCAAGAAGAATGACACACAGGTTGGAATGAAAGATGGAGGTTGGAAACTGGGAAAACAGTCTGAAAGACTCTTGCCTCCCTCAGTACAGCCAGTTTGTGCAATACTATCAGAGAAGGACAACATAGGAAGATGCCTCCTTCACTCTAGAGAGCAAATTGCTCAAGAGGGGCCTCCCATGGTGAGGGAGTTCACACACTTTCTTCTGGGATGTAGTGGTCATTGCTATTACAGACAGAAGCTAAACTGCGTCAAGTACAAATATGTGCTGGATCACAGCATTTTTTGACTCATGACCATTGCCTGTTTGTATTTAGGGTCAGTGGGACATGTGTGACCAATTAGCATTGCTCAGCATGCCCAAGAAGACCCCCTAAAAACCCTTCAGACTCAAGTCAAAGGTCAAAGAATTTGCACAGAAAAGGTGCTCCCTGACATGCAGACATGCTATCAGAGTCAAACCCTTAAAATAAGGTTATTACTTCAGAAAGTAAAGAAATGCTAGTGGTAAAACCACATTTGTGACTTGAACTGTCTTTCTTTTCCTGCTTTCTTTTGTTTTTCTGAGGTTTGGCCTGTCCTTACCTGTCATCCCAGTGAGATCTGTTGCATTCTCGTAAAAGGGAAGAATATTTTTGGGGGCAGATTTTGAGCATAAGAAGTTATAAACCTTTGTTGTCTAAGCAGCTCTAGCTGTCTTGAAGTGACAGGCTAAATATAAGCTATGCATAGCTGTGCATTGCGATTGCAATAAATAGCTTGGTGAAGAAAGCCAAAAAGCATACACAATTTTAATTTGGAAAACATATATTCCATGTGTCAACATGCGATTTCCAACAGTTGTCAGAAAACTGTTATGATTTGTCTTTCCCCAATTCAGCTTTGCAAAAAGCATTAATGTAAAAATAGCTAGCAGAGAGTCAGAAACAATCAACTATGTTTCTTCTGAAGGAAGAAGCTTGTTCAGAAAAGGGATTTAAAATCTTCTAAATGGCATTCTGATGTCCCTACCATCATCTCTGATAGCTCTGTTTTCATTTCTCTCGTGTGCAGTGTATATATAAATCTGTCTTTTTATACATTTTCCCCCCATTTCTGAGGTTGCTTGGTCTCTTTTATGCAAGTCCTCTTTACCTTCCTTTTTATCACTTTTTTGAAGATCTGAACACTAATGAATTCCTACACTACTCCAGACCCTGGAACATTTGGTATTGACATTCACCGATTATTCAGGTTTCTCAAAAACCCACTTGTTTCAAGTTGGGCCACAAACGCACCTTTACGTGAAAATTAACCCAACCATGTGCCAGTTTTGGAAATATCCATGGAAATATCCTAGGTCTTAGATGATTCCTAGCAGACCTGAGCCCTGAAGAGGCCTTGTGGCCATGTTCCCCATCTCCAGCCCCTGTTCTTGGTAGGAAGTCAAGGGCATAAGGAATCAAAATGAAGAATTAAAAAGGAAATACATCTTCTTGCAGCTGCTACTTTGGCTTGTGTCTCTTAGGTTCCCTTGCCAGGTGGTAAACTACTTCTGAGCCCTTCCACCAGCAGATATGAGACCCACAGGATCACCCATTGGTTCCTAACCTCTTGCACCAGCACATAGGAAGTCTTCACACCTACTCCTAGCTCATTCTCCAGACAACTACCATCCTTCCAAACATTTTTTGGTGGAAGGGTAGGGCAATGCTGCTCTGCACAATTACATCAACTCAGAACAAACATGATCTATCACTTATCAATACAAAACATCACGATCTATCATCTTCCATTGTCAAACAGCTCAGCAGTACCACCACGTACCAAACTGCCACTGTGATGGTTGGGTGAAGGGAACACAGTTATTCTTGAAGGCTGGTGAAGTGAGACCTATTTTGATAGCTGGGGAAGATAACTCCAGATAATCCTAAAGGTGGGATTAGCACAGCAGAAGCATTTGCAGGAACAGGCAGGTCAGTCACCCAGTAACACTTCTAATACATTTCTGCATCCTGTGAAATTAGATCTCATGCAGCACAGGCATCAGAACCACTCCTATGCATCCAAAGAGTCCATTCCAATTAAAAGAAACCCAGGATTTGCCTAATGAACAAGCAATTCCACTCACACACCACTCGCAGCACCTTTGGCTCTTCAAGGTGAAGAGCATTACCCTCAAGGTCTTTGGGAGCACCTCCTCTGTCATTAGGATTTCAGGAGCAATTAGCCTGGGGGGGGGGGGGGGACGACAGTCAAAGGCTTGCCATCAACATTTGATAGATATGTCTAGGCCATGCATTAAGGAAACACTACATCACTTTACGTTCAGACCCCACCAAGTGCAAAAGGAGGCAAGGGTTGAACTGCAAGGCCACCGAGTGCCAAAGTGTCAACTCCTCTCGCTAGAGATGCATCTCCAAGCAAAAGACTTTTTAAAATGTGTTTTGAATTCAAAGGAGTTTTCTAGGTGAAAAAAATTAAACCCTAGTATATTTGAATATGGCACAATCACATAATCTACAGTAGCACAAACTAAAAATATTTGAAATTTGACCTACTTTTCCATGTTAAGAAGGAAATCACTACTCATGAACAGCATGGGGCTATACCCATCAGATCTTTTTACATCATGTAATGTTCATGTTATTTAAAATGGTTTCCCTTTCAGTTAGGCTTAAACAATAAAAATCCCTCCTCATGGCCTTTTTTTTTTTTTTATAAATATTCTATATAATATCTCACTTGAAGCTGCTTCATTTTGTTTGCTTTTAATTCCACATAATTGCTTGTCTAATCAAATTACTAGTTGTATTTAGTTTCGTCAACAGATCCCAGCCTCTTGATTTCTGGTGGCAAACAGGCTGATTTTTAATGAATTGTTTGATTATCCAGCAGATTATTCAGAACCGGCTCTTCTGAATATATCAATTACCAGCACTGTGCAACCACATCTTCCCATGGCAGGGCATGAGGTTAGTTCAATGGACATCAGGCTGGTTCACTTGTCCTAATAAGGGGTAGAAACCCAACTGCTGAACGCTTCCTACTTCTCCAAACCCCCAGACTCTCAAACAACATGAGGAACGTTGATCTACCCCTGCGAACGTCTCCTCAGGCAGTGCGCTTTGCAGAAAAGCTGTCAAAACCATCAATCTGTCATAAGTGTGATATTTCAAATATACATATTGAATTTAAAGGCAAAAATTAATTCCTGGACAAGTATCTAAAGTTCTGGGCAAACCTTAGAGGCCTAAGCTGACACCTCCTTTATTTGGAGCCTTATGAGACAGAATTAAGGCTGAAAACCCCAAACTGAAAACAAGTGTCAGTCTTAATTTCACATAGTCTTCTGTTACCCTGTCACTACACAGAGATATAACCTTCTGTTCATTTTATAACTTCTGTGACAGTTTATACTTTTTAAATGCATGTTATATATAGTCACAGAGATTCACTCCTTCCTGAATCCCATGTTAGGCCATGATGAACTTCATAAACTGCACCTTGTCCCAATTTGTTCTGGATGGTCTGCTCTTCCAGGTTAGCACTATGCATGCTGTTAGGTCTCTGTAGGATAGATCACCTTCATTCTTAGCATTATTTATCTAGCTAGTCCAAAGATCCTACATTGCAACAAAGAAAAGTCATTCTAAAAATAATATTTACAAACATGCATACACCTGGAGATCCATGAAATACTGTGGCTCATGGAACTGAAATCAATGGACTTTATGCTTTCTAAATAGCAGAGACAGTGGAAAAAGGAGGTCTGGTGTAATAATTGTAAATGGGCCAAATTCCCCTTTGAGTGCAGAAATCACAACACAAAGCATGGTCTTATAATCAGATACCAGGAGTTGACAGTTGCCCACAGCAAATGAGCTGGCAGCATTATTCACTTACTGTCCACCATGGTGCATGTCATGGGCATCTTCTCTATGTTTGCAGTTTTCTATCCACAAGCTGTTTTAACAGACCATTAGATGGGTCAATTTTTTGAAAATAAACAAAACCCAACAGTGCAGGCTGGAGTATGAAATAACTCATCTTTAGCCCAAGCACTGTTGAGGCTGCAAGCAGACAAGGCTACAAGCAGGTTTGCTGACAAGACCAAGTTGAGTATTTGCTCCACAGGTTCACCAGCACCCCGTTTTCTGCCCTCATACTGGGCATTTCCTGTCCTTAAACCCAAGCCTGAAGCTACAAGCTGTGACTTCTTCTGACAAGCTGGTGCCCCACTGAGCTGACTGCTCTGATGGACCCCCCCAAACACTTCTGTAACATCCGTTAATAGTTTTGAGAACAAAAAAAATTGCTACCACGGTGGTGGGAAGCAAGTACACCAACACACAGACTGCACAGGGAGACCACTTGATTTCTAGGCTTCAAAGAACACATCTTACAGGTTTTCAATGGACACACTTTCAGCAGGGCAATTATAAACCATATTTTTCTTTTACGGAATAATTTCCCTCACAACAGAGCCTTCCCAGCACAGGCATGGTGCTCACGGTTTCCACTTGCGGAACCCCAGCTGCACTTGCCCAGTTTCAACCTTTCTGAATTCTTTCAGCAAATAATTAATTAATTCTTTTGCATATCTGCATCTCAGGGAAATCAGAATCAGCTACAAATTCAAGCAGAAATCACCAATTCCAGTACACACAAACCACCAGGGAAAGGGTCAGAAATTAAAACAAATGAATATCAAAACATTTACATGCTTTTGCTAGGAAGACATGCACATAACAGGAACACTTTGGCATTTCTTATGATATTTGTTGGAAGAACAGTTCACACCGACTTTTCTTTCCCCATCCCCCCCACCTAAAAAATTAACAAGCATTGAGAAAATGAGGCTTTCTGCAACTAGATCAAAACCCCATACACAACCCATATAGCTCTATAAATTTCCAGTATCTGACTGCTGCCCAAGCATCCTCTCCTCTTTCAAGGCTTCCTGAGAAAGGAGACCACGAAATTTATTGCACCTAGGTCTTCAGAGGATCATGAAGACTCTGCCTAGACTCAGCTCCTCATTAGAGCTTCCTCGTGCAGCTGCCTTTCCTGCACACCATGCCACAACAACCCCACAACAGACACAACAACCCCACAACAACAGACACAGGCCAGCAGAGCTAATTTTGGTCCTCAGCCTCTACTGAGGTCTCCCATTCATGCAAATCAGGGAATTTTGATGGGGGTACTGCTGAGACACTGTGGAGCAACACAAAGCCCCTCAAAAGCTCCACCACCCACATCACTGACTCTCATGCAGCCCAAAGCCTTGTGGCATCTTACAGAGCTTCTCCTAGGAGAGACAGAGGTGTCTACCTGGGGACATTGAGGGGATTTAACTGTAGACTTCCCCCATTCAAGTCAATCCCTGAGGAATGATCCCACATGGCTTTTTCCTTGGAGGGGCAGCCTGGTTTTTACTTGCAATCCTACTCTGCTTGCCCCAAGCAATATTGTTGGAGGAAAACCACACAGATGAGCACTCATGTCCACTTTATGTGCTAGCAAAGACAGTTAAAAATAAAAATCCCTTTATGACAGTGCTGATCCGTCAGTGACCTTTTGCTGAGCTCTTGTCCTTTCCTTGAGACAGAGAATTAGTCTCCCTTCTCTTCTTGGCCTGAAGTGATGAGCTTGTTCCATTGCCCTAGGACCCGACAACGAACAAAAATCAATTCTCATGTAAGGAGCTACAGCCATTTGCCTCTTCCCTTTCCTGCTGCCTTTATTGATTCCCTGAGACACTATCAATCCTGCTGCAGCCCAGCTTTATTTGAAAAGGAGCTGTGACAATGGCCAGAGGTCCCGAGAAAAGTGTCCTGCCTCCCCCTTGCTCATCCCTGAGGGACCAAGGCCATTTATTCCATCTGTGATGGTGCCTAGCAAGGCTCTCGAGGGGTTTAGAGCCTTGTGTAACGACTCCAGGGAGCTCTGGTCATCACAGCTCTCACCTATCTGGACCAGCAAAAGGAAACTCACTGTGGAGAAGAAATAGTAAGACAAAGTTTTGCCTTTTTCCCCCACAACCTGGTGTTTTTGGCCTTCCAGTCCTTGCCTATTCACGGCTTTGAAATAGTCAATGTGTTTGCACCATCCTGCCTAGAAATATTCCCTGCCTCCCAAGGCACTTGAGTCACCTAGAGGATAGGAACATCAATTAGCTCCCACTGAAACCCCTACAGAAGCTGCACATGAAACATGTTATTGCCCATAGATTTTAACATAAATAATAGTGCAAGGTATGATATAGAGGAAAGTCAGGCCCCTAGGATTTTATTATTGCAGTGCCATCCTTTTAGTGAACAGCTTCACACCACCTGCATTACCTAGTGCAACAGGGATTGCAACTAGTGCAACTGGGATGACCTGGCTGTGCAGGAAAGTTCAAGCTTGCCTGCAGCCAAGAGGACTCTTTTTTTCTCCTAGGAAAGTAGATCTGTACCATTTTGAGTTGCAATGCAAGCATTTCCAGGGCAGCCTGGCTTATTACACCTGGTCATCTCGCCCCAAACATGCGATGCTGATGTTAGCACAAGGAAACAGGGTTCTCCCCTAAATGGATTGAGCATCCTCTTTAGTGCATGGATGTAGAGAGATTGTAAAACAACTTGCAAGCAACAAGGTCAGAAACAACCCTCCAAAGAAAATCCACAGAAATCAGTGAAGAAGTTGCAGTAGGTGCTTCAAGCACCTGCCATCATACAGGATTTATAAGTATTTCTGTAAAAAAGAGTCACCCAGTGCATGCATCTTCTGGATATGCTTCCAGGTACAGAAACCTGAGAGCATCTTGTGCCATGACACTTGCAGTGAGATTTCCCTGCTCATTCTCCCTGGGGCTTCTGGATAGGAGCTCTGACATTGGCAGCAACCATTTGGGCAGGTACCAATGGCTCATTGCACCACTGCTCAATACTAGAACAGTTAGACAAAGTTTTTCTACCTCCCCCATCCTCTCTTTACTACAAAAAATATAGGGCCATCCCTGCCCTCCTGGCAGATTTTCCTTCATGCTTTTCAGCTCCTCCTAGACAGGACTTGCAAAAGCTCATGGGCAGATGCACAACAGATTGTGATGACCACTTTCAGCTGCTGTTGTGTCAAGACAAGCTCAATTAAGCTGTCTTGGGGGGACTCCTGAGGACACTGGACCCATTCTTTATTTCCTGAGGAGGAAAAAGGGGAAGAGCTGATAGCAGCCCAAGACTGCTATAAAAATACAGTTTAAACTTGCAGGCCACGCCTGCAGACAAAGGTGCTGAACCGAGCTTGCTTTCAAACTATCCACCACTGCATCTTTCTTGAGGTTTGTTAGTTAGCTGGAGCTGGGCTTCCATAAAATAATCATTAGTGCTTGTAGCATAAGCAAATATAAGCAGTGCCCTTGATTCCCTGCCCAGCTGTGCAAGGTTCACTAAGCAGATACTGGTAATTAGCTCTGATTTTTACTACAGTTAAAACATGGTAATTATTTAATGAGCTTTGAAGTGCCTAACTGTGCTGCCTTCTCGGTGAAAAATTTATGCTACAGGGCAAGCAACAGGGTTTTTTGGCCAGTAAATAGGAAGGCTTATTGATATATAGACATTATGTGAAGCCATGGAGCAGTATTAAAAAGGCATGTCTCATTTTCGGGGGGTTCAAATTAAAAAAAAAAAGCATTTAGGAACTGCTGAAATGCAGAATTCAGCACTGAGATCTGAGGAACAGGCTGAGAACCTGAGATGCTGGTTCACAGGTAATCAGACAAATCCAAACAGGATCCATCAAGGCTATCAAATGCAGAGACACCATGCACAGATGCCAAGATCCTTGGCAAGGAGACCATACCAGGGACACACCATAACAGTACTTTTTATTCCTCTGCTTTCTTGGGTATCTGCTTTTAGCTATAGTTGCAGAGAGCGCGATGAAGGAGCTGCAACTGACTCAGCATCACTGTTACCCTCTCTAACACATTGCTGGAAAGAAGCCTGGGCATCCAAATGCAAATCCAATACAAGATACTCTGTGAAAAAGGCACTCCAATTACTAAATTGTTAAAGACTTTCAAGCAGCAAACAATTGCACACTAACAAACTCCTCTTCAGTCAAGTGACCTGAAATTTCTCATCAAAAACGTTACCCGGTTTCTACAGTGCTCATCTATTAATTAGGAAATATAGCTAGAATCTAATTTTGACATAAACACACACAGATTTTTGTTGAATACCCTAGTTCAGGGCACTGCTTGAGCTTTAAATTTCCACTTGCCCAGGAAGCAGAAGCTCTAAATTCCTTTTTTTTTTTTAAAAAAAATTAAGTTTTAACCTAGAACTTTTGCCTGGAAAACCTGTATAAAAATAAAAATGAATACACAGACATATAGCTCATCTACTTCAAAGATATGTGTATATTAAATGTTTTATATATTTACCAGTGCTAAACACAACAGATGAAGGGTTTCAGTAACAGGCATGGCAAGGAGAGGGGGCATGTGGAAAAAGGCCCATATCAGAGCTGCTGCCCTTGAGAGGTGGATGAGCAGAATCAAGATAAAGGCACCCTGGCCTTGTCAATAAGAATGCACAAAGCCAAGGGACATGTTTCATTTTACTCCCTCCTCTAGAGCACTTAAACCACCTTCTTAAGTCTAGCCTGGGAGATGCAGCATGCAGGCACAGGGAAAATGCTTTTCGTTGTGGCTTTTTCTTCCAGAAGTCATCTCAAAACTGTGATTCTGCCTCTAAACTCACTTGTCTCCACGGAGAGAATAAAAAATATATTGTATACATCTATTTATCTGATATCATCTACATTAGTCCCTTGGACTGCAGAAAACTCCCAACAACAGGCTCCAACAGCAGCTCCAACAAAGCCTTTTCATTCCTGGTCTTATCTAGTTACTTAAGCAGTCTTGTCAGTGGAAGGTGAAGTGGGGCTGCATCTCTGAAAAACCATAAGTGTTTCACCCCAAGACAAATGGTCAAAATTGCCTATTTTGCAATGCATCCTAATTAGGTCAAGAGAGAACAGGCATAGGTAGCAAAGAAGATCTAGCGAGATCTTCCTGGGTCAAACAAAGCCCCAGGAGGATGGAAGCATCATCACCAAATGTTGCATCCCTAATTGTTACATAAACTTGTTATGAAATTCAACAAAGCTCTAATTAGGCTTTCAGTACAGCAGTAGCCACGCTCTGGCAGAAAAAACTCTCAGCTTTGGGTTTTGGTAAATTCATTCAGGGCAGTAACAGGTTTTACTTACTAGACAATCAGCTTGGATGTTGTAAATATTATTTTCACTAGGTGAAAACTGAAGACCCCCCCATGAAGAAACATCTCAGCGTTCCTGTTCCTTGAGTGACAGCTGCCCAGGCGACCCAAAGGAGTAACAGCTCTACAAGGCAGTACACACAACAGCCTTGATGCTTTATGCCATTCTGCAAGGACAGCACAGCAGATTTATGGTAATTAGCTCCGACTTGACTGTCATTGAAAGATGTTAATTATTTAATGAGTTCTGAAGAGCTTAACTGCATTTTCACACAAAATGTCAGTGCCCCTTTGCTAAGTGGCTGTCTGCCTTTGTCTAGAAATGACCCAAGAAACAAACTGTATTAAGAAATTTGATTTAAAAAGAAACAATGAATTCATATTTAATGAATTAAAACAAATTTGGATTTTTTTTAAGTTGGTTATGAAGGCAGCAAGCTACTTGCAAAGGCAGTAAGGGACAAAAATGAAAGAGCTGTACCCACATGAGAAGTTGTGATCTGCTTAAAAGGGTAAGGAGCAAATGAGGTTATTTGGAATATCCCTCTGCCCCAGCACAAACTGCAAGAGAATTGAGCTGCCACCAAGAGTAACCTTGGAAAGAGGAGGAAAATACCTTGGAACTAACAGCAGGGGCACATGGACACACCTCCCTGACAGTGACTGCATTGAAAGTTAGAAGGTAACAAGAATAAGAGGAAAGACCCCCAAAAAATCTGATATATACATTACTAACGATCTAAAAATTAGTCCAACATTGCTTAGACTTCAGTGGATTTCCAAGTTTACTAAAAAATAGTTCATGGTTTTTCAGACACTAATAAGTAGCTTAGGATGGTTGAGCAAGAACCAAGAAAAGACTAATTTGATTGGAATTTGATGGGTATTCTGAAGAAATCACTATGGAAATTAAGAATTACTTCTCTGGAAGAGGATGAACTCAAGTGTTACTTCCACTAGAGAGGAAGTCACTATGATAAACTGTGATATAAGGCTCACAAGTTCAACTGCTTGGCATAATAAGAGCAGGTATTTTAGAGGAAAGATGTTCCTGATAAAAAAAAGTGTTCAGTGACTTTCAACAGAAAATATTTCTGAACTCACTAGTTGATGCTAATTCTCCATTTCCCCAAAGAAAGACCTCCAGTCATGACCATGAATGGTCATGGCTGACATGATCAAACATGACCAGCTTGCCCAAGCTCATGCTTCTGACAGGGACTTGGGCAGCATAAAAATCATTTTACTAGCTCTATATTACAGCTATCAGATCTTTGAGGAAAATCTTCCCCAAATGCTCAGCTCTACCCAATTCTCCTCCAAATCAGCTTGACATAACTTACCCTTCCCCTACATTTTGGCTCATCTTCCAACACAACAATGTTCTCCATCTCTCTTTCCATCCTAGACATAGAAATGAGCCATTTGTTAGCATTTCTGTTTCAGCACATCACCCCTTTCCAAAGGTCTATCACCATCAGCTCCGTTCCTTTCTTTACTGCATTAGACACATCTCATAATAAATTTTCATGGAGTCCAATTGAGTTTGCCTGCATATTTTTGCGGGGACCAACAAGCTCTCCATTAGTGCCAGATGCTTGAAGGAGCACAGTATCATAGTGGTAAACTCTCCATCATGACATAGCCACAAGGTAGTGCTTGCTTCTCAGCTTGAGAAGCGCTATGTACTTGGAGTAGAACAGGATCTGAACTGGGAAGGTGGCAGGAAGACACGAGGTCTTCAGAAGGCAGAGGTTGAGGACAGGGAAGTGACACTAGGACCAAAAGCAATCCTGAGATCAGGGAAGAGTCACTGAGACTCTCCTTAACCTGAAGGCACATCACAGTACTAACAGCTGCTTTTAACAAGCTCTCCCCCCAGAACTGCTTCTCCTGACGGATGGTCAACAGCCTCAAAGAGTACAAAGGCTGCACTAGGGATTTCCTTGAAGGAAGACTCATGGATTCAGGCAAATTCCCCAGGTGTCCACACTAAAGACAAAAGGCTCACCAACATAATTAACCACAGCTGCCAGGAGAGTAATTCATTATCAGTTTTACCAGCATCAGTGTCCTGATGCACAGGAGCTTGGAGCACAGCTGTCTCATTAGAAAAACTGCCCTGTAGATCTGATGGGTTTACTTGCCTTTAAGCTGATAAAAGGACAAAAGATGAAGGATCCAGTCACTGTAGTGGAGAAGCTAGTCAGTACAACTTGCTTCCCTCAGTCCTTGAGCTAGCACCTGGCTTCACAGAAGAGCTGAGATTGGAAGGGACCTCTAGAGATTATCCAGTCCAAGCCCCGTGCTCAAAGTAGGGACACCCAGTCACACCAGGCAGGTTTTGAAGATCTCCAGAGAAGGAGACTCTACAGCCTCTCTGGGCAGTCTGTGCCAGGGCTCAGGCACCCTCACTGTCAAGAAGTTCTTCCTCACATGGAGATGGAACTGCCTGGGTTTGATCTTGTACCCATTACCCCTTGTTCTGTCACTGGCCACCACTGAGAAGAGTTTGACCCCTTCCTTCCTACATTCTCCCCTCAGATATTTATACCTATCAATCAGTTCTCCTCTCAACCTTCTCTTCTTCAGGCTAAACAGGCCCAGCTCACTTAGAACGCTTAAGGGATTGGAGCATCTATCTTGTGAGGAAAGACTTTTTTGCGCTCTGCTGGACCCTCTCTAGAAGCTCTGTCCCTCTTTTACTGGGGATCCCAGAACTGTCCCCAATACTCCAGATGTGACATCACCAGAGCTGGGATCCCCTCCCTCCACCTGCTTCCCACCTTCACATACAAACTCTCCTTCCTAACCTGATTTTCTTGGGGCAACACTTGTGGCAGTGCCACAGGTTAGGAAAAGGAGATCTACTGAAGAGGACTTCAAGAGCTCACCTAGAATGTCCCTTTCACTCCATGGCTGAAGTCACTCCACCTGGATTTGTCAAAAGTTGTTTAAACCCCTTTTAGAAATCCCCACTGTGAGATTCCACCACTTCCTTAGACACCAGCTAGCAAGCAGTACCAGGAGGAAGGTTTTCCTAACATCCAATTTCATTTTCTGTGCTAGAAATTAAATCCCATCACTACACTGTTCACTTTTTTCAAGGTGGTATAACTGCAGAGTGACACTATGCAAGGAATTCGAGACCCTAAAATCCATCATTACCCCAAAACAGAACAAAAAGCCAAAACACCAGCATTTTTCCTTCAAGTGAAAAGTGTCTAATCTTGAGTTAGGATGACCAAATCATCTTCAAGAATAGAGGCCATTCTTCCAGTTATCTCTTCATATAATCTTCTAAGCAAAAAACCCTAATTGCAAGCATTTCAAAAAAGACTTTTAACACTAACAAAGCAGAAAAAGGAATGCAAAAATGATGCATTTCTTGATTCAGCCAACATTGCTGGAGAAACTTGTGCATGCCTGTGGCTTGTTTGCATTTCAAAGAAATAGCATCCACTGTCAAAATACTTCTTTTAACTCAGGTTCAATAGACTCCAGTCAATAGCTTGACTAATGATTTGCTTGTTTGCAAGGGCAGTGGTAGTAGTTGATAGCTCTCGTTACATGCAATGAAAAACAGTTTTAAAATACAAAATATGAAAGCTATCACAGAATAGGCTTTTTTTCTTTTAAATAAGAGACCTCTGTCATTTTCTTCCATTGGAGGCAAGAGTTGGATGTAGGGATAGGATAGTGTTGGAGGTGAGACTGGAGCTAGGCACAAGAAATTCCTAAGCAATACTCAAAAGTCACTTACATTACATTCTTGCTGAGCTGCTCAAATTAAAACAAAAACAAAACACGGTGGGAACAACAGAACTCATCTCTTCCCTTTGAATTACAAGCTAGGTGCTCTTTGCACCTTCTGGATATGCCTAGCACTGCACGTAGCACTGCACATAGCACTGCCCATAGCACTGCATTGCTAGCAAAGGAGAGGACCTTTTCCTAGGAAAGCACTCAAGCCTCTGCAAATGAAACTCATGGAAGAGTCAAAACACTTACTGGTGAACTTTTAGTTCAGCACAGCCAACCAATTAAAATATTTTGCAGCGTATAAGAGAGCATAGTAGCTATTTTCCAGCTGTATTTTCCATGATAAAGCTGCAAGTTAAGTACAGCAAGATTTGACTCTGATCCTACAAATTTCACCACTAAAGTGGACTCCAACCATCCTAATCAACAGACATGACTAATTTAAGCTGGCTGCTTTTCTTTTACCAAGAGAGACACTGGAGTTAAGGACAGACAGGAATGCCTCATTGGATCTGCCATTCCTTATTGGATCTACATCTCCAAGGCTTAATCTACCACTTACTTGTTACCCTTAGAACTGGATATAACCTCTTCGTCCTTCAAAGAAGATCAGTATAATACCCTATGGCTGGTCTGCACAAGACACAGGACCACTATTTTGCTGCCCTACCATGGAAGAAAAAAAAGAAAAAGAAATCTATTCTCCTAACACAGAGATTTCCAACAACATCATACACCTATTTGCACCCCATTTTACTACTTTTTTCCACATGCCACTGAGATACATGCTATTTACTACTGCTCCTAAACCCTCCCTTGCAACAGTCACTTCTCTAATTATGAAGGTTGGTGATAGCCTAAGCAAACAGATAACATGTAAAATGTAGTATATAACTGACTTACTGCAGAGGAGGTGCCAGCAGCCTTCCCAGGTGGCAAAAGTCCATCATCCCCACAGCCAGAGAGGAGCTGCACAAGAAATAGAAGCCCCAAGCTGAGCTGCAAGATCTCTAAACCTCCTCCCAGCATTCACCTGGAAAAGATCATTGCTCAGGTGGTTTTAATTGCAGATAATTAACAATAAGCACTCTGAGCTTGCCTAAACTGCCAAAGACCCTAACTACTACAAGTTGCAGCTCAATGTTGTTTTTAAATAAGAGAATAGCCCAAATTACTCTCAGCTGGTAGAAGGTGTGAAGCAGATGTGCACCTGCCTCTACTAACCATCAACCATCAGCTTCTCATGAGGGCCTTGGAAAGTGTCTCCTATGGTTGACTTCCAATCCATAGTTCTGGAAATCTTGGCCTGAGCAATTATTTTACTGAAATACAGTTGTTTAACATACATTTCTTTTTTTCTGGGCAAGACTTGTTTCCTTTAGTGCAGCTGAAAGCACGCATGATGATTTAGGGTATACTAAGTCCACACACTCATTTTTCACGGTTGTGTAGAGGGGCTCATTCTTTCTTCCAGGGAAATACTAAATTATGTGTGAAATGAAATACTAAACTATTATGTGTACAAAGAAAATGAATCCCTCCTGGCCTCATGTTCCTTTCTTGCACTATATTCAGTGCCATGTAGAGTGAGCACACATATAGATTGCCCTGGACCTAAACAATTTCATCCTCTACTTAAAATTCTCCCTATTAAATGAAATGACTGATAATTTACCCCACTTACAAAATACATACATATATTTTCCCAGACTAATCTGGTCTTTACATTGCAACTAGAAGCAAAAAGAGCAGCAAAATAATAAAAAGATGTTGAGCTTATATTGGATTTTCTTTTTTTTTTTTTTCATTCCTCCTTTTAACGCAGGACATTATTTTTAGTTTTACTTGCAGTTTTATCACAAGGGGCAACATTTGGCATCCTCTCAAAGATCAGCATCTTACACATCCCACTGCGATGCGAAGCTTCCTTTTAAGAGAAAACCACTTCCAACCAATTCTTTAATGCTGAATCGCGTTAAAGATTCGCATCTTTAAACACAGAAGGTTGATTTTAATTGAAGAATAGATGTGTATGTTAAGAAACGATTTTTTCAGTCTCAAAATTCAGAAATGCCCTCAAACTCACTTACATATGTATGACTTTATGTAAATATGCATGTATAATGAGTATACAAGCACACACAAACATATATATATAGAGAGAGAGAGAAAAAAAATTTACTCCAAAAGTCCATTTATTTATACCTAAGCTATGAGTTCTGCTCTGTTTAATGCATGGATTCTCATGCCTTGAAACTGCTTAACTTTTTTGATCTCTGGCTTAACAGCTGAACTGTCTTCAGCAGGTTTACTTGGAAAAAAAAGTAAGATCTCATATGCTGTAACCTCACTGGCAAATGTTTATTTATTAAAGGCTGTAGATGCTACTCACTCCTCTTCCCTGCATAAGTAATTTTCCATAAAAATCAGCCTCGTGAAAGATGGGAAAAGAAAAAGCCTTTGGCTTTTTATTGAGAGGAAAAAGTGTTTTTAATTTCTTATTCAAATATTGTCAAGAATGAACTAGGAAAAAGGTGTTCTGCAACCTGTATTCTCTCTTCTCCCTCCAGCTTCCATAATTTGATGTATTCTTTTGCTGCATCTTTTTATATACCCATTATGTTAATTACAATAGTCCCACTATTCACATCCTTTGTCTCTAAGCTATTCAGCACCTACTTTAATGGCTATGAGATATGTTATTTCAGCTAAATGTGCTCTGTATTTTACACTACCAAAGATCTCTGAGTACCGAAACAGCAAAGGACTTCTGCTGCTGCAGTGGAGGAAATAAATAGCTTAATGATTTCTGATGTCTGGTGCCCAATTAGATCTGCCAAGCTCATATAATGTATTGAGCAGAACTTTGTGTGGCCATGTGTTTCCACCTTTCTTTTTTCCCTGAATAGTAGCATTATTGAGTCATTTGCTTAGCTCTTTCAACAAACTCCATCAAGGCAGCCCTTGGCCAACCTCCAGATCACTCCTGATTTCCATTTCTCACGTTTTCCAGCCCGATGGCAGGAGCACAGCAGATGAGACATGGGACAGAGATGCAGCAAGACCCAACCGCCTACATGTGACGGGCAAAGTGAGCAGCAGAGTCGGCGCTATCTGCCACTTTTTGCCTGTTTACTGGTAGTTGTCTGCATGGTTCAAGCCTAAACCCATTAGCAGGCAAAATACCTTAAGGAGAATGGTGATAAGAAGAGGAAGGAGATAGGAGCAATCTGTCTTACAGCTGCTGGTTCTCATGGCTAATTAGATATTTGCTTTGAGCTCGTCTGCAGGGTTGAAACATGGTGCACAACCTTGAGTAGCTGGGGAAAACCATTCAGTTTGCTAAATCTCCATTTGCTCTTGGTATCCCCTGGAGCCTCTCTAGATAATCCCACTAAGTGCCATGTCGTTTCAGTAGAGAAGACCCATCGCCATGGTCCACGAAGCAGGCAGAGATGCCCAAGGCTCCTCAAAGCCCATAGCTTCCTCCTCGTGAACAAGCCGCCTTCCTAACACGTCTTCTCCTTGTCAGTGGAAGCTAAGCTCCTCTCTCCTTCCTCTTTGGCAGCCTTGCATCACTCTGCTCTCTCCGCTGTCCTTATCTGCCTCCCGCAGGCCCCGCTGACTCAGTCTCCACCGCCTAATACAACATCTGCAGGCAGCTCTGCGTACCAGGAACTTGCTCCCTGAGAGTCTCGCTCTGCTATATTTGCTCTTTGCATGTAATTAAATCCAATAATTATCTGCTGACATGCAAATTCACAGCACTACAGAGGCCTTTTAAGCAGTAGCGGGGCAGTATTTCAAAAGATTTTGGAGTGGGAAGGGGAAAGGAGGGAGAAGAGGGGGGTGGTGTTCTCCATTGGGCTGTAGTTCTATTAAGTGCCTATTCCCAAGACAGAAGAGAAGTGGCTTCCATGCAAGCAGCTCAGCAATCTCTTAAACTATCATTATTCTTAAACAAACCCCATAGGAAAGAGAATCTACACCTTTTTGATGTACCAGTTGCTCTCGAGCTTTAAAAACACTCCTGATTTCAACTCATGGCAGCTGTGGGATTTTAATGAAAGAGTCCTCTGCTGATGTCTTTTTACCATGGCACGTACTTAAGTTTGACATGTCCAGAGGCCAGGGATTTCTGGGGAAGATGTGGCTACACTTCTGTATGCCCTGCTCTGCACCTCTCTGATGTTGAAGGATACCAAGCATCCCTTGCACTTACTTACTTACGGTTGACTTGTACTTTATGAGCATGTCCAGGCAAGCAGTAATCATTGCTTCCTTGTTTCAGAAGGTCAAGAGGTGCTCCTAGCCCAACAGTGGCCACAGTCAGCCAAGTAAGGACCTGACACCACTTTTTTTTTTTTTCTTGTTTCTTTTAATGAGGCTATTAAGACAGGGAGGAATTCTTGTGGTTTTCTCTTACAACCATCCACAGTCTTTTACTGACTCCTTGTTAGTGATTAACAGACCTGTTGGCAGCACAAATTATTTTCTTACAAAAGCTCTATAATGGGAGGCCCTAGATAAAGAGATTTTCATGCATGAAGGATTATAAGTTCATTGCTCTTTTATAGGGAGATGAAGTGGCTGATTGCAACAAAATGTTTCCACGGCTATTATGTGAAATTGTATTTACAAGGCAGGTGCCTTGTCTCCTTTACAACAGTTATTACTAGTTCTGTCCAGAGCTTTGGTAGACTACTGGAACCAAATTTGAATTCTAAATAGCAACAAGTTGAAGAAAGACATTGGCTTTGGTTCCAGAAAGCTCTCTCTGCAAAACAAAACAAAACAAAAAGTAATCTTTTGAGTGATCATATCTGCCCACTGGATGCCAGTGATGCTGAAGTTTGGTGTTTCCCAAACCTACAGTGGAATTGAGCACTGAGACTGGCCCACTAGTTCTTCTCTCTCCATTATGAATTAGGTCCAGGCTAAAGGTATGTTGATGGCATGGTGCATAATATCCCCATCAGACACATGAGGACACACTGTTTTTATAAACAGTGGAGAATTATCTCATCAATGTATCTAACCTGAAGCACCTTCACTCAATCCCTTTCTTTTGTGCTTCCTCTTCTGGTAAAGATTTAAGCCCAAAAGCATGGGCTTTGACATATTCAAAATGGGAGCAGCCTTCTCCTAGAATTAAGAGACGCTTTTAGAATTAAGCCCAAGCTACCCTAAAATGCAAGAATCTTAGAGTTAAAAACAGCTCATATCCACGTGTATTCAGAGTCTAGAAGACTCCACAACTCTTAGAAAGCTCAAACTGGCTAGATGAATTTCAACATTAGTTCGTCAAAGCTCATGGGCACAACTACGGCAGTAAAGAACTGGAATTAGAAGCATATACACTTACGTAGAGATCATCTCTCTACCCGTCAGCTACCTGTCTCTAGCAGGTAGTCAAGTATGTGTATCAAGTACAGAGCCATAATACAGTCCTGTCATTACTACCAATTAATGCCTACAAGTTTAAGAATCTGCCATTTACTGATGAAACAGTTTCACCATGTTATTTCATCATGACAAGCCTAAATAAATGCTGTTGGCCTAGTAAAGGGAAGTGCCAAGAGGTCAGCATGACTGTAGCTCTCCATAATATCCTGAGAGAGTGAGACACACTGGGGAGGTTTATGTTGTTGGAACTGTTAATGGAAGAAATGGGAAGAAAATTTGCAGGGAAATTACTTGATCCACTCTGTTGACCAAAGGCAGGAACAACCTGACCTAGCTTAAACCTGGCAAATATTAACTGTTTTTTTCTTTTTTTTTTCATATAAGCCTCTCATCTACAGCTTCTCTGGTCCAGCTGGTTCAGCACTTCACTGTCTCCATCAACTCTGGAGTCATTCATTCTGCTGTGTTTACTGCCCTAGTTTGACAGCAGAGAAAAATTTGTGCAGTCTGTCTAACAAAACCTTCCCATTTCTGCTGGGACTCCACTGCACTGTGGGCATGAAATTAATGCCCCTTTTGCTCATTTAGAAACACTGAGTGTGGCTGATGTAATTAATAAGGGCAGAGCACTTTGGATTCAATCACACAAGAAGCTGTGCAATGCCATTAAGGCTTATGAAAACCTTACAAGAACTACAGATAGAGAGCTGCAAACCACTTGGTCGCTAGTAAGCAAAATCAGGAAAGTCTAAGTGTAGGATCTATCTCTTCTGAATTAGAGGAGAGAGGCTGTTCAGTACAGTGAGTCATCCTGGATTAACCCAGGGAATGCTGAACACTGTTGGCATGGACCATTCTCAGAAGATGCATAACTTCGTCTGTTGTCTAAAGAGGGTATCACAGAATGGTTGAAGTTGAAAGGGACCTCTAGAGATCACCTAGTCCAAGGAGGACACCTAGAGCATGTGACACAGGGTAACGTCCAGGTGGGTTTTGAAGAAAGTCTCCAGAAGAAAGTCTCCAAAGAAGACTCCATCACCTCTCTGGGCAGCCTGTTCCAGCGCCCTGTCACCTGAATAGTAAAGAAGATCTTCTAACACTTAAGGTTTTGGACCTTAGCTACTTAACTTTTCCCTGGTTAAGGCAGAGAAGAATCCCTTGCCCAACAACTTAGCTTGAGGAGGGCAAGGGCAGTGAGTGGGGTAGACCTTCCCCATGTCCTGCTCGAGCTCCTGCCTTCTTGGCTCTGGAGCTCCTGACCACCCTGGAAGCAGCATTAAAGCTCAGGCACAAGCCAGTCACTTGCCCAGCCAGGAGCCCTCCTAAGACAGGCCTTGCCATCGACACACATGTCAGTGCTGAAAAACGAATGAGAGCCTGGGTTTTATTTTCAGATGCTGTCAAGCAGCAGGAGTAGCTGTAGTTGATAATGGAGAGGAGGATGACAATGTGTCACTCAAGATTTTCTATAGCCCCCAGTGGAGGAGCTGGAGGAATAACAACTGAAACGAAGAGCAAATGCAAGTTTTCTACTTTAAAGGTTTTTTTTTTTTTTTTTTGCCCAGTGAGTCAATTTTGATGGAGCTTAATGATCCAAATGTGGACAACATATGGGCAGACGGCTGCTTGCACTACTATGTATTTTTTATTACTATTTTCTTTGACGGATCAATGAAAACTGCACATGCTCGCTCTCTCTGTCCCTGGCACCTGCTGCTGCTTTTAGAGTAGTTCTGTGAAATACCGCAAGATCGATAGAACACACTGATGCAGCCAGCCCCCAACCATGCCTCTGTGGATGGGAAAAGGTGATTTGGAGTCTCTTTTCATGCAAGCCCTTTCCCATAGCATACCTGCTGAGTCCACAGTTTGGGGCAGCGAATCACTATTTATTAGGTCATCTAGGACTATTTATTGGGTCATCTAATACTACTTGTTAGGTCATCTGCTCCTCAGATTGGCATTTTCTATGGATTTCCTGGACTTCTGGTAGCCTAGCCATTATATTAGTCAGCACGGGACTGGAAGATATCCCTACATAGCAAAGATAGTCACTAAGTATGCACAGATCAGCTTATATTATGTATATAGCAAGATGGGTGTATCTATATTAGATGGTATATATACTTTGAGACTATTAATGCTGCCAGTAGCCTAGACTTTAGGCTCCTACCTTCTTTTCCATTTGATCTAGGGTCAAAAGTTGCTGCAATGCACAAACTAGAACCCATGAATGTGCATTTAGAAATTTTTTTCCACCAAAAAATCCATTTTTCTTTCCCTCTTCCTGTATTACAACCCTGCTGCTAAGGACATTACACATGGGATATCTTGGCTAAAGTTTTACAGACTGAATAGGCAACTCTCTCAAGTTGTGATTAACCAGTTGCTCTCTGAGTGCAAGGTAGAGATCATAGAATGGAATTATAGAATCATTATGGTTGGAAAAGACCTTTAAAATTATCAAGGCCAGTCATAAACCCGTGGCCACCCCACCTGCTAAATCATGTCCCTAAGTGCCTTACCTACATGTTTCTTGGACACTGTCAGGGACAGTGATTCCACCACTTCCCTGGGCAGCTTGTGCCAATGCTTGACTGCTCTTTTCATGTAGAAATGCTTCCTAATGTCTAACCTGAACCTCTCCTGGTTTAGCTTGAGGCCTTTTCCTCTTGTCCTATCGGTAGTTATTTTGGAGAAGAGATCGACCCCTGCCTCACTACAACCTCCTTTCAGGTAGTTGTAGAGAGCAATAAGGTCTCCCCTGAGCCTCCTCTTTTCCACACTAAATAACCCCAACTCGCGGGGCAGCTCCTCTTAAGGTCTGTGCTCAGTCCCTTCAACAGCTTGGTTGCCCTTCTTTGCCTTTCTCTCTGTCTTGGGAGAAGGCAGTGGGAAGCTGTGTCATGGGGCTTACTGAAGTCTAAGTAGACCATGTCCATAGCCTTTCCTCATCCAGTAGGCAGGTCACCAGGTTATAAAAGGAGATCAGGCTGGGGAGGCAGAACCTGCCTCTCAAGAACCCGCGTTGGCTGGGCCACATCCCCTGGTTGTCCCACACATGCTGCGTGATCTCCCTCAAGATCATCTACTCTATAACTTTCCCCAATACTGAGGTCAGGATGACAGTCCTGTAGTTCCTTGGATCCTCCATCTGACCCTTCTTGTAGATGGGTGTCACATTGGCCAATGTCCAGTCATATGTGATGTCTCTTGTTGACCAAGACCACTGATAGATGTAGCAGAACAGCTTGGTGACCACTTTTGCCAGCTCCCTCAGAACCCTCAGGTGGATCCCATCTGTCCCTATAGACTTGTCCAAGTGGAATAGCAGGTCACTGACTCTTTCCTCCCGGATTATGGGGGGGTTATTCTGCACTCTATAGGTATATTCCAGCTGGGGGGGGGGGGGGGGGGGGGGGGGGGGGGGGGGGGGGGTGGGATGGGAGGGCATGGTTCTCCTGCCACCCTAGACAGGGACCTCTTTCTATTCTTCCTTGTCTCTTAATTTTGCCCCCTCCACTCCACAGCAAGAGGGTAGGGGATACTCAGGTGGATTTGGGGTATTCTCCCCTTGCACTTCCTGAGATAATTGCAGGGTGCAGCTCCACCAAGCTATCTCTTGCTCGCACTCCCTGCTGCTCCCAGCCTTTCTTCCTCCTCCTTCAGCTCCCCTACCAGGCTATGCAGCTCATCCAGCTGCTCACGCCTATGGCAGGAGTTGTCTCTGCTAATTCCTGGTAACATGGAGAAGCTCAGACACTGCCCACAGCTGCAGACCTGGAATCAGTCTCCCGGATTCATTCGGATTCATGACATAGGCCACACTGGCAGATATTGTGCTGGTTCCTGCATAATGCAAATAGGGGGAAGAGGAGGCCTCCGACTATATTTTTGCCTCATTCCCTTCTTCAGCCCTGCTGCTGCTTGACTCAGCAGTCAAAATTTGGGTACCGTTGAGTGAATGCAATCTGCAGCAATTTGCTTTTGGCACTGTGTGCCAGCAACGGCATCATGATCCTGCTAATTGGCTTCCTCTTAGCACTTTAAGAGGATTGCACTAAAACCTGACACCACTGTAAATATCGCTGCCACGTTTGCATATGCTCTGGTGGAGGGAAAGTGGGAGAAAAGTAGCTGCACATAGCAATCTAACCATGGAGAGATGCAAAAGCTCAAAGCATCAACTGCCCATTCAGACATGACCCTCTCATGTTGGCCTTGTGCTTTCAATGCAATGGCACGTGACAGATGGACATCCCTACGCAAGGTTTCTTGGCCGACAGCAGCCAGGAATGAAGTGGTCCCTGGTGTATTTGCCAGTCTATAAGGAAAGAGACACTAGGAAGGAGTTTTATAATCTCTCTCTTTGTGACTGCATTTGCCTTGCTGGTGTTAATTCATGTAGGATTCAGTGCTTGTTGCCTTCCCTCTCTTGGTCCCTGACCTGGAGCAACTTTTATCAGGTTTGCAAGTGGGCTAAATAAAAATGAAGAGCACACAAAATGATTTATTGCTTAATACACAACAGTTAATGAGGGACTAATGGGCTCACCAAACTCAAGCTTTTCAGCCTCCTTTTCGACAATATAAATGCTAAGTCTGGGTCAAAGGGTTAAGCCCAGACACTTTGCAGGCTTGGAAAACTGCCAAAAGCTCAGTCTGTTCAACTCAGAGACCAAAATTCCCATTCATTCAGCCTAACTTACCTACAAAGGCCACACGCTGAGCCTTTAGTCTGATGGGATGAGGCTTTCTAATACTGCACAAACACTTCCTTCTCAGACACCAGCTTAACTTGCAGCACTAAAATAGATTCATTGATTCAATCACTTCCATGCAACTAAACACTTCTGTGAAGAGCAAACAGGGTACCCGGGCTGTCAGGACAGAGACGCTTTTTTACCCTTTTATTTGAAATAAATTAGATTTGCAGTTTCATAGGCAATGAGCAGATAAGCTCAAGCTGCAAGCTGCAGCTGCAACACCTGGATGCAAGGGTGTATTTGAAAGCTTATAACAATTCCTACCCGAAGGAAAATAAGAAAAAAAGAAGTAAAAAAATCACTGCTATGTGCTACTCTTCCTCTGTTTGTGCGGAATAAAAGATGTCTTCAATGCATTTTTTTTTTTCATCTAATACACTGAAGGAATCAGGCCTCATCTCAAATTTGTACCAATAATAAAGGAATCAAAAATGTAGTGGCTCAAGGCAGGTGTGTTCAGCTTCCCCCTTCCCAAATGATTCAATTTCAACCAGTGTCCTCATTCAGTAAAATAAAGGAAAACCCCACAGGCCTTACAAGCGGTACATGCAATATTAAGACTAATATTTTTTTAAAATAGATGTAATAATGCTCATCTACTTAAGCAGAGGAGCAATATTTATAAACCGCTTTGAATATTTAAATGATAAAAATCCTTTCCCTTCCATTGAACATAAATGTATTTATCCTCCTGGAGTGGGTGACTGTGAGTCACAGTATTTTTTGTGGAAAAGAGAAAATTATATGAATCACTAAAGTAAGAATTCCATTAAATATGTGCTTAAGTCTTGCTGACACCATATTCTTGGGTGCTGTCTTAGGAACAGACTTGAGGATGTACTCTTGCCTTACGGACTTTGTGCCAACTCCTTTCATAAACTGTTCATCAAGACAAAAATGTTGCTTTTGCTTGAAGAAGAAATAATTTCTTAGGCTGAGGAAGATTGTAGATGTTCTACTCTGGGCGAGCATTACTTAGAAGATTTGGGAAGATCTTGACTGCATTTGCTAAAAGCATTTACATGGAAGGACCATAATTACAATGGAATCAGGAAGAGAATAACTGATAAATCCTTGAGAGGAAGATGCCTCAAATTTTTCATTCTCTCTCTCTCTTTTTTTTTTTTTTTTTTTGTTTGTTTTGTTTTTTGTTTTAAATGATTTGTTAGGGCTATCTATTACACATGGCACTGGTGTCCCATAAAGAGCCTACCATCTCTCTGGAAAATTCCTGGTGACTTCTTGCTCATTTTTCACGCATTCAGCAAACATCTACAAGCTGACAGCTATTCTGCGATTAAAATAAAATAAAATAAAATAAAATAAAATAAAATAAAATAAAATAAAATAAAATAAAATAAAATAAAATAAAATAAAATAAAATAAAGAGGTCAGAAGAACACCCAGACCTTGCAAAAGTAATTCCAGCCATGCCCGGGCTGCCTGCAGAATCCACGCTGTCTAATTGTGAGATTCTCTTCTCCATGAGCGCTGTGGAAAGCTGTCCTTGAGAGTCATTTCTATTCACTAACCACCGATGGGTTTGTCACATGCATCTGCACTGTCATTTAAAAAGGAGCAAGCACTCGGTCATTTTTTTTTTTTCGGAGCCCTCCTAATAAATGTACTTTTTTTTTTTTATTTTCTTGCATATATCTGCGACCTGAATAGGTAGTGACAGGCTGAGCTGAGGAAAGATGGGGTCATTTGTTTGGCTGGTGGTGTAAAGGATTTGAGAAAATGAAGGGAAAAAGACGAGATATCACTTGTATAGCTCTTCTATAATCAGACAAAGGATTTTTATAGGGTTATAAAACAAGGAGATTGCTGAATCAGACCTGTCGCGGAAGACAGAATATTAATCTCAAACTGATCACAAATATCTGGAATTGGGTTTTATGCTCCAGCTGCTTTTGAATTTTACTTTAGGGTGTAGGATAAAGCCATGGAAATCTATGCACTTTCAGGAATTGGATGTTACAGGACTTCCTTTTTCTGAGTAACTTCAAAAATGAAAATACAATTATAAAATATAAAATCCAAACATTTTCTGATTAATTAATGAGTACTATATAGTGATTATAGGCTTATAAACACTATCTGTTACTGGACACCTCCCTGCATAACCTGAGACTCCATGTGCAACCTGAATTTGAATTTGTATATGCATAGGATTGCAGTTCTGAGGATATCAAGTGAAGGATAAACTCCTGACCATATGACAAAGAAATGTAAGGAAAAAGATGCAGAAAAGAAGCAGCTAACAGGCACCAGGAAGGGGAAATACTTCCAAAACTGCAGACATTTATAAATATTTTGCTCTGAAGTGCCCTGTGTGCTTTCTGACTGCTTGCCCTCTTTTAGACTACAGCACCATATGGTTTTATGCATTTGTCATATTCCTGTTGAGCTATATTAATTAATCTTATCTAAATACTTTAAAAATAAAATTATAGGATACAGTAAAAATAAACAAGTCATGATATAAGAAGACTGTCATTAGGAGTACTTGTGCAACTGCAGCAGAATCCTGTCTTACATGCCATGATACCAATCTGCCAATTTTGACTACAAACCTGCTGTAGAAAACTGCTTTATTTATCATGAAAATGAAAAAAAAAATAGGTCAAAAAAAACCAGGTTGGTCACCTCAAGACACAGATGAGTTGTGATAATCAGCATTCATAATCTTGTGGTGGTAAAGGACACATGCTGTGTGTATCTTCATCAGAGCTACTCGACTTAAGGTGATCGAGACTGCTGGAAGAAAACAGCTTGCCTATTTGCTTTCAGGGCAGACCCTGGAACAGGATGGTCCCTGAATACCTAGCAAGAAGCTTCTGTGCATGTGACAAATGTACATAATAGCAAATCACTTATCGCCTGGGCACTCAAAGCCTTTCCATGATGCAAATATTAAAGAGAACACCTTGGATCGTGCCCTTAATTTAACAGGATTTAGTCAGCCTGCCCCCATTAGCTGAAATTGTGGACCAAGAAGAGGGGTTAGAGCCTACCTGCTCACCGACTGCAGCTGTCCATGCAGCAAACAGCTTCCTTTCACTAGGAAGTTGCCACCACCCCTGGATTCAGCACTCAGGAATGATGCACATCTGCTCTGACAGCTGCTGCCACACTCACCTGCCAAATTAGGGGCACTCTGTAGTGCAGCAATTAAAAGAGGGCCCAGCCCAAGCTGAATGGGTGATTAGCAGATGGGGTTGACACATCAATGAATCCACCAATGAGCCCTATGGGAGAGTAAATGAGTTGGGTGGCTTCTCTCCACCCACTGCATAGGGTGAAGCTGAGCTCCTCACCCCATAGCCAGAGCTCAGCTACCACAGAGGTCTTTCTAGTGGTTTTGTTCCCATCCTTTCTCCTGTGCTGTTTCCTCCCCAGTTTATTTCATCCACAAGTATGTCCCTAATGCGAGATAATGCATTTTGGAGAAGAATCTCTCTTTGCCACAACTGACTAGCCCAAGGGATACGAGAAGCAACTGTTCCTATTTAAGCATAGGGATTTAGAAGGATCGTGTTAACACTATTCAAGTGTGATATCGTTTATCTTCTGATCAGTTCCTGGGTTTAGCTGATAGTTTCTATGTCTCCCCTCTCTCAGCATGGTGAGAAACACAGGAGAAATGTAAAAGAAAAGGGCAAGTGTGAATTCAAACTTCAGAATTTTTGCAACAGGACAGGTTTGGCTTACGACTTCCCAGTTAAGGATTTGATTACAACAAAACAACACAACCCCGAACATAAAACTTAAGCCTTCTGTGATGTCGGTGTTGTACCATCTCAGCAGCTGTATCTGCACACAGCACCGTGCTTGTAAGACTGCAAATAATGAACTTCTGAAGGTTCATTTCCTCTTGGACAGATGCCTCCAGGCAAAATCAGGCTGATTTGTGCATATTTTAGCATACTAAGCTGCTTTATAAAATATGCATGTTGTAATTTGCGAGAGGAGGGTTTTTTTTTTCAGAGTGCTGTAAAAAAGAAAGTAAAGAAACTAATGCTGGATCAGAAGGGAAATAGGCTGCAATAGGAGATTATCAAGGCATCTGCCACAATAATTCTATCACAGTCAAATGCAGAGGGCAGGCACATATTAAGGAAGGAAAAGGCGAGCTGTTAAAATCTATTTGCTCTGGCAGCATCTGCAGTAACTTAGGCACTAATATTGCGCTGTCTATAAGGCTTGCCTATGATCGGCATAAAGAGCTTTTATTCTTTTCCTGCAATGATTTGTGCTATGCAACAGGAAACTACGCTGGCCTACACCTGTACACAAGGGTAGAAGCAACTGTAGCATCTCTGCCACTTCATAAATCGAGATACGGATGTTTAATACACTTTCATTTTTCATTGGGGCTTCTTATCTCTCACCTAAGCTTAGATACACATGGCATTTCGAACCACAACTGTATCAGTTTCTGTCTCGTTTAACCTGCCAGATCTTTTAGCTGTCAATTAGGTCAACGCTTTCTGCTCCGTGCTAGGGCAGGGAGTCTCCTTCCCTTTGCCATGTGCTCTTGGGAGGTAGATAGTCCATATGGCTCCAATTGAGCCAAAGAACCAGAAGGTTTTCTTTTTCCTTTTCCTTTTCCTTTTCCTTTTCCTTTTCCTTTTCCTTTTCCTTTTCCTTTTTCTTTTTCTTTTTCTTTTTCTTTTTCTTTTTCTTTTTCTTTTTCTTTTTCTTTTTCTTTTTCTTTTTCTTTTTCT